>NC_041388.1:177224315-177259388 GCF_002162155.2 Triticum dicoccoides | reverse complement strand
CCGAGCTCCGGCCGAGCTCCGGCGCCGCCCCGCCGCCGCGGCTCCGGTGCCCACGCCAGCCACCACCACCACCAACTCCGGCGCCGCCCCGCGCCTCCTCCTCCACTCCGGCAAGCCGACGACCTCCTTCTCCGGCGACTCCGAGCTCCCCCGGCGATCCTCGTTCCGCGTGCCCGGCCAGATCTGGATCTGAGAAATCCGGACGGTTGACTTTCTCCCGAAACCCTAGATAAATTGCATTTTTCATCATGCTATATCTCCGCATCCGTAGCTCCATTTTGGGCATGTAGCATATCAAAATGTTCGTATTAGAGAGTACATCATTTCATCTCATTGCATCATTTTCATTTGAGCTCATCTTGATGCCCGAAATGTTGTTGGGAGAGAGCTATTTGAGTTAATTGTCGGATCTGCTGCACCAAATAGCTATTTGTCATTTTTGCCATGATTAATGTGTGCATGATATGCTCCTGAGCTCTACATGTGTTTTGTTATATGCTTTGCCATCTTTACAGAGGTGCTATCCATGTATTTTTGTGATATGTGTGGTGACTAGCACAAGATTGCAAAGTAGTGCATTCGTTAATGCTGATTTCAGGGACTTGGAGATTTCACTAAGTCCTTGATTTGTTCTTATCAATATGCCTTATGTTCATGTTGTTTCCTAGTGATCCGTGCCTCTTTTGAGGATGATCAGTAAGGATGATTTGTTAATCTTGTGGTTCTCTATCCATCGATTTGTTTTTTGCAATTATGGATCACCCTAGCTTGAGTGAATCGAGCTCTACTTTTGCTATTTCGTAATTCCTGGCAGATTGTCTACTTGTTAGCGATTTTGCCGAGGATGTTGTTGTTGATCCGTGCATGCTATGTTGTTTTTCTTGCCATGTCTAGCTTATACAATGTGTATTCTTGATGGGTGTATGCTTAGTTTGTCATGCCTTGCTCTATAGTAAGTGCATCGAGCTCGTGAACATGCCTACTCGTTAAGATATTTGCATGCTCCAGTTTTTCTTTGTCTGAGATCTGATTATGTTTTTGCCATGTTTGCATGCTTGCAATTGTATTTTTTGATCCCTTTTGGCTCAATGTCACGAAGGGACTTTTGTTAAGCTCTTTGAGTAGCTCCATGTCATGCCTTGCTTTGCCATGTTAAGTTCCTGTAGCATATAGCTTTCATGCTCCAAAGTGTGCTACCTGATCTGAAATTCCAGGCTTGTGTTAATTTCACTAAGTCTGAAACCTGTTTACCATTTGCACTTTTGTCATGCTTGTTTGAACCAGTTAATGGATGAATTGGCCGTAGCTCAGTGTTCATCTTTTGTCAAGCATCATGAGTGGATCCCTGCCATGTATTGTGTTGCCATGTTTGAGTGTTGTAGCATGTTTATCTTGGTGCATTTAAATGGCTACTTGCTGTTTATCACAGACCGGTGCCATATTTGTTTTGCTTGCCATTTCCAAACCGTGCATTCGATTCTGGCAATCTTTATATCGATTTCAACCGAAATCACCTCACCTTTCCAGTGGCACTCTTGGATTTCCAAGTGGAGGCCAGGTTCATTCATTCCTTGTCAAATCTTGCATATGCATCACATACCGCATCCCGCATAGCATACCTTGTTTGCATCATGTTGTTTGAGCTTTTGCATGTGGTTGATTGTGTTCCTTTTGCTTGTTTGTCTTGTTTGGGTAGAG
Source organism: Triticum dicoccoides (assembly GCF_002162155.2). Classification (NCBI taxonomy): domain Eukaryota; kingdom Viridiplantae; phylum Streptophyta; class Magnoliopsida; order Poales; family Poaceae; genus Triticum; species Triticum dicoccoides. The sequence continues at coordinate 177,257,690 of NC_041388.1, read as the reverse complement.
CCGGGAGACGAGTTCACTAACGAGAAGCCCGTTGAGTTTTCTTTCGAGGATCCAGTCAACTCTGACAACTTTGCAGGCAAGATGATCATACCCTCGAAATCACTTCTATCTTTGCTTTGCTAGATGCCCGCTCTTTTTTTATGCCTATGCCACGATGCCTACCACTTTCTTATCATGCCTCCCAAATTGCCATGTCAAACCTCTAACCCACCATGTCCTAGCAAACCGTTGATTGGCTATGTTACCGCTTTGCTTAGCCCCTCTTATAGCGTTGCTAGTTGCAGGTGAAGATTGGAGATCGTTCCTTGTTGGAACATTATTTTCTTGTTGGGATATCACTATATTATCTTTTTATCTTAATGCATCTATACACTTGGTAAAGGGTGGAAGGCTCAGCCTTTTGCCTAGTGTTTTGTTCCACTCTTGCCGCCCTAGTTTCCGTCATATCGGTGTTATGTTCCCGGATTTTGCGTTCCTTACGCGGTTGGGTGATAATGGGAACCCCTTGACAGTTCGCCTTGAATAAAACTCTTCCAGCAATGCCCAACCTTGGTTTTACCATTTTCCACCTAGCCTCTTTTCCCTTGGGTTTCTGAAGCCCGAGGATCATCTTATTTAAACCCCCCCGGGCCAGTGCTCCTCTGAGTGTTGGTCCAAACAGAGCCACTTGCAGCGCCACCTCGGGGAAACTCGAGGTTTGGTTTTAGTTGTATGTAGTGTTCATCTGAGTGTGCCCTAAGAACGAGATATGTGCAGCTCCTATAGGGATTTGTTGGCACATTCGGGCGGTGTTGCTGGACTTGTTTTATCTTTGCCGAGGTTGTCTTGTAGAACCGGGATACCGAGTCTGATCGGAATGTCTCGGGAGAAGGTTTATCCTTCGTTGACCATGAGAGCTTGTGATGGGCTAAGTTGGGACTCCCCTGCAGGGATTTGAACTTTGGAAAGCCGTGCCCACGGTTATGGGCAGATGGGAATTTGTTAATGTCCGGTTGTAGATAACTTGAACCTTAACTTAATTAAAATGAATCAACTGTGTGTGTAACCGTGATGGTCTCTTCTCGGCGGAGTTCGGGAAGTGAACACGGTGTTGGAGTAATGTTTGTAGTAGGTTGTTCTTTAGTTCTTCGTTCGTGCATTGCCTTTCTCTTCTCGCTCTCTTTTGTGAAGAGGTTAGCCACCATATATGCTAGTCGCTTGCTGCAGCTCCACATATTACCTTGTCTTACCTATAAGCTTAAATAGTCTTGAACGCGAGGGTGCGAGATTGCAGAGTCCCATGTGACTCATAGATTACTTCCAAACCAGATGCATGGCCCGTTGACTCTGTTCCAGATGATGCGTTTGAGCTCAAGTGGGAGTTCGACGAAGACTCACGCCGTTACTATGTGTCTTTCCCTGATGATCAGTAGTGGTGCCCAGTTGGGGCGATCAGGACCATGTCGCTTGTTGGGTTGATTTTTATTTTGGTACCGTAGTCGGACCATGAGTGATTGGATGATGCAATGTTATTTATGTACTTTGTGTGACGTGGCGAGTGTAAGCCAACTATGTACCTTTCCCCTTACTCTAAGTCGTGCTTCGACACGTAGGAGATATAGCCGCATCGAGGGCGTTACAAATTGGTAATCAGAGCCTTCCCCAACCTTAGTAGCCCCCACTGCTTGATCGAATTAGCGGACGAGTTAAGTCTAGAAAAATGTTTTGAGTCATTTAGGAATTATATATCGAAGAGTTTATGAATTCTTTTTACTCCCCAGTCCCTTCATTGCTCTGGTAAGGCTTCCTGACATAGAGTTTTGACTCTTCTCTTCTCAAATTTCACAAAAAAAATTAGGATCACGCGGGTATCTTGGAGTCGTTCCGATGGGTTTGTGACGAGAACATTGTTCTTGGTGCCTCTTGTCATTTAGGGGTTGTGGCAGTGTCCCAGGGAGTTGAGCTCCGAGGTGTTGTCGTCACAATTTTATCGTTGCAGTTCTGGAATACCTGAGTTTAGTTCGACGACATCGAAAATCTCTTTTATGCAGTTGTTGGCGAGATAACCTCGACGCCACCCAGTACTGGGGCGGGAGTTCGGGAGTATTGCCATAACTTGTATAATGGATGCTTTTTGAAGGTTGAGGTAGACGATTTCCGAAGTTTTTCTCGGTTATGTGTTGAAGGATGGATACAGCTAGATGTAGGATTTGCTAGATTTGGGTGAGATATTATGCTTCCCCTGTATCCCCAACACCTGATTGCATAACCGGAAAGGTTCGGGACTTTCATAGGTGGGAATTCTTGTAGCTCTAGTTCTTCTTCCATGGATATTTGGTTTGAGATTGGGTGATCCTTACCGAGTATTCGTTCTTGTTCCGTACCTTGTTGATTTTATTCCTCTACCTAAATTCTAAGTGGCTTCTCAATTTATGGATATGTGACCATTTGAACTGGAATGCATTCGTTCATTTTGTTCAGATGTGAAGACTATATGTTGCAATTTCTACCCGTTGGATTCAGCTTCAATTTTTGTCTATCAATGTGCTAATGGATGTCAACCTCTTCAGGATAGCTCCTCCAACGCGCATGACTCCGAATCCTGATCCGCCGCCACCACCCCCTCCTCCGGAGGCATGGCAAGCTGTGATGGCCACTACCAATGCAAACACGCAGTTGATCATGCAAATTCTTCAAGAGCGCAACCAAGCGAACCAAGGCAACCAAGGCAACAATCAGAATCACTTTGCTACACTCAACCAGTTCCTTGCTAACCAGCCAAAGACCTTCAGCAATTGCGTTGAGGCAACTGACGTTGATGATTGGCTCATGGACTTGTGCAAGCATTTCGAGTGCAGTAACGTCAGGCCTGAGGACTTTGTCAAGTTCGCTTCCTTCCAACTCAAAGACCAAGCTACAGAATGGTTCCAGCAGTACAAAGATTCCAGAGGAGGCCGTGTGATTACCTGGGATGAATTCCGTCAAGACTTCAAAGATCATCATATTCCTCAGAGCGTGGTTGAAAGCAAGCGTGAGGAATTCCGCAACCTGAAGCAAGACTCTATGTCTGTCTATGACTACAACAAGTTTTTTCAGAAGCTCGCCCGCTTTGCTAAGCAAGACGTCCCTGACAAGAAGAGCATGATATACCAGTTCAGGGGTGGTCTCAGAGAAGAAATCTAGCTAGCTCTTGTTCTCTTTGAGCCCTTGAGGTACGATGAGTTCTACAACATGGCATTGAAGCAAGAGGCTGCTCAACTGAAGTGTGATGCTTCCAAGAAGTGAGTCAGAGATGCTACTCCTTCTTCCTCTACTCAAGTGGCTAAGCAGCAGAAGTATTGGCTTCCTCCTCCTCCGTTCCGTCAGCCGTATCAGCAGAAGAGCAAAGGTGGCAGTGGATCTTCCCACCCACCCAACCCTAGCTTTCAGAACAAGACTTCGTCTCAAGCTTCAAGATCGAGTGCTCCGTATCACCGTCCGCTTTCAAAGGTCACGTGCAACAAGTGCCAACAGAAGGGTCACTATGCCAACAAATGCTTCAACCAGAGGCGTCTCCCTCCTCCTCCTCCTCCTGTGAGATCGGCAAGTACAGCTGTGGTCAAGCATAACCCCAAGCACGCCAAGGTCAACTTGTTGAACGCAGCTCAGGCAGAGGACTCGCCAGATGTCATCATGGGTAACCTTCCTGTTAACGATGTTCTTGCAGAAGTTCTTTTTGACATGGGTGCATCGCTTTCTTTTATTTCAACACCACTTGTTGCCAAGCATGATTTTGTGACCGAAAGGATTCCTTTCCCATTGAAGATTGTGTCTCCGGGCAAGTAAATGACTTCTAACAATTGCGTCCCGGATGTCTCTATCACGTTGGGCGACTACAAGTTTCTTTATTCTCCGGTGGTTCTTGGTAATTCGGATATTGACCTTATTCTTGGAATGGATTGGCTTTCTAAGCACAAGGAGCATCTTGATTGTGCTGCCAGGCAGATTCAATTGACTCATTCGTCTGAGAATGTAATTGTCTTTGCCGCTCATGATGATACCATCCGTCTGTTTTCTCTTAATGAGAAGGGTGAACTGGATGCCATCTCGCAAATTCCAGTCGTTTGCGAATATCAAGACGTCTTTCCAGAAGAGCTTCCAGGAATGCCTCCACACCGGCCGGTTGAATTCGTCATCGATCTTGAGCCTGGCACGGAACCAGTTTGCAAGCGTCCTTACAAGCTCGGACCCGAAGAGTTGAAGGAGCTGGAGAAGCAACTCGATATTCAAGAACGAATAGGTCTCATCCGACCTAGTTCCTCTCCGTGGGGTTGTGGAGTACTTTTTGTGAAGAAGAAGGATGGAACGGACCGACTTTGTGTTGACTACCGTCCATTGAACAAGAAGACTATCAAGAACAAATACCCACTTCCCAACATCAATGAGATGTTCGAACAACTCAAAGGTGCCCAAGTGTTCTCCAAGCTTGATCTCCGTATGGGTTATCACCAGATTCGAATCCGTGAGCAAGATATTCCCAAGACGGCTTTCAGAACAAGCTATGGTTCATATGAATACACTGTCATGTCTTTTGGCCTCGTCAACGCTCCTCCGACTTTCTCTTGCATGATGAACTTCATCTTCAACGCCTACACAAATGACTTCGTTTTGGTCTATCTCGACGACATTCTGGTCTTTTCGAAGAACAAGGAAGATCATGCCAAGCACTTGCGTTTGGTGCTCGATAAGCTCAGGGAACATCAGTTCTACGCCAAGTTCTCAAAGTGCGAGTTTTGGCTCGATGAGGTTCTATATCTTGGGCATATCATCTCTGCCAAGGGCATTGCAGTGAATCCTGAGAAGGTGTCTGCAATTGTGAATTGGGAACCACCTCAGAACGTGAAGCAACTCCGTAGCTTCCTCGGTCTCGCGAGCTACTGTCAAAGGTTCGTTGAGAACTTTTCAAAGATCACGAAGCCTCTTTCAAACCTTCTCCAGAAGCACGTCAAGTATGTTTGGTCTCCGGAATGTGACATCGCTTTCAACACTTTGAAAGAGAAATTGGTCACTGCTCCAGTTCTGACTCCTCCTGATGAATCCAAACCATTCGAGGTCTTCTGCGATGCCTCTCTTCAAGGTTTGGGTGCAGTGTTGATGCAAGAGAAGAAAGTTGTGGCCTATACCTCTCGCCAGTTGAAGCCCAACGAGAAGAACTATCCCACTCATGACCTCGAGTTGGCGGCAGTTGTGCATGCTCTTTTGACTTGGAGACATCTCTTATTGGGAAGAAAAGTGGACATCTTCACTGACCACAAGAGTCTCAAGTACATCTTCACTCAGCCTAATCTCAACATAAGGCAGACTTGCTGGGTCGAAATGATTCAAGAGTATAATCCGAGTATCGAGTATACTCCAAGCAAGGCCAATGTGATTGCTGACGCACTGAGCAGGAAGGCTTACTGCAACAGTCTGATTCTCAAGCCTTACCAACCCGAGCTTTGTGAAGCTTTCCGCAAACTTAATCTGCAAGTTGTTCCTCAAGGTTTCCTCGCCAACCTTCAAGTCTCTCCTACTTTGGAAGATCAAATTCGCCAGGCTCAGCTTCTTGATGCTATGGTGAAGAAGGTGAAGATTGGGATTGCCAAGAGTCAACCCAAGTACAAGTGCTACCGCCTTGATGACAAGGATACTCTCTTCTTCGAGGATCGTATTGTTGTGCCCAAAGGTGATCTTCGTAAAGTTATCATGAACGAGGCTCACAATTCACTCCTCTCCATCCACCCTGGGAGTACGAAGATGTATCAGGACCTCAAGCAGGCTTATTGGTGGACTCGAATGAAGCGCGAGATTTCTCAGTTCATGAATAAGTGTGATGTTTGCAGAAGAGTGAAGGCAGAACACCAAAGGCCAGCTGGTCTCCTACAACCTCTTGCCATTCCAGAATGGAAGTTTGACCACATTGAGATGGACTTCATGACTGGGTTTCCAAAGTCCAAGCGTGGCAATGATGCTATATCCGTTGTCATCGACAAACTCACTAAAGTGGCTCACTTTCTGCCTATCAAAGAGTCTATCACTGCAGCTCAATTGGCGGAGCTTTATACCTCTCGGATTGTCTCTCTGCACGGCATTCCACAGGTGATCTCTTCAGACCGTGGAAGCATCTTTACCTCCAAGTTTTGGGATTCTTTTCAGAAGGCCATGGGCACCAACATCCGCTTCAGCACAGCTTTCCATCCTCAAACTAGCGGTCAAGTCGAGCGTGTCAATCAGATTCTTGAAGATATGCTCAGGGCTTATGTGATCTCCTTCGACATGAAGTGGGAAGATTGTCTTCCATATGCTGAATTCTCCTACAACAACAGTTTTGAAGCAAGTTCGGGCAAGGCCCCATTCGAAATTCTATATGGCAGGAAGTGTCGTACTCCACTCAACTGGTCTGAAACTGGTGAACATCAACTTCTTGGAAATGACTTGATCACAGAGGCAGAGGAAATATGTAAAGTCATTCGTGATAACCTCAAAGCAACGCCATCGCTCCAGAAGAGCTACTATGATAGTAAGCACCGTGATTTGGCTTTCGAGATCGGAGACCATGTTTACATCCGCGTCTCTCCAATGAAAGGTACTCGTCGCTTCGGTATCAAAGGGAAGCTTGCCCCAAGATACGTGGGTCCTTTAAAGATCATCAGCAAGAGAGGCGATCTCGCCTATCAACTCGAGCTTCCTTCAAACTTTGCAAATGTGCACGACGTGTTCCATGTCTCTCAGCTCCGCAAGTGCTTCAAGACTCCTGAACGCACCGTCAACTTCGAAGACATTGATCTCCAAGAAGATCTCTCTTATCGTGAGCACCCCGTGGCTATTCTTGAAGAGACTGAACACAAGACTCGCAATAAGTCAATCAAATTCCTCAAAGTCAAGTGGTCACACCATTCCGACCGTGAAGCCACCTGGGAACGCGAGGATCACCTCCGTTCTGAGTACCCGACGTTCTTCCAGTCCTAGATCTCGGGACGAGATCCTTTCGTAGTGGTGGAGTGTTGAAACACCCCGGATGTAATTTACCTAATATGTACTCCAACTCTTGCCATTTCCGTCGTTAAGTTATTTTATTTCCTCGGGTTCGGGTTTTTGTCTCCGTGTGTTGTTGTCATTGTCATGCATCTCATATCATGTCATCATGTGGATTGCATTTGCATACGTGTTCGTCTCATGAATCCAAGCATTTTCCCCGTTGTCCGTTTTGCATTCCGGCGCTCCTATCTCCTTCGGTGGTCATTTCTACCTTCTTTTCTTGTGTGGGGGTTAAACATTTCCGGATTGGACCGAGACTTGCCAAGCGGCCTTGGTTTACTACCGGTAGACCGCCTGTCAAGTTCCGTACCATTTGGACTTTGTTTGATACTCCAACGGTTAACCGAGGAACCAAGAAGGCCTCGTGTGTGTTGCAGCCCAACACCCCTCCAATTTGGCCCAAAACCCACCAAAACTCTCTACATCATCTAGAGCGTTCGATCACGATCGCGTGGCCGAAAACCGCACCTCATTTGGACTCTCCTAGCTCCTCCTATGTCTATATATAGGTCTTCCTCCGCGCGCCGGACAACATCCGCCGGCGCCGGACGTGTCCGGTTACAACCCCGCCGCCATGTGGCACGCCCCCATTCACCGCCGCCTCGCGCCCACATTGCCGCTGCGCCGGCCCGCCCAAGCCCAGGAGGGGCCCTCCCGGCCCGGTTCCCGTGCGCCGCCGCCCGCGCGTGCCTCCTCCAACTCCGGCGCGCCCCGCCGCCGCACGCCATCGTCGTCCGAGCTCCGGCGCCGCCCCGCCGCGCCGCTTCCGGCGCCGCCCCGCCACTGCAGCTCCGGTGCCCACGCCCGCCACCACCACCACCAACTCCGGCGCCGCCCCGTGCCTCCTCCTCCACTCCGGAAAGCCGGCGACCTCCTTCTCCGGCGATCCTCATTCCGCGCGCCTGGCCAAATCTAGATCTAAGAAATCCGGACAGTTGACTTTCTCCCGAAACCCTAGATAAATTGCATTTTTCATCATGCTATATCTCCGCATCCATAGGTCCGTTTTGGGTGTGTAGCATATCAAAATGTTCATCTCAGAGAGTACATCATTTCATCTCATTGCATCATTTTCATTTGAGCTCATCTTGATGCCCGAAATGCTGTTGGGAGAGAGCTATTTGAGTTAATTGTCGGATCTGCTGCACCAAATAGCTATTTGTCATTTTTGCCATGATTAATGTGTGCATGATATTCTCCTGATCTCTACATGTGTTTTGTTATATGCTTTACCATCTTTACAGAGGTGTTATCCATGTATTTTTGTGATATGTGTGGTGACTAGCACAAGCTTGCAAAGTAGTGCATTCGTTAATGCTGATTTCAGGTACTTGGAGATTTCACAGTCCTTGATCTGTTCTTATCAATATGCCTTATGTTCATGTTGTTTCCTAGTGATTCGTGCCTCTTTTGAGGATGATCAGTAAGGATGATTTGTTAATCTTGTGGTTCTGTATCCATCCATGTCTTTGTTTGCAATTATGGAGCACCCTAGCTTGAGTCAATCGAGCTCTACTTTTGCTATTTCATAATTCCTGGCAGATTGTCTACTTGTTAGCGATTTTGCCGAGGATGTTGTTGTTGATCCGTGCATGCTATGTTGTTATTCTTGCCATGTATAGCTTATACAATGTGTATTATTGATGGGTGTATGCTTAGTTTGTCATGCCTTGCTCTGTAGTGAGTGCATCGAGCTCGTGAACATGCCTACTCGTTAAGATATTTGCATGCTCCAGTTTTTCTCTAAGTCTGAGATCTGATTATGTTTTTGCCATGTTCACATGCTTGCAATTGTATTTTCTGATCCCTTTTGGCTCAAGGTCACTAAGGGACTTTTCTTAAGCTCTTTGAGTAGCTCCATGTAGTGCCTTGCTTTGCCATGTTAAGTTCCTGTAGCATATAGCTTTCATGCTCCAAAGTGTGCTACCTGATCTGAAATTCCAGGCTTGTGTTAATTTCACTAAGTCTGAAACTTGTTTACCATTTGCACTTTTGCCATGCTTGTTTGAACCTGTTAATGGATGAATTGGCCATAGCTCACTGTTCATCTTTTGTCAAGAATCATGAGTGGATCCCTGCCATGTATTTTGTTGCCATGTTTGAGTGTTGTAGCATGTTTATCTTGGTGCATTTAAATGGCTACTTGCTGTTTATCGCAGACCGGTGCCATATTTGTTTTGCTTGCCATTTCCAAACCGTGCATCCGATTCCGGTGATCTTTATATCGATTTCAACCGAAATCACCTCACCTTTCCAGTGGCACTCTTGGATTTCCAAGTGGAGCCAGGTTCATTCATTCCTTGTCAAATCTTGCATATGCATCACATACCGCATCCTGCATAGCATACCATGTTTGCATCATGTTGTTTGAGCTTTTGCACGTGGTTGATTGTGTTCCTTTTGCTTGTTTGTCTTGTTTTGGTAGAGCCAGGAGACGAGTTCACTAACGAGGAGCCCGTTGAGTTTGCTTTCGAGGATCCAGTGAACTCTGACAACTTTGCAGGCAAGATGATCATACCCTCGAAATCACTTCTATCTTTGCTTTGCTAGATGCTCGCTCGTTTGCTATGCATATGCCACGATGCCTACCACTTGCTTATCATGCCTCCCAAATTGCCATGTCAAACCTCTAACCCACCATGTCCTAGCAAACCGTTGATTGGCTATGTTACCGCTTTGCTCGGCCCCTCTTATAGCGTTGCTACTTGCAGGTGAAGATTGGAGATCGTTCCTTGTTGGAACGTTATTTTCTTGTTGGGATATCACTATATTATCTTGTTATCTTAATGCATCTATACACTTGGTAAAGGGTGGAAGGCTCGGCCTTTTTCCTAGTGTTTTGTTCCACTCTTGCCGCCCTAGTTTCCGTCATATCGGAGTTATGTTCCCGGATTTTGCGTTCCTTACGCGGTTGGGTGATAATGGGAACCCCTTGACAGTTCGCCTTGAATAAAACTCTTCCAGCAATGCCCAACCTTGGTTTTACCATTTGCCACCTAGCCTCTTTTCCCTTGGGTTTCTGAAGCCCGAGGGTCATCTTATTTAACCCCCCCCCCCAGCCAATGCTCCTCTGAGTGTTGGTCCAAACAGAGCCACTTTTAGCGCCACCTCGGGGAAACTCGAGGTTTGGTTTTAGTTGTACGTAGTGTTCATCTGAGTGTGCCCTAAGAACGAGATATGTGCAGCTCCTATCGGGATTTGTCGGCACATTCGGGCGGTGTTGCTGGACTTGTTTTATCTTTGTCGAGGTTGTCTTGTAGAACCGGGATACCGAGTCTGATCGAAATGTCTCGGGAGAAGGTTTATCCTTCGTTGACCATGAGAGCTTGTGATGAGCTAAGTTGGGACTCCCCTGCAGGGACTTGAACTTTCGAAAGCCGTGCCCGCGGTTATGGGCAGATGGGAATTTGTTAATGTCCGGTTGTAGATAACTTGAACCTTAACTTAATTAAAATGAATCAACTGTGTGTGTAACCGTGATGGTCTCTTCTCGGCGGAGTCCGGGAAGTGAACACGGTGTTGGAGTAATGTTTGCCGTACGTTGTTCTTTAGTTCTTCGTTCATGCATTGCCTTTCTCTTCTCGCTCTCTTTTGCGAACAGGTTAGCCACCATATATGCTGGTCGCTTGCTGCAGCTCCACATATTACCTTGTCTTACCTATAAGATTAAATAGTCTTGATCGTGAGGGTGCGAGATTGCTGAGTCCCCCGTGACTCACAGATTACTTCCAAACCAGATGCAGGGCCCGATGACTCTGTTCCAGATGATGCGCTTGAGCTCAAGTGGGAGTTCGACGAAGACTCACGCCATTACTATGTGTCTTTCCCTGATGATCAGTAGTGGTGCCCAGTTGGGGCGATCGGGACCATGTCGCTTGTTGGGTTGATTTTTATTTTGGTAACGTAGTCGGACCATGAGTGATTGGATGATGTAATGCTATTTATGTACTTTGTGTGACGTGGCGAGTGTAAGCCAACTATGTACCTTTCCCCTTATTTATCTATTAAAATGGGTTATTGTGAAGATTACCTTACTTGCGACATTGCTTTCAATGTGGTTATGCCTCTAAGTCGTGCTTCGACATGTAGGAGATATAACCGCATCGAGGGCGTTACAGTGGGGGCGTGCCCCTGCCTCGTGGGCCCCCTGGCAGCCCTCTGATGCCCATCTTTGGCTATATGGAGTCTTTCGTCAAGGAAAAAATCATAAGCTAGCTCACGGGACGAAACTCCGCCGCCACGAGGCGGAACCTTGGCGAAACTGCACACAAGGTATTGCAATCTGGTTTTTATTGGCCTACTCTCTTCAAAGATGCCCGTAAGTTTGTCTTGTCTTGTGATGAATGTCAAAGAATTGGTAACATTAGTAGACATCAAGAAATGCTCTTGAATTATTCACTTGTTATTGAGCCATTTGATGTTTGGGGCTTTGATTATATGGGACCGTTTCCTTCCTCTAATGGGTATACACATATTTTAGTTATTGTTGATTCGGTTACTAAGTGGGTAGAAGCTATCCCAACTAGTAGTGCTGATCATAAAACCTCTATTAAGATGCTTATAGAAGTTATTTTTCTGAGGTTTGGAGTCCCTAGATACTTAATGATTGATGGTGGTTCACATTTTATTCATGGTGTTTTTCGTAAAATGCTTGCTAAGTATGATGTTAATCTTAGAATTGCATCTCCTTATCATCCACAGTCTAGTGGTCAAGTAGAATTAAGTAATAGAGAGCTTAAATTAATTTTGTAAAAGACTGTCAATAGATCTAGAAAGAATTGGTCCAAGAAACTTGATGATGCATTATGGGCCTATAGAACTGCATATAAAAATCCTATGGGTATGTCTCCGTATAAAATGGTTTATGGTAAAGCATGTCACTTACCTCTTGAACTAGAACATAAGGCATATTGGGCCATTAAAGAGCTCAATTATGATTTCAAACTTGCCAGTGAGAAGAGGCTTTTCGACATTAGCTCACTTGATGAATGGAGATCCGAGGCTTAACAGAATGCCAAACTGTTTAAAGAAAAAGTTAAAAGATGGCATGATAAAAGGATACAAAAGCGTGAGTTTAATGTAGGTGATTATGTATTATTATACAACTCTCGTTTGAGATTTTTTGCAGGCAAACTTCTCCCTAAATGGGAAGGTCCTTAAGTCATCGAGGAGGTCTACCGTTCCGCTGCCATAAAAATCGACAACTTCAAAGGCACAAATCCGAGGGTGGTGAACGGTCAAAGAATCAAACATTATATCTCAGGTAATCCCATAAATGTTGAAACTAATGTTATTGAAACCTTAACCCCGGAGGAATACATAAGGGACACTTTCTGGAACGTTTCAAACTCCGAAAAGGAATAGGTACGTGGTATGGTAAGTAAACCGACTCCAAAACAGTTCTAATAGCAATTTTTCTCCGCTTTGGAATATTTAAGAAAATAGGAAAATAAGAAGTAGTCCGGGAAGGACACAGGCGTCCACGAGGGTGGAGTGCACGCCCTACCCCCCTGGGCGCGCCCCCTGCCTCGTGGGCACCTTGTATGCTCTCCGGACACCGTTTTCTTGCATGATACTTCTTTTGGTCGGTAAAAATTCATAATATAATCTCCCGAAGATTTTGACCATTGTATCACGCAAATATCTTCTGTCTTTGTTTCGAGCTGTTTTTCTGACAGATCTAGATCGCCATGGCATCTTCAAGTGCCCCCAAGGAAAATTTTCTTCGAGAAGTTCATTAACTCCTCCCTCGCGGAGGTGCTTCAACACCCTCAAACCATTGAGATGCGTGAGGGGTTGCTGCACATCCGCGATGTTGAGGGACCAAGGAGGACCGAAAGCGTGGGGACAAGGCTCGAGGCAATGGAGCAACAAGTTTTCAAGTGCCAGGAGATGGTGGAACGTGCACTCGACTCCAATCATATAATGATCATGGAGTTCACCAACAACCACAAGCTAGATGACAAGAACATTGGGGAGGCCATCTTCAAGCTTCACGAGAAAAACGAGTGCCTCCAAGCCCAGATCTATGACCTATAAAACCAAAACTATGAGTATGAATATAGATTCAAGAGGATGAGTTTGGCTGCAAAATTGAGGATACCGGAGACTCGATCATCCTTCTATGATGTTGAGCCTATGCCTTGGAAGATGGACGACAAGCGCACGCCATCAACAACCCCATCATCAGCATCCCCGAAGAAGGAGACATAAACACATGGGTATGGGTACTCCCCTTGGCAACTGCCAAGCTTGGGGGAGTGCCCCGGTATCGTATCACCATCACTTTTATCTTTACCGGTTTTTCTTAGTTCGATCCTTTTGGTAATATCTTGATCTAGTAGAATAAAGTTTTAGTATGATCTAGTTTTGAGTTTTGCTTTATGATCCTTCTATGTAATCGAGTCCGTGAGCTACATATAATAAAGATTAGTGTTGAGTCAAGGGCTTGATTATCTTACTATGATCTTGAGGGAATAAAATAAAAGAAAAAGAATAAAAAGAAATAAAGAGATCATATGGATCTTATGGAGAGTAATGACTTCACATACAAAGAGTATGATGAATAAAAGTTGTTGAGAGTTGACAAACATAGTTTTGGTCATCATTGCAATTAATAGGAAGTAATAAAGAAACAGAGGTTTTCACATATAAATGTACTATCTTGGACATCTTTTATGATTGTGAGCACTCATTAAAATATGACATGCTAAAGAGTTGATGTTGGACAAGGAAGAAAACGTAATGGGTTATGTTTTCTTACATCTGAGATAAATTATATTGTCATGGATCATCCAACATGTTGAGCTTGCCTTTCCCTCTCATGCTAGCCAAACTCTTTGCACCAAGTAGAGATACTACTTGTGCTTCCAAATATCCTTAAACCCAGTTTTGCCATGAGAGTCCACCATATCTACCTATGGATTGAGTAAGATCCTCCAAGTAAGTTTTCATCGTTGCAAGCAATAAAAATTGCTCTCTAAATATGTATGATTTATTAGTGCAAAGAAAATAAGCTTTATACGATCTTGTGGTATGGAAGAAATAAAAGTGACAGACTGCATAATAAAGGTCCATATCATAAGTGGCAATATAAAGTGACGTTCTTTCGCATTAAGATTTTGTGCATCAAACCATGAAAGCACGTGACAACCTCTGCTTCCCTCTGCGAAGGGCCTATCTATTATTCTTGTCTTATACTTCATATAAGAGTCATGGTGATCTTCACCTTTCCTTTTTACATTTTATCCTTTGGCAAGCACAATGTGTTGGAAAGATCCTGATATATATATATATATATATATCAAATTGGATGTGAGTTTTCATGAACTATTATTGTTGACATTACCCTTGAGGTAAAAAGTTGGGAGGCAAAACTATAAGCCCCTATATTTCTCTGTGTCCGGCTAAAACTTCATACCCATAAATATTGCATGAGTGTTAGCAATTGTGAAAGACTAAATGATTGTTGAGTATGTGGAGTTGCTGAAAAGCTCTTATATTGACTCTTTTCGATGTTATGATAAATTGCAATTGCTTCAATGACTGAGATTATAGTTTGTTAGTTTTCAATACGTTTATTATTCATACTTGAAACTGTGAATGAATTGTTACTTTACCATAAGAGATCATATGACAATATATATATATTTATATATACTGGTGTTCTAAGAACGATCATGATGCCCTCATGTCCGTATTTTATTTTATCGACACCTCTATCTCTAAACATGTGGACATATTTTTGATTTAGGCTTTCGCTTGAGGACAAGCGAGGTCTAAGCTTGGGGGGGTTGATACGTCCATTTTGCATCATGCTTTCATATCAATATCTATTGCATTATGGGCTGTTATTACACATTATATCACAATACTTATGCCAATTATCTCTTATTTTATAAGGTTTACATGAAGAGGGAGAATGCCGGCAGCTGGAATTCTGGGCTGGAAAAGGAGCAAATATTAGAGACCAATTCTACACAACTCCAAAAGTCCTAAAAGTTCACGGGAGCACGTTTCAGAATATATAAAAAATATTGGGCGAAAGAAGTACCAGAGGGGGGCCACCCACCGTCCATGAGGGTGGGGGCACGCCCTACCCCCTAGGCGCGCCCCTTGCCTTGTGGGCCCCCTGGCAGCCCTCTGATGCCCATCTTTGGCTATATGGAGTCTTTTGTCGAGGAAAAAATCATAAGCTAGCTCACGGGACGAAACTCCGCCGCCATGAGGCGGAACCAATCTAGGGCTCCGGTGGAGCTGTTCTGCCGGGGAAACTTCCCTCCAGGAGGGGGAAATCATCACCAACGTCATCACCATCGATCCTCTCATCGGGAGGGGGTCAATCTCCATAAACATCTTCACCAGCACAATCTCATCTCAAACCCTAGTTCATCTCTTGTATTCAATCTTTGTATTCAAACCTCAGATTGGTACCTGTGGGTTGCTAGTAGTGTTGATTACTCCTTGTAGTTGATGCTAGTTGGTTTACTTGGTGGAAGATCATATGTTCAGATCCATTATGCATATTAATACCCCTCTGAATATGAACATGAATATGCTTTGTGAGTAGTTATGTTTGTTCCTGGCGACATGGGAGAAGTCTTGCTATAAGTAGTCATGTGAATTTGGTATTCGTTTGATATTTTGTTGAGATGTATGTTGTCTTTCCTGTAGTGGTGTCATGTGAACATCGACTACATGACACTTCACCATTGTTTGGGCCTAGAGGAAAGCATTGGGAATTAATAAGTAGATGATGGGTTGCTAGAGTGACAGAAGCTTAAACCCTAGTTTATGCATTGCTTCGTAAGGGGCTGATTTGGATCCATATGTTTCATGCTATGGTTAGATTTACCTTAATACTTCTGTTGTAGTTGCGGATGCTTGCAATAGGGGTTAATCATAAGTGGGATGCTTGTCCAACGAAGGATAGTACCCAAGAACCAGTCCACCCACATATCAAATTATCAAAGTACCGAACGTGAATCATATGAACGTGATGAAAACTAGCTTGACAATAATTCCCATGTGTCCTCAGGAGCGCTTTCCTTCATATAAGAGTTTGTTCAGGCTTGTCCTTTGCTACAAAAAGGATTGGGCCATCTTGCTGAACATTATTTACTTTTATTACTTGTTGCCCATTACAAATTACCTTATCACAAAACTATCTGTTACCGATAATTTTAGTGCTTGCAGAGAAAACCTTACTGAAAATTGCTTATCATTTCCTTCTGCTCCTCGTTGGGTTCGATGCTCTTACTTATCAAAGGTACTACGATAGATCCCCTATACTTGTGGGTCATCAGTCTTGCTTGTCTTGTTTTACCATTGTCGAAATGTCTTGTAACCAGGATTCCGAGACTGATCGGGTCTTTCCGGGAGAAGGAATATCCTTCATTGATCATGAGAGCTTGTGATGGGCTAAGTTGGGACACCCCTGCTGGGTATAAACTTTCGAGAGCCATGCCCGCGGTTATGTAGCAGATGAGAATTTGTTAATATCCGGTTGTAGAGAACTTGACACTTGACTTAATTAAAATGAATCAACCGCGTGTGTAACCGTGATGGTCTATTTTCGGTGGAGTCCGGGAAGTGAGCATGGTTTGGGTTATGTTTGAACGTAAGTAGATTCAGGATCACTTCTTGATCACTTCTAGCTTCATGACCGTTGCGTAGCTTCTCATCTTACTCTAATTTGCGTATGTTAGCCACCATATTTCCTTAGCGCATGCTGCAACTCCACCTCATTACCTTATCCTACCCATAAGCTTAAATAGTCTTGATCTCGCGGGTGTGAGATTGCTGAGTCCCCGTGACTCACGGATACTTCCAAACAGTTGCAGGTGCCGATGATACCAGTGCAGGTGATGCTACCGAACTCAAGTGGGAGTTCGACGAGGACCTTGGTTGTTACTATGTTTCGTTTTCCTGATGATCAGTAGTGGAGCCCAGTTGGGATGGTCGGGGATCTAGCATTTGGGGTTTATCTTGCTTTTCATTTGGACTTGACCGTAGTCGGTCTATGTGTGTATTTTGGATGATGTATGAATTATTTGTGTATTGTGCGACGTGGCGAGTGTAAGCCAACTCTATTTATCCATGTCTTGTTCATTACATGGGATGTTTGTCAAGATGACCCTTCTTGCGACAAAACCACTATGCGGTTATGTCTCTAAGTCGTGCCTCGACACGTGGAAGCTTGATAACCCACAAGTATAGGGGATCGCAATAGTTTTCGAGGGTAGAGTATTCAACGCAAATTTATTGATTCGACACAAGGGGAGCCAAAGAATATTCTCAAGTATTAGCAGCTGAGTTGTCAATTCAACCACACCTGGAAACTTAATATCTGCAGCAAAGTGTTTAGTAGCAAAGTAATATGATAGTAGTGATAACGGTAGCAAAAGGTAATAGTAGTAGAAGTAATGTTTTTGGTATTTTGTAGTGATGATAGCAATAGCAACGGAAAAGTAAATAAGCCGAGAACAATATATGGAAAGCTCATAGGCAATGGATCGGTGATGGAGAATTATGCCGGATGCGGTTCATCATGTAACAGGCATAACCTAGGGTGACACATAACTAGCTCCAGTTCATTGATGTAATGTAGGCATGTATTCCGAATATAGTCATACGTGCTTATGGAAAAGAACTTGCATGACATCTTTTGTCCTACCCTCCCGTGGCCGCGGGGTCCTTATGGAAACTAAGGGATATTAAGGCCTCCTTTTAATAGAGAACCGGAACAAAGCATTAACACATAGTGAATACATGAACTCCTCAAACTACGGTCATCACCGGTAAGTATCCCGATTATTGTCACTTCGGGGTTAACGGATCATAACACATAAGGTGACTATAGACTTGCAAGATAGGATCAAGAACACTCATATATTGATGAAAACATAATAGGTCCAGATCTGAAATCATGGCACTCGGGCCCTAGTGACAAGCATTAAGCATAGCAAAGTCATAGCAACATCAATCTCAGAACATAGTGGACACTAGGGATCAAACCCTAACAAAACTAACTCGATTACATGATAGATCCCATCCAACCCATCACCGTCCAACAAGCCTACGATGGAATTACTCACGCACGGCGGTGAGCATCATGAAATTGGTGATGGATGATTGTTGATGATGACGATGGAGACGGATTCCCCTCTTCGGAGCCCCGAACGGACTCCAGAGCAGCCCTCCCGAGAGGTTTTAGGGCTTGGCGGCGGCTCCGTATCGTAAAACGCGATGATTTCTTCTCTCTGATTTTTCTCTTCCCAAAACTCAATATATGGAGGTGGAGTTGGAGTCGGAGAGGCAACAGGGGGGCCACGAGGTAGGGGGCGCGCCCTAGGGGGGCAGGCGTGCCCCCACCCTCGTGGAGAGATGGTGGGCCCCCTGGCCTTCATGTTTGGCAGGTATTTTTCTTATTTTCTGAAAAGTGGCTCTGTGAAGTTTCAGGTCATTCCGAGAACATTTGCTCCTGCACATAAATAACACCATGGTAATTCTGCTGAAAACAGCGTCAGTCCGGGTTAGTTCCATTCAAATCATGCAAATTAGAGTCCAAAACAAGGGCAAAAGTGTTTGGAAAAGTAGATACGTTGGAGATGTATCAACTCCCCCAAGCTTAAACCTTTGCTTGTCCTCAAGCAATTCAGTTGACAAACTGAAAGTGATAAAGAAAAACTTTTACAAACTCTGTTTGCTCTTGTTGTTGTAAATATGTAAAGCCGGCATTCAAGTTTTCAGCATAGATTATAACTAACCACATTCACAATAACGCATAGGTCTCAAGTTTACTCATATCAATAGCATAATCAACTAGCGAGCCATAATAATAAATCTCGGATGACAACACTTTCTCAAAACAATCATAATATGATATAACAAGATGATATCTCGCTAGCCCTTTCTGAGACCGCAAAACATAAATGCAGAGCACCTTTAAAGACCAAGGACTGACTAGACATTGTAATTCATGGTAAAAGAGATCTAGTCAAGTCATACTCAATGTAAACTAACAGTAATGAATGCAAATGACAGCGGTGCTCTCCAACTGGTGCTTTTCAATAAGAGGATGATGACTCAGCATAAAAGTAACTAGATATGCCCTTCGCAGAGGGAAGCAGGGATTTGTAGAGGTGCCAGAGCTCAGTTTTGAAACAGAGGTGAATAATATTTTGAG
Organism: Triticum dicoccoides; assembly: GCF_002162155.2. Taxonomy (NCBI): domain Eukaryota; kingdom Viridiplantae; phylum Streptophyta; class Magnoliopsida; order Poales; family Poaceae; genus Triticum; species Triticum dicoccoides. The sequence continues at coordinate 177,238,468 of NC_041388.1, read as the reverse complement.
CGGTATACTTTCATTGTCAACATAACAACCAAGAGATGGTGATATCTTCCATGCTACACACATTATACACGGTTCCCAAACATAATGGTAAAGTTTATACTCCCCCTTCCACCAACAAGCATCAATCCATGGCTTGCTCGAAACAACGAGTGCCTCCAACTAACAAGAGTCCCAGGGGGAGTTTTGTTTGCAATTATTTTGATTTAGTTTGCATAAAGCATGGGACTGGGCATCCCGGTGACCAGCCATTTATATCGTGAGTGAGGAGCGGAGTCCACTCCTCTTGAGAATAACCCACCTAACATGGAAGATACAAGCAGCCCTAGTTGATACATGAGCTATTCAAACATACAAAACAGGATATTTATTTGAAGGTTTAGAGTTTGGCACATACAAATTTACTTAGAACGGTAGGTATATACCGTATATAGGTAGGTATAGTGGACTCATGTGGAATAACTTTAGGGTTTAAGGAGTTTGGATGCACAAGCAGTATTCCTGCTTAGTACAGGTGAAGGCTAGCAAAAGACTGGGAAGCGACCAGCTAGAGAGCGACAACAGTCATGAACATGCATTAAAATTAGTCAACACAGAATGCAAGCATGAGTAGGATATACTCCACCATGAACATAAATATCGTGAAGGCTATGTTGATTTTGTTTCAACTACATGCGTGAACATGTGCCAAGTCAAGTCACTTAAATCATTCAGAGGAGGATACCACCCTATCATACCACATCATAACCATTTTAATAGCATGTTGGCACGCAAGGTAAACCATTATAACTCATAGCTAATCAAGCATGGCACAAGAAACTATGATCTCTAGTTGTCATTGCAAACACGTTTATTCATAATAGGCTGAATCAGGAACGATGAACTAATCATATTTACAAAAACAAAAGAGGTCGAGTTCCTACCAGCTTTTCTCATCTCAGCCAGTCCATCATATGTCATCATAATTGCCTTTCACTTGCACGACCGAACGATGTGAATAATAATAATAATAGTGCACGTGCATTGGACTAAGCTGGAATCTGCAGGCATTCAATAAACAGGAGAAGACAAGGCAATATGGGCTCTTTTGTCAGATCAACAATAATGCATATAAGAGCCACTTCAACAATTTAATTATGGTCTTCTCCTATCGACCCCCAAAGGAAAGAAAATAAATAAAACTATTTACACGGGAAAGCTCCCAACAAGAAAAAGAAGAACATGAAATCTTTTTGGGTTTTCTTTTTAATTACTACTACAAGCATGGAAATTAAACTGATTAAAAGCTACAACTAATTTTTTTGTTTTTCTTAAGGTTTATTAAACACACAAGAAGAAAGCATAAAAAGGAAAATAAACTAGCATGGATGATACAATGAAAAAGTATGAGCACTGACATCTAGCAGTGAGTGTGTGAACATAAATGTAATGTCGGTGAGAAATATGTACTCCCCCAAGCTTAGGCTTTTGGCCTAAGTTGGTCTATGGCGACAGCTGGCCTGGCGGATATCCATAATAGTAGCTGGGGTTGTACTGAGAAGAAGAAGAGGAAGACTCCGATTGCCACTGGCTGACTATCATCTTCGGATCCCACTGGTAATTAGACTGCCGTGAAGGATCAAATTGTGGTTCCGGCTCTGGCTCCTCAGCTGGTGCAGGGTTCCGATAGGCATGAATAGCCTTCAACGGAACAAGGTACGTGCCTACAGACAAATCAAACAAAGAAGGAGCAGGCAGGGTAATAGTCTCAGGATGATGTTTGTTAAAGAACAATTGATATTTAAGTTCTCCTTCCCTATTCTTAACAATAAAATCATGTGCCACCATACTTTTATAATCTATATAAACACGAGGCAGCACTTTTTCTTCCTTCTCAAAATGCCTAATAGGTATGTTAAAATGTGCAGCTAGGCGTGAGGCATAGATGCCTCCAAAGATGGGGCCCTTGGTACGGTTCAGACTTAACCGTTTGGCAATAATGCCGCCCATACTAAAAGTGTTATCACCGTATAAACCTTGGAGCAAAATAATAATATCAGGGATACTAAGGTTTCCATAGTTTCCACAACCAATTAAGCAACGACTAGAAAATAATGCAAAGTAACGCAAAACAGGAAAATGTATACTAGTGATTCGTGCATCGGAAACCTTCCTTGTTTCCCCTACAGTGATAGTATCAATAAACCCCTCCACATCATCACGATGTGGTTCTTCTGTCTTGCCCTCAAAAGGGACTAAACAAATCCGACAAAAATCATAAAGTGACATCTCCTTATGCTCATCATATAAATGAAACTCCACCGTAGGTGGTGAGTTCCTAGAATGAAAATGAAAGTTTTGCACAAAGGTATTTGTGAGTAAGAGATACTGATCGCATTGGTCGTGGAGGAAAGCGGTGAGGCCTGCACTATGAGCCAATTCATGAAAATCTTCATAAATCTCGGCTGCTCCCAAGAAATCCTCGGAAGGCCATTCACACGCCCGAACCTCCGCGGTGCGAGGTGGATTATACTTAGGCTTTGGTGCCTTTTCCTTCGAGCTTTGGCTCGATGAGCCCCTCAAAAGTCTCCTCATCATTTTATGAAAAATTCTGAAATTTTTAGTAACTTTAAAATAAAAGTAAACCAAACTCAATAATATTGATAGCAACTACTCCTACAAGTGCCTAGAGCCTATATCATGCATCAAAACTACTTGGAACCATATAAATTTGACACGCAAGCTCAAGAACAGGGTCACCTAAGCAGCAAAAATTTGCAATGAATAAAGCACTAGAACAAAAACTAATTGGACCAATGGAGGAGTCACATACCAAGGAACAATCTCCCCAAGCAGTTTTGTGAGAGGTGCTTTGGGCAAGGAGAACAAAAATGGCCGCAAGATGAGCTAGAACTCGTGCTTGAGCTGGATATTCGTGTTTGTGGGAGGAAGATGAAGTGTGTGGGTGCAGGAATAAGTGGAGGAGGGCCACCGTGGGCCCACGAGGCAGGGGGCGCGCCCTAGAGGGGTGGGCGCGCCCTCCACCCTCGTGGGCAGGTGGTTGACCCCCCTGGTGTGTTCTCAGTTCCATAAATCCTCAAATATTCTAGAAAAAATCATATTTAAATTTTAGGGCATTTGGAGAAATTTATTTTCGAGATATTTTTATATTGCACGGATAATTAGATAACAGACAGAAAAATATTTATTTTCATTTTATTTAATATAAATAACAGAAAGTAAAAGTGGGGTACGGAAGGTTGTGCCTTCTAGTTTCATCCATCTCATGATCATCAAAAGGAATCCACTAACAAGGTTGATCAAGTCTTGTTAACGAACTCATTCCGAATAACATGGAACCGGAGAAATTTCGAATAACACTATGTTACCTCAACGGGGATATGCACATCCCCAATAATAAAAATATCATATTTCTTCTTGACAGTAGGAAGAGGAAATTCAAAACATCCAAATATAATCGATGGCATTTTCCCAATAGAGTTGATACTATGAACTTGAGGTTGTTTCCTCGGAAAGTGTACCGTATGCTCATTACCATTAACATGAAAAGTGAAATTTCCTTTAGTGCAATCAATAACAGCCCCTGCGGTATTCAAAAAGGGTCTTCCAAGAATAATAGACATACTATCGTCCTCGGGAATGTCAAGAATAACAAAGTCCGTTAAAATAGTAACATTTGCAACTACAACAGGCACATCCTCAGAAATACCGACAGGTATAGCAGTTGATTTATCAGCCATTTGCAAAGATATTTCAGTAGGTGCCAACTTATTCAAATCAAGTCTATGATATAAAGAGAGAGGCATAACACTAACACCGGCTCCAAGATCACATAAAGTAGTTTTGACATAATTTCTTTTAATAGAGCATGGTATAGTGGGTACACCGGGATCTCCAAGTTTCTTTGGTATTCCACCCTTAAAAGTATAATTAGCAAGCATGGTGGAAATTTCAGCTTCTGGTATCCTTCTTTTATTTGTAATAATATCTTTCATATACTTAGCATAAGGATTGGTTTTAAGCATATCAGTTAATCGCATACGCAAAAAGATAGGTCTAATCATTTCAGCAAAGCGCTCAAAATCCTCATCATCCTTTTTCTTGGATGGTTTGGGAGGAAAAGGCATGGGTTTCTAAACCCAAGGCTCTCTTTCTTTACCATGTTTCCTAGCAACAAAGTCTTTCTTATCATAACATTGATTCTTTGATTGTGGGTTATCAAGAACAACAGCAGGTTCAATTTCTATATCATTATCATTACTAGGTTGGGCATCATCATGGGCATTATCATTAACATTATTACTAGTTTCGGGTTCATTACCAGATTGAGTTTCAGCATCAGAAATAGAAATATCATTTGGATTCTCAGGTGTTTCAACAATAGGATCACTAGAAGCATGCAAAGTCTTATCATTTTTCTTTTTCTTCCTTTTAGAAGAACTAGGTGCATCTATATTATTTCTCTGGGAATCTTGCTCAATTCTCTTAGGATGGCCTTCAGGATACAAAGGTTCCTGAGTCATTCTACCAGTTCTAGTAGCCACTCTAACAGCATTATCATTATTCTTATTGTTCAATTCATTGAGCAAATCATTTTGAGCTTTAAGTACTTGTTCTACTTGAGTGGTAACCATAGAAGCATGTTTACTAATAAGTTTAAGTTCACCTTTAACATTAGCCATATAATCACCCAAGTGTTCAAGCATATTTGAATTGTTTTTAAATTGTCTACCAAAATAAGCATTAAAGTCTTCTTGCTTAGCCATAAATTTATCAAACTCATCTAAGCATGGGCTAGAAAATTTAGTAAACGGGATTACATCTTTATCATATCTATAGACAGAATTTACCTTTACTACCTGTGTCGGGTTATCAAGACCATGAGTTTCTTCAATAGGTAAAGGATTAAGATTATATGTTTCTTCAACAGGCGGTAAATTAAGACCATGTATTTCTTCAATAGGAGGTAAATTCTTAACATCTTCAACTTTAATACCTTTTTATTTCATAGATTTCTTTGCCTCTTGCATATCTTCAGGACTAAGAAATAGAATACCCCTCTTCTTCGGAGTTGGTTTAGGAATAGGCTCAGGAATTGGCTCTGGAGGTGTCCAATTATTTTCATTTGTCAACATATTATTCAATAGAATTTCAGCTTCATCTGGTGTTCTTTCCCTGAAAACAGAACCAGCACAGCTATCCAGGTAATCTCTAGAGGCATCGGTTAGTCCATTATAAAAGATATCAAGTATTTCAGTTTTCTTAAGAGGATGATCATGCAAAGCATTAAGTAATTGGAGAAGCCTCCCCCAAGCTTGTGGGAGACTCTCTTCTTCAATTTGCACAAAATTATATATATCCCTTAAAACAGCTTGTTTCTTATGAGCGGGGAAATATTTAGCAAAGAAGTAATAAATCATATCCTGGGGACTACGCACACAACCAGGATCAAGAGAATTAAACCATATCTTAGCATCACCCTTTAATGAGAACGGAAATATCTTAAGAATATAAAAGTAATGAGTTCTCTAATCTTTAGTGAACAAGGTGGCTATATCATTCAATTTAGTAAGATGTGCCACAACAGTTTCAGATTCATAACCATGAAAAGGATCAGATTCAACCAAAGTAATTATATCAGGATCAACAGAGAATTCATAATCCTTATCAGTAACAAAGATAGGTGAAGTAGCAAAAGCAGGGTCAGGTTTCATTCTAGCATTTAGAGATTGCTTACTCCATTTAGCTAATAACCTTTTGAGTTCATTTCTATTTTTGCAAGCTAAAATTGCTAAAGAAGCTTCTTGATCAAAAACATAACCCTTAGAAAAAACAAGTGATTCTTCATCATCACTTTCATCAGTATCATCAGATTCAATATTTTCAATTTCTCTAGCCCTGGCAAGTTGTTCATCAAGAAAATCACTAAGTGGCATAGTAGTATCAGGCATAGAGGTAGTTTCATCATAAGTATCATTCATAGCAGAAGTGGCATCATCAATAACATGCGACATATCAGAACGAATAGCAGAAGAAGGTGTAGGTGTCGCAAACTTACTCATAACAGAAGGTGAATCAAGTGCAGAGCTAGATGGCAGTTCCTTACCTCCCCTCGTAGTTCAGGGATAGATCTTGGTTTTTGGATCTCTCAAGTTCTCCATAATGATAAGCAGATATATATCCCAAGTGACTCAAAGAATAGAGCTATGCTCCCCGGCAACGGCGCCAGAAAATAGTCTTGATAACCCACAAGTATAGGGGATCGCAACAGTTTTCGAGGGTAGAGTATTCAACCCAAATTTATTGATTCGACACAAGGGGAGCCAAATAATATTCTCAAGTATTAGCAGTTGAGTTGTCAATTCAACCACACCTGGAAACTTAATATCTGCAGCAAAGTGTTTAGTAGAAAAGTAATATGATAGTAGTGATAACGGTAGCAAAAGGTAACAGTACTAAAAGTAATGTTTTTGGTATTTTGTAGTGATGATAGCAATAGCAACGGAAAAGTAAATAAGTGGAGAACAATATATGGAAAGCTCGTAGGCAATGGATCGGTGATGGAGAATTATGCCGGATGCGGTTCATCATGTAATAGTCATAACCTAGGGTGACACAAAACTAGCTCTAGTTCATTGATGTGATGTAGGCATGTATTCCGAATATAGTCATACGTGCTTATGGAAAAGAACTTGCATGACATCTTTTGTCCTACCCTCCCATGGCAGCGGGGTCCTTACGTAAACTAAGGGATATTAAGGCCTCCTTTTAATAGAGAACCGGAACAAAGCATTAACACATAGAGAATACATGAACTCCTCAAACTACGGTCATCACTAGTAAGTATCCCGATTATTGTCACTTGGGGGTTAACGGATCATAACACATAAGGTGACTATAGACTTGCAAGATAGGATCAAGAACACTCATATATTGATGAAAACATAATAGGTTCAGATCTGAAATCATGGCACTCAGACCCTAGTGACAAGCATTAAGCATAGCAAAGTCATAGCAACATCAATCTCAGAACATAGTGGACACTAGGGATCAAACCCTAACAAAACTAACTCGATTACATGGTAGATCCCATCCAACCCATCACCGTCCAACAAACCTACGATGGAATTACTCACGCACGGCGGTGAGCATCATGAAATTGATGATGGAGGATGGTTGATGATGACGATGGTGATGGATTCCCCTCTCCGGAGCCCCGAACGGACTCCAGATCAGCCCTCCCGAGAGGTTTTAGGGCTTGGCGGGGGCTCCGTATCGTAAAACGTGATGATTTCTTCTCTGATTTTTTTCTCCCCGAAATTCAATATATGGAGGTGGAGTTGGAGTCGGAGAGGCAACAGGGGGCCCACGAGGTAGGGGAGCGCCCCCCACCCTCGTGGAGAGACGATGGGCCCCCTGGCCTTCATCTTTGGCAGGTATTTTTCTTATTTTCTGAAAAGTGGCTCCGTGAAGTTTCAGGTCATTTCGAGAACGTTTGCTCCTGCACATAAATAACACCATGGTAATTCTGTTGAAAACAGTGTCAGTCCGGGTTAGTTCCATTCAAATCATGAAAATTAGAGTTCAAAGCAAGGGCAAAAGTGTTTGGAAAAGTAGATACGTTGGAGACGTATCAAAGCTATAGTCGCATCGTGGGTGTTACAAGTTGGTAATCAGAGACATCCCCGACTTAGGAGCCCCCTGCTTGATCGAATCTCTGATGTTGTTGAGTCTGGAACAAAATGTTTTGGGTCTTAGGATTATATATATCGGAGAGTAGGATTCTTTTTACTCCTCAGTCCCTTCGTCGCTCTTGTGAGGCCTCCTGACCTAGATGTTTTGTCTTTTCTCTCCTCAAATTTCATGAAAAAAAATTAGGATCACGCGGGTATCTTGGGATCGTTCTGATATTCTTGTGACGAGAACGTAGTTTTTGGTGCCTCCTGACATTTAGGGGTTGTGGCAGTGTCCCAGAGAGTTGAGCTCCGAGGTGTTGTCGTCACAATTTTATCGTTGCAGTTTTGGAATACCTGAGTTCACCGACATCGAAAATCGCTTTTATGCAGTTGTTGGTGAGATAACCTCGACGCCACCCAGTACTAGGGAGGGAGTTCGGGAGAATTGCCATAACTCGTATAACGGATGCTTTTTGAAGGTTGAGGTACACGATTTCCAGAGTTTTCTTGGTTATGTGTTGACGGATGGATAGAGTGGGAGTGTAGGGCTTGTTAGTTCTGTGATATATATTGTGCCTCCATATATCCCCAACACCATATTGCATAACCAAAAAGTTTCAGGAGTTAATAGGTGGGAATTCAAGTATCATGTAGTATATCTTTCTAACATACACATGATACGATATGGGGTCTATCATATGTTTGTTTTTGGATTATTCTGCAAGCCAATCCTTTGTTTTGTTTTGGTTTGTGGTATTCGAGTTTCTTCAATGTCAAGTGTTGATTCCATACCTTCCATAAGCGGTGTTCTCATATTTCTATGGGAGTACTAATCCTTCTTGATCATCGAGATTGTCATGTCAATTCTTTCCAACCAGTGTGATTCTCTTCAAGATGATGCTATCATTTTTCCCATTCGCAAGATCCAATCTCAGTTTTCCTCAATGGTGTTTGTTTCATCCGTCCCAAGTTCTCTTTGTTTTTCCTACCTTCCCATCCTTTTCTTCAAGGACTCAGACTTCTTAATCAAGTATCCTTTTATTGATGTGAAGTCTTTTCATTCTTTTCCTTCAAAATTCTTAACCGGTGATCTCTCGTGAAGATGCGCAACAGTTTCAAGTTCATCATTCTTCATTCTTTTTCTTCTCCAGTGGATTAAATTCAAGCCTTCGGTGTTGAGCATATTCCTTTCATTTGTCCAATGCTTTCCCATGCCGGTGCACCTCATAAACATTCCCCGCTTGCTATTCAATTGTTCCGGAGTGCTGAAGATATCTCTGAAGATTCATGTTTCCATTCCTAATCCGTTCAAGCTATTTGGAGATTATTATCTCATTCAAGTCATTCAATTCAACCGATGCAATCTCTCTTCAAAATCATTTCAACAGTGTTTCTCTTGAGTGGGCCCTAACCCACATGTCTTTTCCCAGGATCTTACCCGACTCTTCTAATTTTCCCGGAGCTATTCCCAAATTCTTTTCGAAGTTTGAAGTAAGAATGAATTTCATCAGTCATATGTTTTCCAAGATCGATTTCAAATTATTTTTCATTGTTGGCTCAACCTCTTTGTTTTTTTCATTCTCCCGGAGTATCTCAACATTTCATGGTGGTGTTTCTCATCGTCATTCTCTACATTTGGAGACTGAAGAAGATTTTCTCTTAAATCTTGATCCGTTCTCTTGACGATTCATGGTTCTAGCTTTATGCCATCCTCTCATAATTGTTTTCGATTGTGAGAATTCTTTTCACCCATCGGGAGCAATTCAGGAGTATTTTCAGTTTGATTTTCCAGAGCCCATCATCTCAGAATTATTTATTTTCATCTTTCAGCTCTCGTTCTCCAAATCTTACCGGTGCATTCTTCAAGTATTCTCTAGTCAGCTCGTGATCCATTCATTCTCATGTATCTAAATTCTGTCAAGTATCTTTATTCATTTTCCAATTCTTACCGGTGAATTGTGCCTTCGCTACTTTCATTCTCAATTCTTACAATGGTCCATTCAAGATTCGCCTTCTCTTGTTATCATATCAATTAACTGGTTCTCTCATAATCCTACCAGTGGTCCGTGAGTTTGCGCTATATCTCTCTCTTAATCCTTTCAACGAGAATAAGTAGCATGCCTATTCGTTGCTTGGCATCAATTTAATATGGTGAAGGGTAAGCATGACATAATCCTTATTCTTGTTTTCCCTTGAGGTGATTTAATTCCTTCCTTCGGAGTTCATTCATGGTATCAATTCTCGGTTCAGGTTGCTCACCTTTCTTTTCCGGAGATCCAAGTTTTCTTGGATGTCTCGTTGCGAAGCTCCATCTAAACCATCGCAAGGCTTTAATCTTATTCTTTTCATCCTTCAATTCTATCTCATCATCCTTGTATTACCGGAGTTCTTCATGGAGGCTCTATATGGTGGTTTGTCAAGGATTCGTTTCATTCTTCAATTGTTCTTCAAGATTTCTCTCGAATCTAAGATCTGCCAAGCTATACTCTAAAACAAACATGGTGTTCAACACATCTCTTGTTTTGAGGAGTTAAAGCATTCTTCATCTTGCATTTCGAAGTGCAATTCTTTCTCTCTTATATTTTGAGGTGGTGTTATGTCACTCTTGACAATTTCCCTCTGTGTTTCATGATTCACAAGTTGTCCAGAATGACATATTTTTCATCCATCATTTTCAATTCGTTCATGAGATCCTTTGCAACCCATCAATCTCTTCATTGGAGTTATCTTGGGTTATATTTCACCTAAAGTTTTCCCTAAGGATTGTTGCTATTTATGGTGCTCATGAATGACCCAAGTTCTTCATTTATCCTCCCGGTGAAATAAGTTTCTCGTCTCCTTGTTGATATCAATCCAATCTATTGTTTCCGTTAGTGGCAGAATTACACCTCATAATTTTGAGACGTTTTCCATAAGCCCACTACAAGCTTATTCTTTTGTTGTGTATTTTCCAACAAATCCGTTCAACCCTTCTTCGTAAGGATGCTTTTCCAATTTATTTGTGGGAGAGGATGGTTTCTCTTCTCCGTTCTTTTCATTCCATTCTTTCATTTCTTCCGGAGGCGTTGTTATGTTGCTCTCTTCACTCATCATATCGTATTGTGAGGATTGTGTTCTTTTTGTGCTTATCCATTTAACCGGAGTGTCGTGTCCTTCATTCAGGTTATCTCATCTTACAAAGTTTTGCCTCCCTTCTCAACCGGAGTGCTGTCTGAAATCTTTCTTACCCCTTGTGCCATTCTTTCAATAGTTCCGGAGGTAGTGTGTTGTTGATTTCATCAAGTATCCTCTCATCTTGTAAAGTTCATGTTCAATTCCTTCCGTTTACAATCGGAGTGCTATCCAAATTATATCATTCTTATTCCTTCTCTATCTTGTTTTAACCTGAGTGTTGTGTCTATCATTCCTCTTCTAACCGGAGTCGCATCCAGGTGCTTTCATTTTGCCAAGTTCATATTCTATGCCTTCCATTTCCAACCGGAGTGTTGTCGTGATTGATCTTTATCATTCCTTGTACATCTCATTTCAACCGGAGTGCTTGCATGTACTTTTTATCCATTGTAACCCTTTTCTTATGTCTTCCAACCTACAAGGTTCTCGTAATGTTCCTTGTTCCTCTTTTCTAACGGAGTGTTTTCAACTTTGTTCATCTTCGTTGTATTCTTTCTTTCAATTTGTTTAACCTCTCAAGGTTTGTTGGTTTCACTCTTTTGTCAAAGAAGCAAATTTGTTTTTACCTCTTGCTCTTTCGCTTCTCTCCGGTGCCATCCTTAGATCTCGGGACAAGACCTCTTGTAAGTGGAGGAGTATTGTGACGTCCCGAGACTGACGCTCCAGATGCCTTCCATGTTTTGCGTGTCAGTCATGTTATTTATTTATTTATTTGTTGCATTCATCATGTCATCATGTGCATTGCATCCTCATGTTCTTAAAACTTGCATCCTTCCCGGTCTCCACGTTCCTTCTATTGTCCGTTCTGAGCCCAGACACACTTGCACGCACCCGCAACACGTCCAAAATATTATTTTATAAGTGGCATAAAAATGTTCTCGGAATGGGGTGAAACTTGACGAGCGGTCTTATTATAGTGTAGGTAGACCGCCTGTCAAGTTTCATCGCATTCAGAGCTTGTTTGATAGCCCAACTATTAAACATATAGTGGCATTATAGCCGGTCAAATGTCGGACATTTTCGGTCTCCGAAAACCCATGTCGGGCCGTTTTTCTCTTTTCTCCTCTCAACCCAAGCCCTCCTACACAGCCACCGGCAGCCCACCTACCCTTCCTCGTGTCCGGAGCCGTCCGATGGCGATTGCACGGTCCGAAAACCCCCAAAACCACCAAACCTTAGCTTACCTGCTATATAAGGAGACCTTCTCCACCATTTTTTGAAACCCTACCCTATCCTCCTCACACCTCGGATCCGGCGCCGCCAGCCTCTGCCCGCCACTTGGCGCCGCCGCCGCCGCTCTTCCAGCCAGTGGTGTGATGCCCGTCCGGGCCCATCGCAAGCCCGTCCGGGCCCGAAGTGCCGCCGCTGCTCCTCCCGCGGCGCTCGATCTAATCTGCATCGAGGCAACTGCCTCCGCCCCCGAGCGTCACCCTGCGTATGCACCGCCCCCGCCAGCTCGCCGGCGGCCACCAGAGACCTCATCGCCATCAAGCTCCGCCGGAAGACCTGCCAGGCCGCCCCTCTGCCCTTCCCTTTTCCTCTCCTTCTCCCTCTCGTTCTCACGATCTCTCTCTCTCTCTCACCTTCACAGGAGGCCGACGCCATGGATGACCTCCTCGCCGCCCGTCCGTCACCTGGAGCTCGAACCCCGCCGGATCTGCCCGGAACCCCCTGGATCCGCCCATCTGCGGGTCGCCGTCGTCTGCCCCGTCCTTGCCTTATCGGAGACGCTCCGCCTTCGCTAAGTCCCGCGCCTCTGCATTGCAGCACCGCTGCATGCATGCCGCTCAAACGGATCGAGCGAGCCTGCTCCTCCCCTGCATTGAATAGACGAGCGCGCCCGCTCGCGAGGCCCAGCCGCGCCGATCCAGCGCCCCTGGCCCAGCTCCGCGCCCTCACCAAGGCCCACACCAGCGCGCCATGCCGGCCTTCCTCTCCATCGCATGGGCTGAGGCCCTCTGGTGAGGCCCAATCCGCCTTAGATTTGGCCCAAGTGTTTTTTTCATCTAGCGAATTTGTCTACTATTCCAGGAACTGCCAATTTTACAGTTTGGACCCTAAACTTCATGCATATAATAACTCATTAATTGTGCATTATATTAAAATGTTTTATATGTGAAAAATGCTTAGAATTTCATCTAGTTTCACAATATGCAACTTTCATCCATGTCAAAAAAATGATGTTTGCATATAATTTGCTTATTGCCATGTTAAAATGATATAATTCATATCTAATTAACCGTAGTTCGGATTTAAATAAACTTTATATGTAAATGGGGTAGAAAAATGCATACTTTAACATGTTGCACTTATCTTGCATGTTTAACAATAATAAAATATGGTTTAGGGCAGAACAGTACCATGTTCATAATATGCATATGGGGATTTTCTAGAATTGTTGTTTATTATTTCTAGCCTCATTTAAACTTGCATAAATAGTTAGTTTACTTATGCCTCACCTCTTTCCATGTTAACCAACATTTAATATTGTTGAGTACCTAAACGAGAGATAACTAAATAAATGAATGTGGTGCTTTGTCAATATGCATCCCGTTGCATATTGAGCTCCACTTAACTTGTAGTTTTGTTTTTGCACTTTGCCATGCCATGAATCATTAAACCGGACATGCATCATACTTGTTTGTGCATCATGCCATGTTTATGTGATGGTTGTTTATCATGTTGTTTGCTTCTTTCCGGTTTGCTTCTCTCATTAGCTTCGGTTTCGTTCCGGAGTTGTGAGGATTCGTTCGACTACGTCCGTTTGTCTTCTTCATGGACTCGTTCTTCTTCCTTGCGGGATCTCAGGCAGGATGACCATTACCCTTGACATCACTTCTATCTTTGCTTGCTAGTTGTTCATTCTATCGCTATGTCGCGCTACCTACCACTTGTTTATCATGCCTCCCATATTGCCATGTCAAGCCTCTAACCCACCTTCCTAGCAAACCGTTGTTTGGCAAAGTTACTGCTTTTTCTCAGCCCCTCTTATAGCGTTGCTAGTTGGAGGTGCTTCGCAGGTTGTTCCATGTTGGAACATGGATATGTTGGGACATCACTATATCTATTGTTTAATTAATGCATCTATATACTTGGCAAAGGGTGGAAGGCTCGGCCGTATGCCTAGTGTTTTGTTCCACTCTTGCTGCCTTAGTTTCCATCATACCAGTGTTATGTTCCTTGATTTTCCGTTCCTTATGCGGTTGGGGTTATGGGACCCCCTTGACAGTTTGCTTTGAATAAAACTCCTCCAGCCAGGCCCAACCTTGGTTTTACATTTGCCTAACAACCTATAACTTTCCCTTGGGG
>NC_041388.1:177133749-177224004 GCF_002162155.2 Triticum dicoccoides | reverse complement strand
CCCTGGGCAACCAGGGTCTATGCCAACCCGACGTCTTGCCCATCCAGTGTGCCCTGAGAACGAGATACGTGTGACTCCTCTCGGGATTTGTCGACACATAGAGCGGTCTTGCAGGTCTTGTTTTACCATTGTTGAAATGTCTTGTAACCGGGATTCCTTACCTGCTCGGGTCTTTCCGGGAGAAGGAATATCCTTCGTTGATCGTGAGAGCTTGTGATGGCTAAGTTGGGACACCCCTGTAGGGTATAAACTTTCGGGAGCCGCACTCGCAGTTATGTGGCAGATGGGAATTTGTTAATATCCGGTTGTAGAGAACTTGACACTTAATTGAAATGAATCAACCGTGTGTGTATCCATGATGGTCTCTTTTTGGCGGAGTCTGGGAAGTGAACACGGTTTGGGTTATGTTTGAACATAAGTAGATACAGAATCACTTCTAGCTTCATGACCGTTTCGTAGCTTCTCACCTTACTCTTATTTGCGTATGTTAGCCACCATATTTTCTTAGCGCCTGCTGCAACTCCACCTCATTACCTTATCCTACCCATAAGCTTAAATAGTCTTGATCTCGCGGGTGTGAAATTGCTGAGTCCCCGTGACTCACGGATACTTTCAAACAGTTGAAGGTGCCGATGATACCAGTGCAGGTGATGCTACCGAACTCAACTGGGAGTTCGATGAGGACCTTGGTCGTTACTATGTTTCGTTTTCCTGATGATCAGTAGTGGAGCCCAGTTGGGACGATCGGGGGTCTAGCATTTGGGGTTTATCTTCCTTTTCATTTGGACTTGACCATAGTCAGTCTATGTGTGTATTTTGGATGATGTATGAATTATTTATGTATTGTGTGACGTGGCGAGTGTAAGCCAACTCTATTTATCCCTGTCTTGTTCATTACATGGGATGTTTGTCAAGATGACCCTTCTTGCGACAAAACCACTATGCGGTTATGTCTCTAAGTCGTGCCTCGACATGTGGGAGCTATAGCCGCATCGTGGGTGTTATAATTTGTTTACCCAGGACTATGCCTCCAAGTGGAAACTAATTTTGTGAATACACTATGCCTGTTGCGATGTCATATGCAGTATCATGGCAATTTTACTTTACAAGAGACTCAATTGTGTTTTGCCATGCTGACTTGTGATAGCTGAACATATTTGAATGTATTACATGGCAACTCATTTTTATACGAGGCCAGGGTGTGAGTTGCCAAATTATATCTTGTGCAGCAGAAGTTGTCTGCCCTTTTTTGAAGTGCCTTGTGTTAACATGGCAACTTGAACCTAGTAGATGTGATATGTACATTTTATGAAACCAATGTGTTAGTTGCCACATTTCATGTTGGACAATCCTAGGGGGTGGGTGTTCCTATGATCTACCTCATTTGCCACTTTCATTTGAGCCAACATGGCAAGTAGATTCTGCTAGCTGGCAATTGCTTCCTTCAGAAACACATACACGTCTAGTTGCCATGTTTGTGCAATTTATTTTCCATTTTGATTATTTTTCTGCCTTTTTATGCATGTTCAGCACATGGCAATTACTGCCCTCTTCATATGCTTAAACTTTGGGGCAACCATTGAGTTTTCATTTTTGTTCATCAAAGATATCAAGTGAATATTTACTTTATGCATTTTTTTTGTGTATCCATCGGCTGTGTTTTAATTTCACCCTAACGTGTGTTTTGTTCTTACCTTAGCACAATGGCTTGTGGTGACCATCAAGACGATGATGATGACTTTATGGAATTACCGCAACAGAATCACGCGACTGGTCAGACAAAAGATGGTGATGAGGTCACTTTCCACCCCCATATGTTTTAGTGTCACATTGAGTTTTCAATCTTCCGTTAGAACTAAATTTTCAGGACATTGAACATGGCAACAAATGATCCTTTTTCTGTTATGCAGAAGAAGAAACATCATTGCAATAGGGCTTCGCAAGAATGCCTGACTATATTGACCGGGGGATTTACTGATGAGCAGAAGGGATCTGCCGGTGAGATGGGGATGCATGCTCTGATGGATATTCGGTGCAAGAACCTAGTGAACCCTGTATGCGAGTCGCTCGGTGAGATTTATGATCCTGCCTCCAGGGAATTCATGATTCCAGGACATGGAAGACTGCCTTTGGATGAGGAATCTGTGTTCTGCACTTTGGGTGCCCCGTGGAGAAATCAAGTCCTTTATGAGGTGAATAATAAGATTGAGGAAGCCTTGTTCGCCCGTTTGTTTCCTGGGATGGCATCCATGCCGAATACGACTGTGTTGGCAACTTCGTTGGAGGGCATGAAAACCCATGGCGGGGCTTTTAAGATGAAGCTCCTCATGTACTTGATCTAAACTGTCTTTGCACCTACCACATCTCTTCGCCCAAGCAACAAGTGCTTCCCCATCCTGGTGAATGATCTCTCTCTACTTCTTTTTCCCTTCAATCTTCTGATTTTGATGTCATCTAGAAGCTAGTCACTACCAGTTTTTTGATGTTTTCATTTGAATGCTGATGCAGCAACTTTTTGTCCTGTAATTGTGTTGTGCAGGCGAAGCTGAAAGATGTTAAGAACATGAATTAGTGGAAATTCATTACGGACTTCCTGCATGATGCATTCACAAACAAGATGTACCAGAAGGGCTGTCGCTTGCACTTACTGGTATTTTTTCCCTACTCTTTTGCAAATACTCTTACCACGGTTCAATGTTTTCCTAAAGCAACATGGCAGTTGTTGATAAGTGTGAACCCTACAAGATCGTGCATGGCAACCATACAAGATCGTGCATGGCAACCCTTTGTTTCATTTTTATGTGAATCTTTTACATGTGAAAGTGACTTTTGTTTGATCCATGGCATCTGTAGTTGCTGCCTACAAGGCAATAGCATATTTCAACAACACAAAAAAGTGTTCATTTCATACATCCACTCTCTTTTATACAATTTGCATGGCAACCATGATGTTGAGCTGGTGGCAGCTACCAGCATAACAAGATGGCAACTGCCAACACAGCATGATGGCAACTAACATACATAGATGGCAAATGTTTTTTCTTCATTCCCTTCAACTTGATGACTCAAGGAAACTACATAAGCTTCCCTTCAACATAGCATGATGGCAACTGACATAGCTTTTCTTTCTTAATGTGTATACTAGCTCATGTACGTCAATCGCCTTGATCTCTCCACCATCAACTTTACTGGGATAGGAGGCCCGCCTCCTCCACATAAGTTTATTGTCTCCGCGTGGACATACGATGCTGTCAAGGCTGTGTTTGCCGCAGACAAGATAACTAATACGAAATATGGGAAACTGCAGGTTAGTTCTGCCTCCTTTCTTGCACGGCATTCTTCAATTTCGATGTTGCATAACATATGAAAAAAAATCCCCATATGGCAACCATCTATGGCTAACAAGAGATAAATAACTTGGCAGCCATGGTTGTTTGCACATGGCACCCATGTCTGACCCAATACGGCAACTCCGCCATCCGTGTCGAAACTTCTTCTTTTTTCCCTCTTTTTTGCAATACATGAATTGTTAGCCACTGCTCCTTATTTCTCTCTTACATCTTAGTTGTTTTTTGCTATTTTCCAACTGATGGCCAAGCACGCTATAGACTACAGTGTGTTTGGTGGGCCACAAAACTTTGGCAAGTGGATGGATGTGCATTTAGCTCCATCTTGTCCTACTGAGGTAATCAAGGTTGTTTATTTTTGTTTTTTGAAATTGTTTTTCTCTTTGCATTTTGATATATCTCTATGGTTGTTTAAGTTTATTTGTTCTTATGCACGTGACTCTAATATGTTTTGTTATTGCTACTTTTTTGTTTTGTGCTCATGCGAGGGCACCTGTTGAGCATCTAGTTGGGCAGTTTGCTTCTGGCATGACCAACTTTTGAGGGTTGGCCGGCACTTAATGGCTCTGACAGAGATGCGGTTGCGAGGAAATTCACACCATTCGTTGTAGAATGGACACATCGACCAACTGATTGTCGTGGCCGGTATGACTACAACAGCTCTCAGGAGCTCCCTGACACACAAGATGAACTAGATGGAGATGCTGGTCTCGACAAGGACAATGACGATGACATGGAGAATGTGCAACATGAAACCAACGACGATGAACATGTTGAAGTTCATGTAGGTTGTAAGAAGGACAAGGCTGCACCAAATGTCCCCCCACCGGAGAAAGTCATTGAACTGACAGTTGCGAGAGACAAGGGGGTGTCGCCTTCAAAGAGGGGCAGGGCTCCAGAGGATGTTGGGCAAGGCTCTGTTGGCAAGTGGTCTAGGACTGATCCTGTAGCTTCTAGGAGGAGGTTCGACATCTATTTAGTGTTTTGTTTGTCTCTCCTTTTTAATAGATCGACCCTTTTTTCATTGTTTGCTAAGTGCAGCATGATTTTTGTGTCTCACACTTGGTACCCTTTTTTGCCATTTTTTCTACATGCAGCGAGGCGACAGCTGGTGGATGAGCAGTTAAGAAGAAACAAGCACCAATGCCAACCCGTGTTTCTGCCCGATTGAACAAGTAGGTCATCTCCTCGTACAACGACGTCCAACACCGGGGATCCTGTCGTGTTGGAAGACTTGAGGAAGACAATCAAGAAGTAGGTTCTCCCTGTTTTTCATTGTCATAGTGCTTTTTTTGCTTGATGCATTCTAGATCATACACAACTTTTTTAGTTGATACATTTATGTGGCAACTACCATCTGCTTTTCATGGCAGTTGTCTATCTTGCCACATGGGCTACTGCCATCAGTCCCACATGGCAACTGTTGTTTTCTCATGATCTATTTTTTGCTACATGGCAACTCCTGCTTGTTCTGTATGGCAACTGCTAACTAGGCCACATGGCAATTCTTATTCCACTGATATGGCAACTAGCAGCTTTCCACTGACTTCCACCGCCTACATTGTCATGTGTGCTCATCCATACCATGTTCTCAAATGGCAGCTCTGGCACATCTCACATTTTTTTTATTATGACTACCATGGCAACTATTTTGTTCAATTTTTTATACTCTTCATGTGCTTTCTTGTAGGGTGAAGAAGAATAGTACACGCGTGACCAAACAGAACCATAGAGACCCACTCAAACGCATTCATTCCAAGTTGTCGACAAGTGGCAACTCAGATGTTCATGAGGCTCCAGTAGACAAAACTGTTGCTGCACCGTCCACTATTCCCACTAGCTCTGATGCAAGCGACCAACCATCTCCGCCGGTTGCAGATGTGCAGGCTACAATAACAGGCATCCATACATCTGGGAGTGATGAGTCAGTATCTGCCAGGACTACTGAGATATTGCCCACTCTGCTGGCAATGAGGGATGTTGTTGTGACCCATGCCACCCGATCAGCAAGTGTTGAAGTGGACGCTCCCGAGATCAACCTAAGCAAGGAAGATTCCCGCTCATCTGATACGGATTCCAAGCGTGTGGTTGTTGGTACTTCTGCATCCACAAAAGAAGGGCATGCGGCCACAATTCAGAATGAGATGCCATCCACATGTGAGACTCATGGCACAATAGCTCCAACTTCTAGTGGTCCAGAGGTTTCTACTGCGACCGTTGCGCGAGCTGGTCTTCCACCTAGGTGGTGTATCCCCCGCAACCATCCTGCAGACATACCCAATGCACCACATGTAGCTAGGAGCAGCAGAGATGACTCTAGTTATGTGCCTGCTTCCACACTGTTCCCACCTCCTGCCAAAAGCAATGCTATGGAGAAAACGGAAGTCCGGAGTACAACTGATGCAGGTGGCAAGCCGGGCACGACTGAAGGAGATGAACGTCTGGAGCAGACTACGTCTTTCACTGCCGTGGAGAACCCCAGATTAAATTTGTGCACTTCTAAGCTCCCAGTCAACATTGGTGTCCCATACAGCCCAAACAAGAAGATTGGCAAGAAAGTTGCGATTGATACCGCTGGCAGCAAGCCCCGCCCTACTAATAAGCCTGATGATTCTGCAGCAGATGAGGCAGAAATGTTTGTTGATCTATCACCTCTGGATTCTGCCAAGCAACTTGTTCACGGTCCGGCTGGTAGGCAGGAGAGGCACCCAATGGCCTTCACCCCACCGAGTTGTAGCCTTGGCATCGATCGCAGTCAAGATGAACTAGTGGTGCAAGATCCTATTCCAGTTTCCTTTGCTCTCCCAGCAGGCATGGCCCCAATGATGGCACGACCAATGGCTGATGGCAGGAAGGCTGTGAAGTTTGCAGAGCTGATAGTGCAAGGTACATTTTTTGTGTGTTTATCATTTTGTTTTCTACATTTGTTTAATCTGATGTTTGTCACAAGCTTTTTTGGTTTCTTACTGGTCATGGCAAATCTCACGAGTTGCACATGGCAACTGGTGTTACTGCAACATGGCACTACAGTTGCGGCCATGTTGCAATTCCATTTGCGAAGCACACGGCAGCTGGAGTTGCTGCAACATGGCAAATCCAGTTCAACGTACTTGGCAACTACAGTTGTTTCCACATGGCAACTACAGTGCAATGCACATGGCAACTGGAGTTGTTTCCACATGGCAACTCACTATTTTTGCACATACAGTTCTCTTCCGCACTCTTTTTTCACAATAACTTGTTGTTTCCAAGTTTCCTAACGCACTGTTTGATCCTTGCAGCCACCCCTAAGGAGATTAGGCCGTCACTTGATGAAGCTTATCGCAGGATTGAGGAGGAAGCACTGAAGAGGAGGTCCTCACGGGGTCAGGGGCAATCAAGTTCTAACGTGCCTGCTGAGTCGGTATCCGAGGATACCATTAGAAGTGCCACCCCTGGATCTGTGAGGCAGCATAGGGTAGTTCATGCACCACCCGCGGATTACTATGAGCCCGAAGTTAAGGCCACAAAGGAGCAGAACCATCTGTACGATATTTTCAAGCATTTTGGAAATGCGAGGTCCAACAGCAAGCACATGAAGGAGCTGAAAGCGTAATGTCCACACCACATAACCCCTCACATGTTTTTCTCTGATATTTTTCCTTTGCTATTCTAGTCATGCGTTTTTATGTTTTATTTTATTTAGTAGACATGATTCTTTCATGTTATATCATTTTCATACAGCTCATGTTTGGACAGAACCAAAATCATACAATGTGATGTGACGTACGTCGACCTGGGTGATCTTGCCGAGTCTGTGAGGCCACTCGGTAAAATGTCAAAGAATGTAGTTGTGTGTGGGATTGACTTCATCAACAGGCACATGGATATTTGTCCCGACAAGACGATCATGCAGTATAGCGCGACCTGCAAAATATGGGATGGTGACTTCCACCATAAAATCCTGAGGAAGCATTTTGTCGTGCATGGTGAATTCAAGCTCACACTGAAGAAATGTGTGAGTGTTCCTTCTTGTCTGCACATATTTCTTTCATGCTATGTTTTTGTCAGTAGCTATGCTTCACATGTGGGCTACCTACTGTTTTGTGACAGATGTTTCATGTGGCAATAGCTGCCATATAAAATAAGTTTGAATGTTTTTAATGCAACTTATGTGGCAACTTCACTTAAAATATTTGGCAACTTTATTCATACATGGATGGCAACTTCTTTTAATTGCACATGGCAAGTAAACATTCTCTATTGGCGCATTTCTGGACACTTGTTGCTTTGTCATTCATGTACCTCTTACTGCATCCAGCAATATCTTTACATATCATTTTTCCAATTACATCATTTCTGTTTTTATGTGAACTCTTCCTTTTCTTTCCTTTTTTTACTTGCAGGTCATGTTCCCATTGTTCCAGGAGCTTGCACCAGACAACCCAGATGACAAGTGTGGTCACCACTACGCAGTTTGCATTGACCTGAAGAACCAACAATTTGAGGTGCTTGATTCAATGCTTCAGAAGCTGATGAACAACCTTGCTATACATGCTGAATTCTTCATCAACAACCTCAAAGAGACATGGAACCGTCACTTTGAAAACTCCAGGGTCTAGATCAGTCATTTTCCAATCGAGTATGCCGCGACTACGAAGCAAGGAAACCGATAATTACTATCTTTTTCATGTGTCCTCCACACCAATCCTAAACCTTTTTGTCACCTCTGCATTGAAGTTTACGATTTTTTCTGTTCTCTTGAGTTCACCTGATTCTTTTCTTTTATAGGCATGACTGTGGCTTTCACATGTTGGAATACCTTGCAAAGTGGGAAGGTCGACGGGTCCCTGTCGTCACAGCTGCAATGGTCGTTGAGCTCCGCAAAATATACACATGGAACTGGTTGATGAATGAAGATTTCAACACACGGGCCAACGCACGAGAGTTCATAGAGGAAGCTGTCAAAAAAGCCAACAAGAAGTACAAGTGATCACATGGTGCTCCATACCGCATGCCTACCTTACATTATGTGGCTGAGGAATGTAAGGTATCAACTTGTTCTTTTAAAACTATGTCCGTGTGCTATGTTATGACTGCATCCCCCCATAGTCTAGTATGTAGTGGTGGCGTGTGAGTGTCATTTGAATATTTGTAATATATGTGTGGATGTGAACCTGCTTAGGTGTGACAACAGCTACGTTTATGTTCACTACTATTATGTGTTTGTGGTTGGTAGTACCAGTTGGGTGTTTGAATGCTTCTATGATGCCTGAAACATGGCAAATATAGTTGATCAGACATGGTTAGTGAAAGTAATCATTCTGTTTTTTTGGGTTTTAGGTCTTTTGCATTGCTAACTGTATCGGTTAGCATGGTAGTTCATAAGCAGCCGTTATCTCGTGTTTTTTGCACGTGATCATTCCAACTAGTTTGTTCATAGTATGCATACAATACAATATGTGTGGGGAAAATGCATTGACTTGAAACGTTAATCTACGTGATGGCAGATTCAGTAGAAATAACATGGCAGATTTGATGGAAGCTACATGGCAGATTTAGTAGCACACACATGGCAATTTTAGTCATTCATTCATGGCATCTTCTTCAAATTTTGATCCCCACCAACAGTCATTCTCCCATTTTTTTAAATCTAGACCATCTACCTTACAAAAATGTCACCAACACCCAAGTTACAATCCTCCACAGTTGCTTACGGATTGCATGTTCCTTTCTTTGTTTTCTTGTGTTTTGCTTGAATTTCCAACCCCGATTTGTATCTCACCTCTTTTGGATGCCCTTTTGTGATGGAACAGGGCGGGTTCCTGGCCTGGGTTTGCGTGCTTGCTGTTCTAGACCCTACCTCCGAGTTTTCAGATGATGGACCCGTGGACGGAGGCACACTTGAGGTGCGGGGGAACCTGTGTAAGGCTTCTTCAGCCTTCCTCTTTTTGATCTCATCAAGCTCTCTTTTCAGGGCCTTCCTGTGTTTTTCTGCCACCCTCGCTGTCTCATCACTCTTGCATGCTTCATCTATTAGTTCAGCATAGTTCTTGGTCAACACAACGTGCCTGGTGGTGTCCATGGTTGCCTCTGGTGTCTCATCATGCACAGCCAAAACTGCATTTGATGTTTGTGGCCCCAACACATCGTGAGTGTCCCAAGTCCATCGCCGCCGTATGAAATGGCGAGGCAATCGCGTTACAGCGTGCATGTCCATTACTTTCAGTATGTGACAGCACACAATCCTGTCCCCTTCTAATTTGCAGCATTGGCAGTAGTATTCGCCTTTGTTTATCAATGCCTTCACAAAGTAGTTCCTTCCCTTGTCCAGGTCTTTAGGTTTTGAACCCAGCATGCCCAAGAGAGAACACACCTTGAACTTATGTCCGTCCACCTGGTAAGCCGTGTACATGCTGGCACGCTTTATTTCTTCCTGGAATCTGCATGTTTTTTGTGCTTTTCTTAAACTCTTTATTTGATGTTTTGTAGCACCTTATGTTGAGGTAGGTCGTAACATAGCAAACGTATCTAAAATCACTGATGTGATGGAAATCCTTTTTTCCCCACATTTTTCTTGGGTTGTTTGTTTCCACAGGGCAACTGCATAATATTTGACATGGCAATTGCATAACATTTAACATGGCAAATGTAGTTCATTTAACATGGCAAATGCAGTTCATAAAACATGGCAACTGCAGATTTTTCTCCCACGGCAACTACATATCGTCTCACATGCCAACTATAGTTCATTACACATGGCAACTGCAGTTCAACACACATGACAACTACAGTTCATTTCACATGGCAACTTCAGATCATGCTTATAGTGTACTCAGTGGCTATTCACAATAGATCAGCAAGTCAAAAAAGTTGGCAACTGCATTGCATTCTACATGGCACATACTATCTTCATGCTTGTGCAAATAAGACGGTAAGATAGTCCACTTACTTGTTAAAAATCTTGTTGGTATATATCTTCCTCATCTGCCTCTCCATTGGTAAATATGTTAGCAATTTAGGCTGCTTGAGCGCGGTGTTTGCTTCTTCCTATAGTTCAGATCCCAATATTTCTGTTGCAAAGCTGTGCATTGCTTGGCAAACTGTAGCAATGAGTTGCCAAGGCTCACGTACCGCTTCAAACAGCATTGAACCCCTCACTGTGTTGTGTAGTCTGCAGAAATGGGAAGAAGCACTGCATGAAGTAGGTCGGCACCCAGTACATTTGCTTCTCCCATAGGCTAGTAAGTGTCTCGTTGTCTTGGACTTGGTATGTTTCAATCATAGCCATCCGGCTCCGTTCAAACTCCTCCACCATCAAGTTGTGGTCCACGCACAACTCGAATGCCTTGTGCAGCTCTGGACGTCAGCAAAGAATGGTCCTAGCGTCGCCTCAGCCTTCTTAATAATATACCATCTGCAATGCCTGCGCACTGCCAACAGAAAGACCTCCTCTATGCCTGCACGCATGCCAAAATCCCGGTCTATTATTATGTTCATCGGAGCAAGTACACCCATGCACTCCAAGAAGGTTTTGAACAGCCAAGTGTAACCATCCATATCTTCCTTCCGAACGAGCCCGCAACCGAACTGCAATGACTGATTGGGGTTATTTATTCCTATGAATGGAGCGCAGGGCATCTTGTACATATTAGTGAGATATGTTGCGTCGAACGAAATGCAATCACGGAAATGTTTGTAGGCTCTTCTTGCAGCACCATCCACCCAATACATGTTTCTGACACGGTCCTCATTGTCCAATCTTATCATGTAGAAGAAATCAGCATCTGCTTTTGCTTTCTCTTCGAAGTAGGCTATCATGTCTTCTATATCAGCCAACCTGCTCTCTCTATGGTACTTTGCCTTTAGGTTTGTGATGGCTGCTGGTATATAGGGCATGGTACTCAGTCCACCATCTCCGTTGTGGATCAGGGACAGTATTTGGACCATCCTTGATGGACCGACGTTACAATAATGTAGCAATTTTACGAATTTCTTCTCAAGGGGGCTGAATCCTCTGTGGGCGCTCAGAAATTTTACCAGGTCAAACTTCTTTATGAGTTCGTGGTTGTGTTCGTCGAAATATTCGGTGACACCCACCATGCTCCATCTGCGTTTAGCTTACACCGGATAGGGCATCCCGTCTTGACAATGATACCTCTCTTTCGTTCCAGCACGATAGGCGCAACACCTTTACCCTTCTTGTTCCTTCGTGCCTTGTAGCACCTTATCTCACCCCTGCTGTACTCGTTGGTTTTTTTAATTTTTTTTAATTTTCCTATGGTCTTTGATGTTCACCGCAAACCCATGGAACATTGCAAATCTCTGGTAGGATTCCTTGGCATCTTCAAACGAACCAAATCTTTGCCCAACATATGGTGGTTGAGGTATCATGATTTCTGATTGCCCATCTTCTTCAACCCCTTGTGCTTCGTCATCAGTTTCATCATTCACTTTGGTATCGACGGTTGTTTCATCTGCTTGAGTGTTGCTTGTGCTGTTGTGCAAAGGTGTGCTTTGTCGTCATCACTGGAACGATTGCTAGTTCCGACACTGATTCTGCATTGTTTGTGGCAGTATTGTTGACTTGCTGGTAGAACGCTCCTTCCGTGTGCTCAGAGGTTCCCGCAGTAGATGTCCCCACGCCGCTGTTGATTGTAGTTGAAGGTCCTGCAAAAAATAGGTACGTGTGTAAGCATTGCTTGAATGGCAGGTTTATTGTAACGGAATATAGTAACTGCATCTGATTTGGCATGACATCATACATACAACAAGCCATGGCAACTGCAGCGACCATGCATGGCAACTGCAGTTTTTCAACCATGGCAGCTACAGTCCAACAAACATGGCAGCTACTGTTGCCAATACATGGCAACCAACATCTTTTACCATCAAAACTTGCATTCTAGGTACGAGCCCACTAGGAAAATCTAGTCAATCACGAATGTTGCACACATGCACACAGTAATTTGACAAATCCTCAAGACAATAGATTACTATTTGCACGTGTCCACTTGGTAGCATTTTTGTTGTTTTCCGCCACCACCGTGACAAATCCACTTTTCCCCATGCTTTTGCACAAAAGCAAGTGCACTACTGTTTTTTGCTGGTTCACATATTTTTACCTTGTTGCGCCTCATGTGCTAATCGAAGCTGGTCTGTCATTCGAATTTGTTGTGCTCTATCTGCAATAGCATTGGCCTGCACCGGTGAAGCTTGCCACGATATGTTTGCCGATGTGGTTCCACCATAACAACCTACGATCATTAGCAGTTGGTCAATGCATGGCAACTGTAGTTTGTACAACATGGCACATGTAGTGGTTCAACCATGGCAAACAGATTTGTCCACACTTGGCATCCACAGTTGTTTAGACATTGCAATCATAGTTCATTAGACATGGCAACTGCAATTGATTAGACATGGCAACTGCAGTTGTCAAGATATGGCAACTGCAGTTGTCCAGACACGGCAACTGCAGTTGTCCAGACACGGCAACTGTGTTTTGTCAAGTCACCACGTAAACACCACTTTCACCTATGTTCCTTCTCCTGATTCACTGTCCTTTACTCGCTTCATACGACTCACCTGTGTACGACGTTGATGGCAGGTACATGGTTGCCGCCTGTTTCTACATGTTGCATGAAGGTCCTTTGTTTTTCCATAAAACTCGTAAGTCTTTACCATCCTTGCAAGTTTAATTTCATGGCCACGCCAATATGATTCTTTTCGTATGCGTTACCTTGATTTGCCACATTGGATACTTGAAGTTGGTCTCCCGTACATCGGTCAGCGTTAGCGCCCTGTGTCTGAACTTGCCATGGTATCCTTGTGTGTGTGGTTGGGTCATAAGAACCTACGAAAAATGACATTGTAGGACGTAAGTAGAATGTCATTTTCCTCATCACAAACATGGCAACTGTCCCTTTTTTGATCATGCATCGTACCGATGCTCACGTACTGCTCTAGTAGTGGCAGCAACGGCCCTGCGGAAATGAGTTGATTGTACTCTATTGCATCCCAAGGGGGCATTTCTGGCCTTTGAGAAAACCAAGGATCAGTGTCGTCTTCGTGATTCATTTTCCGCTTTTTCTCCCACTTTGTTTTCAGACACTACATGAACAAGAATGCATGAATATCCAAAAATTCGTTCTTGATGTTTGCACATACAAGAAAACACGGCAATCATATCACATTTCTTGCATAGACAACCAATACATCATGGCAAGTAGGACATGCACATTCAATCTCTTTTCTAAAATTTGAATGCCAACTATCATTTCGAACCGATGGCAACAGCCAAGATAATATGATGGCAAGTAACAACATAACATTGTGGCAGCTAACGGCAAAGATAGGTGGCAACTAACGTCAGATACAGGTGGCAATTGTTTTTTTCTCCCTCCCTACGAACCACCCAAATTCCTCCTTTCTTCCCCTAATTTTAGTGAGTCATACACATCCTTGTGTAGCAACTACTCGCAACAACCCAACCCAGAAGCTTAGTTCAACTCTGGGATAGAATATGGCAGATCTGGCGTATTTTGGTGGGCTAATGGGAATACACACAAATTCGTGGTGTGCTTGCCATGACAGTGTGGATCTAGACACCATCTTCGTGGGCAACCTGCAATTTCAATTTTCTGGACAGAAGAAGGATGAGAAACAGGAGGAGATCAGAGATCAACTTGTTAGCTCGTCATCGGGGGGGTTGGGGTGGCGGTGGCGGTGGGGGTGGGTGGGAGGTGCTAGGGATCTGCTCTAGTTGCCGTGGCAACTAGAGAAGGAAGATGATGGAGGTAGGGGATCGAGATGTAGGGGACGAGGACGGCAGGTCGGACTGGGGTTCGAAGGCAAGCCAGGACGAGGGGCGCGTTAGGTCGTGCGGGCAGAGCGGTCGATCGCCCGGACGTGTGGGCAATTATGCCACACACCGGATGTGCGGGCTGTGGCTGCATGCGCCCGGACACCGTCGTGCGGACGGGGTTGACTCCGTGCCACACAGGGAATGCGGCACAACCCCCCTGGATGCCACACGTGTGGCAGGTATCGTCGTCCTATAGAATATACTTGCTTCACAACCTAAAAATATTGACAGAAGCAAAGATTTGAAGGTGTGCTCACATAGTTGATTGGATGGGGCTGAAAATTGGTGTAGAGTCATTATATGAGCACAAAGGAGCTTGCAAAATTTCAACTCATTTGGATACTCCTAGCTAGTACTTCCTTCAACAGGGCCTCCATTCGATAAAAACTTTGAAAAGTTGCTGAGGAAGATTCACCAGGCAAATGGAGCTGAATTTTGGCATGAGGCATTTATTTGGATGAGAGATGATGCCCAAAAAGTTTGGGAGCAATTAAGAAAATATAGGTGGCACTTCCTTCACAGAAGACCACATTGGAAAGAAATGAAGAATGAATATTGATGAAATATTTTTGAACTGGGCAAGGATGGTTTGGACATATTTGAGGCATATAGGGTCCAAAAAAATTATGACAATTATTTGGGAATTTTGTGGAAGACGAAAATATAGGTTGCTTCACAACCTAGGGCAGACAGGACTATTCCTTTAATAGAAAAGGGAATATTCCTGAGAAAAGGAATTTTGGAGTTGGTCTAGAAATGAAGTGACATGACCTTGGGAAGGATTTGAGAATGATGAGTCACACCAGAGGAGAAGAATTGAAGATCTCCCAGGTTGCAAGGCCACAGAACCACTCCAAAAAGAAAATCAGAGCAAAAACCAAAGAAATCATAAAGAAAAATAAAGGGCCAAAAACCAAGGTGTTACAATCCCCGCCTTTTCGGGGACTCATTAGTCTCCATTATTATTTTCCTCACTAGGACAATGCTCTAATAATAATGATCATCACACTTCTTTTTACTTACAACTCGATAAACTGAATGATATGACTACATATGAGTGCCTCTAGCAGTGTACCGGGATGTGCAATAATCTAGTGTAACATGTATAACAATGTTGAATGGTCTTTGCCACAAATATCATATCAGCTCTATATGATCTTGCAAAGCAAAATGACAACGAACACTTAGGTCATGTGAATAGTAACCGTGGAAGTTGCATGGCAATATATCTCAGAATGGCTTATGGAAATGCCATGATAGGAAGGTACGATGGCTGTTTTGAGGAAGGGTATAATAAGGTTCATTTGTGATAGACCATGTCATATCACAAGATTTGGGTGCACCAGCGAAGTTTGCACCAAGTCTCGGGGTGAGAACGGGCAATGCACAGTACTCGAGAGGCTAGCAAAATATGGAAGGGTGGAAGTGCTTATAGTCCACAAACTCACATTAGTCATAAAGAACTAAAATACTTATTGTGAAAGTTTTATTAGAAAGCAAAGTACTACCCGCATGCTCCTCGGGAGGAGGTTGGGAGGAGTTAACCATCACACGCCCCCGCCCGGACAACACAAAGCATATCAATTAGGGATACAGTGCGCTGAAACTTCCCTGCCATGTCATGACCGACACTCTAATGAGGTAATGAATCAAAAACCTTAACATCAATATTGTTACTAACTAATGTTTATCAACTACTAAACTTCCATATTATAACTTCACTATCGTTGATCATATGATTCACATTCCATGATCTACATGAAAGTTTTTATTATACCACGCTTGTATACCTATCATTTTTAGACTAAACATATAGCTCATGCAAATTACCATTTCCTATTTAATTCTCAAATAGATATAAGTGAAGAATGAGAGTGCAATTTATTTCTATAAAATGTAACTATGCCATGCCCTAAAGATATAAGTGAAGCACATGAACAAAATTGCCTTGACTCAAAAGATATAAGTGAAGCACGAAGAGCATTCTAACAAATCATGATGAATACGTGTCTCTCCCAATATGTGTGTCTAGCAAAACAAATGATTGTGGTAAACAAGCAAACAAAATAAAAGTATAGCACATGATTCTCCAAGTAAAACATCATGTGATGAATAAAAATATAGCTTCGAGTAATATTACCGATAGGTTGGAGATGAAAGAGGGGATGCCGTCCGGGGCAACCCCAAGCTTAGATGCTTGAGTATTCCTTGAATTTTACCTTGGGGTGCCTTGGGAATCCCCAAGAGTAGCGTCTTTCCACTCCTTATTCCTTCGTCCATCGTGATCTCACCCAAAATTTGAGAACTTCAGCACACAAAACTCAACACTAACTTTGTGAGATCTGTTAGTATAATCGGTAAACCATAAACTTAGGTATTGTTATAAATAGCTTCATAATTTCCCTTTCATAATAACTAATGTATGCTAACTTCTCCCTGACTTATACTCCCCTAGATATAATCCATAGCATCATCAAAATAAGCACACTATGCAATAAAACAAAATATGTCTAAAATAGAACAATTTGTAATTATCTGAACTAAAACCATACTTCTGTAACTCTAAAAATTCTAAAACATTAGTACAATGTAGGCAATTTGTATCTCGATATCGTGTATAATTTAAGACCAAGATCGCGTTGTGGTAAAAAAATCAAATACTGGGCAGAATTTTTTTTATTTGCATGAAATCAATTCAACTATCATCTAAATCATCCCAAAGGCTTTACTTGGCACAAAGTAAAAACAAAAGATGAAAACACAATCATTATAGTATCAATAACCATGTTGACTCAAGAAAATAAAACTAAAGCAAAAAAAGATAACTTTTGGGTTGTCTCCCAACAAGCTCCATTGTTTAATGCCCCTAACCAGGCATAATGCATAGTTCCAGGTGTTATCATCCTTCAAACTAATTCCATAGGTGGATCTCATAATGGATTCATATGGTGGTTTAATTCTATTCCTTGGGAAGTGTTCCATCCCTTTCTTTAATGGAAATTGGAACATTGTATTTCCTTCTCTCATATCAATAATTGCACCTATGGTACATAGAAATGCTCTACCAAGTATTATAGGACAAGACAGATTACATTCAACATCAAGCACAATGAAATTCATAGGTACATAATTTCTATTAGCAAGTATGAGAACATAATTAATTCTACCCAAAGGTTTCTTAATTGTTGAATCCACTAAATGCAAGTTGAGGGAACAATCATCCATATCAGTGAGACCTAGAACATGACATAAAGATTTTGGTATAGTGGAGATGCTCGCTCCTAGATCACATAGAGCATTACATTCATAATATTTAATCTTGACTTCAATTGTAGGTTCCCACTTATCATGTAATTTCCTTGGTATAGACACTTCTAATTCAAGCTTTTCTTCATGAGCTTTAATAGTGGTTTCTACGATGTGTTTAGTAAAAGATTTTTTTGTTCGTAAGCATTAGGTGAATTGATTATGGATTGCAACAAGAAAATGCATTCAACAAAAAGAGCAATTATCATAATTAAATTTGTTCTAATCTGAATTAGTGGGTACATTGCTATCTAAAGTTTTAACCTCTTCAAACCCACTTTTGTTGTTTGCAGCATTAAGATCATCACCTCCGAACAATGGGATGCTTCCTAATTAAAGTTGAGTCCCCGTCCCTTTATCATAAAGTTTTACATTACTAAACAAAGATTGCATAGGTGTCACACCAATCATTTTAATATCTTCATCATTATTATCATAGAAACCGGGTGCGAGCGCCTTTTCTAGAAATTCACATCTAGCCCTCATCCTCTCCATTATTTTTATACTTTCATCTATGGTGACTTGGATAGATTTTAGATATTAAGATATTTCATCCATTTTATGTGGCAAAATTTTAATTTTGGGAGTATCCTCATCATGAGCAATTCTATCCATGTTCCTAGACATATCATTAACTTTGCTTAATTTTTCTTCTACCATAGCATTGAAAGTATTTTGAGAACTAATATGTTATTTAATATTGTTCTCTAGTTCTGTAGGTATCATATTATTATAATATGACTTACCATAGGACTTACCATAATTAGTAGAGGGATTTCTAGGGTACGACCTAGGATT
Organism: Triticum dicoccoides; assembly: GCF_002162155.2. Lineage (NCBI taxonomy): Eukaryota > Viridiplantae > Streptophyta > Magnoliopsida > Poales > Poaceae > Triticum > Triticum dicoccoides. The sequence continues at coordinate 177,205,707 of NC_041388.1, read as the reverse complement.
GAAATTCCCTCTATAAGCATTGTTGTTGAAATTATTTCTTGCAATAAAATTCAAATTAGTAGAATCATTGCTTTGCTCAATCAAAGTAGATAATGAAACATATTTGAATCAACTTGAGCATTTTTACTAGCAAGCATATTCATAATAGCATCCATTTTCTCACTCAAAGTAGAAACTTCTTCGACATAATTTACCTTCTTGCCAGTTGGAGCTCGTTTGGTATGCCATTAGGAGTAATTTGCTATCATGTTGTTGAGAAGCTTCGGGGATTATCCTAATGTGATCCCCATAAATGTGCCACATGCAGCTGAGTCTAGAAGGTTTCTCAAAACAAAGTTTAGTCCCGCATAAATTTTTTGTACTATCATCCATAAGTTTAATCCATGAGTGGGACGATTTTTAATCATTAATTTAATTATCTCCCAAGATTGTGCAGCATGTTCTTGCTCATGTTGTTTAACGTTCATGATTTGATTTCTAAGAGATATTATCTTAGCAGGAGGAAAATACTTAGCAATAAAAGCATCCTTATAGTTATCCCATGAATCAATACTATTGCGAGGTAAGGACGAAAACCAAGTTTTAGCTAGATCTCTCAGTGAGAAGGGAAATATTTTCAAATTCAGAATGTCATTATCCACATCTTTTTTCTTTTGCATATCACATAATTCAACGAGGGTATTAAGATGGGATGCAACATCTTCATTAGGATTTCCACCAAAATGTTCTTTAATAACAAGATTAATTAATGCAACATTTATATCACATGACTCTGCACTAGTGGTGGGAGGAACAATTGATGTACTAATAAAATCATTATTGTTAGTATTTGAGAAGTCACACAGCTTAGTGTTCTCTTGAGTAGACATAATGGCAATTCAAGCAAGATAGTGCACAAGGTATTTTTGGTAGTTTTGATTATTTTTAATGGAAACTAATAAAGGCAAATAAAAGGTAGAACGAGTAAATGATAAATGTGTGTGAAGGGACCTGTGTTTGTTTGGTGAAGTCTCCCCGGTAACGGCGGAGAAATTCTTCTGCTACTTGTGATAGGCGTTGGGATTTCCTCGAAGAGGAAGGGTGATGTAGTATAGTAGCAGAAAGTATTTCCCTTAGTTGAGAACCAAGGTTTATAGAACCAGTAGGAGATTCACGCAAACAAAGATAAACAACACCTGCACACACACAAAACAAATACTTGCACCCAACACGGGCAAGAGGGTTATCAATCCCCTTGTACTCGTTAATTGCAAGGATTAATTTTGGTGAAGGTAGATAGATTGCAAACAAAATAGAAGTACCTAAATTGCAGCAAGGTATTTAGGGTTTTAGTAATATTATGTGAATGGACCCGAGGGCCATAGCTTTCACTAGAATCATCTCTCTCATGAGCGTAGTAACGATGGGTAAATAAATTACTATTGGGCAATTGATAGAAAATCGCATAGTTATGATGTTATTCATGGCATGATCAATACATAGGCATTACGTTCGTGACAAGTAAACCGAAATGATTCTGCATCTACTACTATTATGCCACCCCTCAACTACTATCCAGCATGCATGTAACGTCCCGGATGTAACTTGCCATATTTGTATTCCAACTCTTGCCATTTTCGGCTCTAAGTTATGTGATTCCTTCGTGGTTGGGTTTTTGTCTTCGTTTTGCATTTTGTTCATGTCATGCATTTCATATCATGTCATCATGTGCATCACATTTGCATACGTGTTCGTCTCATGCATCCGAGCATTTTCCACGTTGTCCGTTTTGCAATCCGACACTCCTACGTCCTCCGGCGCCCCCCTTTTGTCTCTTTTCGTGTGTGGGTGTTAAACTTTCTCAGAATGGACCGAGATTTGCCAAGCGGCCTTGGTTCACCACCGGTAGACCGCCTGTCAAGTTTCGTGCCATTTGGAGTCCGTTTGATACTCCAACGGTTAACCAGGGAACCGTAAATGCCTCGTGTGTGTTGCAGCCCAACACCCCTCAAAAGTGGCCCAATAACCCTTCCACAACCCCTCCATCATCTCGGCCATTCGATCACGATCGCGTGGCTGAAAACCGCTCTCCATTTGGACACTCCTACCTCATGTTAGGTATAAATATGTGCACCCCCCTGCAAAATTCGGGCGAAACCCTAAGATTTTTCCCACTCCGCCGCTAGACGTGTCCGTCCGGGCCGGACACCCATGCCGCCGCCGCCCGGACCAACCTTCGCCTGCCATGTGTCGCATCGCCGCCCGTCTCCGCCGCCGTCCCGGCGAGCCCGCAGCGGGCCCGCCCGGCCCATCGCCGCCTCCCGCTCCCCCGCGTGCCCCGAGCCCGAGCGCCGCCGCCTCGCCCGCCGGTGCGCTCCGCCGTCCCGCTCGCCGGCGCGCAGCTGCCTCGCCCCGGCAACCTTCGCCGCCCGTCGCCGGGAACTTCCCCGGCCGGATCTGGGCGGGGGCTGCCCAGATCCGCCGTCCCCGAGGAACTCCGGCCCCTACCTCGCCGGACCCGCTTCTCCGGCCACCGCAGCATCTTCATCGGCAACTTCTCCGGCGTGCCTCGACATCGACGCCAAGAGCTAACCCTAGATCTGGATCCAGCGGTTGACCTCGTTTTCCCACCAAGTCTTTTCCTCTGTTATTTTTAAGCCATGTTCAACATGCCATAACTCCTCATCAGTAGATCCGTTTCATGCGCATGATATATCAAAATGTTCATCATGATGTGCTCTTCATTTTTCCATTGTGGCATGCTTGTTTGAGTCCATCTTGATGCCCAAATCATTGATGCAAGAGTGCTATAAAATGTTAGGTGCTGATTCTTAGCAGAGTATGAGCATTTGTCATTTTTGCTACATTTGTTGTGTGTTGCATATGGGCATGAGCCCTACATGTATTTTGATCTATGCCATGCCATCTTTACAGGGGTGTATGCCATGTATTTTTGTGATCATTGTGGTGACTAGCACATGCATGCAAAGTAGCTCTCGTGATATTGCTGATTTCAGAGACTTAGAATTTCATTAAGTCATTTCCCTGCTGTTATTTTTATGCCAGGTATTAATGTTGCTACAGTGAGATCCATGCTTCTTTTGAGTATGTTCAGTAAGGATGATTTGGACATATGGTTGTGCTCTATCCATCCATGCCCTTGTTTGCATTTATGGAGTGCCCTAACATGTCTAAATTTTGCTCTTCTTTTGCTATAAAATGTTCCTGGCAGATTGTTTACATGTCAATCAATTTTGCCAAGGTTGTTGTAGTTGACCCAAGCTTGCTATGAGCTTGTTCTTGCTTTGGTTAGCTTCATGAACATGTCTTCTTGCTGGTTATATGCTTTTCTTGTCATGCAATGCCTTGTGGTGAGTGGATCGAGTTCGCAAAGAGGACTTCGTAATTCTGTTTGTGCCATGCTCAGTTTTCTGCTAAGTCTGAATTTGTTAACGAAACTTGCTATGTTTACATGCGTGCCATCATATTTTATGTGCCCTTTTGACTCTTGATTAGTAAGGGACTTTTGTTCTATGCTTTGATTAGATTCATGCCATGCCTTTGTTTGCTATGATCTATTACTATAGCATGTTGTTTTCTTGCTCGAAACATTGCTTCCTGATGTTAATTCCTCGCATGTTGATATTTTCACTAAGTCTGTGAAGCTGATATCTTTTGCACTTTTGCCATGCTTGTTTGAACCTGTTCTAGTGTGATTTAGCCATAGCTCAGTGATCATGTTTTGTCACGCATCTTGAGTAGATCACTACCATGTGCTTTGTTGTTATGTTGGAGTGCAGTAGCTTAGTTTCTTGTTGCATTCTAGATGGCATCTTGCTGTTAATCGCAGAATTGTGCCATTCTTGTTTTTGCTCGCCATTTGCAATCCATGCATCTGATTCCGATGATCTTTATATCGATTTCAACCGAAATCAACTCATCTTTCCAGCGGCACACTTGGTTTGCCAAGTTGATGCCTGGTTCAATATTTCCTTTTCAAAGCACGCATATGCATTGCATGTCACATCCCGCATATCATGGCATGTTTTGCATCATGTTGCTTGCGCATTGCACTGTGGTTGATTGTTGTTTCCTTTGTTTGTGTTCTTTCCTTGGGTAGAGCTGGGAGACGATTACGTGATCGAGGAACCCGTTGAGTATGCTTACGAGGATCAAGCTTTCGTCAACTCGGAGAACTTTGCAGGCAAGATGACCATACCCTCGAAATCACTTATATCTTTGCTTGCTAGTTGCTCGCTCTTTTGCTATGCCGCGATACCTACCACTTGCTATATCATGCCTCCCATATTGCCATGTCAAACCTCTAACCCACCTTGTCCTAGCAAACCATTGTTTGGCTATGTTACCGCTTTGCTCAGCCCCTCTTATAGTGTTGCTAGTTGCAGGTGAAGATGGAGTTTGTTCCATGTTGGAACATGGATATTGTTGGGATATCATTATTATATCTTGTTTACTTTAATGCATCTATATACTTGGTAAAGGGTGGAAGGCTCCGCCTTATGCCTGGTGTTTTGTTCCACTCTTGTCACCCTAGTTTCTGTCATACCGGTGTTATGTTCCTTGATTTTACGTTCCTTACGCGGTCGGGTTATAATGGGAACCCCTTGACAATTCGCCTTGAATGAAACTCCTCCAGCAAGGCCCAACCTTGATTTTACCATTTTCCACCTAAGCCTTTTTCCTTGGGTTCTGCGGACTCAAGGGTCATCTTTATTTTAAACCCCTAGGCCAGTGCTCCTCTGAGTGTTGGTCCAAACTAGAGCCCCTTGCAGCGCCACCTCGGGGAAACTTGAGGTTTGGTTTTAGTTGTACGGATTGCTTATCCGGTGTGCCCTGAGAACGAGATATGTTCAGCTCCTATCGGGATTTGTCAGCACATTCGGGTGGCTTTGCTGGTCTTGTTTTACCATTGTCGAAATGTCTTGTAACCGGGTTTCCGAGTCTGATCGGGTCTTCCTAGGAGAAGGAATATCCTTCGTTGACCGTGAGAGCTTGTGATGGGCTAAGTTGGGACACCCCTGCAGGATTTTAACCTTTTGAAAGCCGTGTCCGCGGTTATGGGCAGATGATAATTTGTTAATGTCTAGTTGTAGTAAACTTGAAACTTAACTTAATTAAAATGAATCAACCGTGTGTGTAACCGTGATGGTCTCTTTTCGGCGGAGTCCGGGAAGAGAACACGGTCTCGTGTTATGCTTGAACGTAAGTAGTTTCAGGATCACTTCTTGATATTTATAGCTTCTCAACCGTGCTTTGCTTCTCTTCTCGCTCTCATTTGCATAAGTTAGCCACCATATATGCTAGTGCTTGCTGCAGCTCTACCTCACTACCTTCTCCTACCCATAAGCTTAAATAGTCTTGATCGCGAGGGTGTGATATTGCTGAGTCCCCGTGACTCATAGATTACTTCCAAAACAGATGCAGGTGCCGATGATGCCAGTGCAGGGGACGCGACCGAACTCAAGTGGGAGTTCGACGAGGATTTGGGTCGTTACTATGTTTCCTTTCCGGATGATCTGTAGAGGAGCCTAGTTGGGGCGATCGGGGATCTAGCATTTGCGGTTGTCTTTATTTATTTGGTTCCGTAGTCGGACCTTGATTGTATTCTGGATGATGTAATGATATATTTATGTATTGTGTGAAGTGGCGATTGTAAGCCAACTCTTTATCCCTTTTTATTCAGTACATGGGATGTGTAAAGATTACCCCTCTTGCGACATGCCTACTATGCGGTTATGCCTCTAAGTTGTGCTCCGACACATGGGAGATATAGCCGCATCGTGGGTGTTACAAGTTGGTAATCAAAGCCTTCCCCGACTTAGGAGCCCCCTGCTTGATCGAATCGCTGACGTTGTTGAGTCTAGAAAAATGTTTTCAGTCTTATAGGATTATATATATCGGAGAGTAGGATTTTTTTTACTCCTATGTCCCTTCGTCGCTCTGGTGAGGCCTCTTGACGTAGAATTTTGACTCTTCTCTCCTCAAATTTCACAAAAAAATAGAATCATGCGGGTATCTTGTAATCGTTTTAATGGTTTTGTGACGAGAACATTGTTCTTGGTGCCTCCTGACATTTAGGGGTTGTGGAAGTGTCCCGGGGAGTTGAGCTCCGAGGTGTTGTCGTCACAATTTTATCGTTGCAGTTCTGGAATACCTGAGTTCGCCGACATCGAAAATCTGCTTTATGCAGTTGTTGGTGAGATAACCTCGACGCAACCCAGTACTGGGGCGGGAGTTCGGGAGTATTACCATAACTCGTATAATGGATGCTTTTCGAAGGTTGAGGTAAACGATTTCCGAAAGTTTCTTGGTTATGTGTTGAAGGATGGATACAGCTGGATGTAGGATTTGCTAGTTTTGGGTGACATATTATGCTTCCCCTGTATCCCCAACACCTGATTGCTTAACCAGAAAGTTTCGGGAGTTTCATAGGTGGGAATTCATGTAGCTCTAGTATTTCTTCCCATAGATGTTTGGTTTGTGATTGGGTAATCCTTACCAATTATTTGTTCATATCCGTACCTTGTTGTTGTATTCATCTACCTTTATCTAAGTGGCTTCTCAATTTATGGAAGTGTGATGATTTACTTTGGAATTCATTCGTTCATTCTTGTTCGAATGTTAAGGATATATGTTGCAATTTCGATCCATTGATTCAGCTTGAATATATGCCTTTCAAGATGCTAACGGATGTCACCCTCTTCAGGATGGCTCCTCCAACGCGTTAGAATCCGGAACCTCCGCCACCACCTCCACCTCCGGAGGCATGGCAAGCTGTCATGGCCGCCGCCAATGCCAACACTCAGATGCTTTTGCAACTCTTGCAAGAGCGCAACCAAGGAAATCAAGGCCAAGGCAACAATCAAGCTCAATTTGCTACCCTCAATCAGTTCCTCGCAAACCAGCCGAAGTCCTTCAGTAACTATGTCGAGGCCACAGACGCTGACGGTTGGCTCGTGGATATCTACAAACATTTTGAGTGTAGCAATGTCAGGCCTGAGGACTTTGTCAAGTTTGCTTCGTTCCAACTCAAAGACCAAGCTGCTGAGTGGTATCAACAATACAAAGATTCCAGAGGAGGTCGTGTGATTACCTGGGATGATTTCCGCCGAGACTTCAAAGCTCGCCACATTCCACAAAGTGATGTTGATAGTAAGCGCGAGGAGTTCCGCAATCTCAAGCAAGGCAACATGTTTGTTTACCAATACAACATCCTGTTTCAAAGGCTCGCTCGCTTCGCTAAACAAGACGTCCCTGACGAGAAGAGCATGATTTATCAATTCAAAGGTGGCCTTAGAGAAGATTTGCAATTAGCTCTCATGCTTTTTGAGCCGACCAAGTATGATGAATTCTACAACATGGCACTAAAGCAAGAGGCCGCTCAGCTCAAGTGCGATGCTTCTAAGAAGAGAGTCAAGGATGCAACTCCATATTCTTCTTCAACTCAAGTGGTAGCTAAGCAACAGAAGTTCTGGTTGCCTCCTCCTCCTCCATTCCATCAGCCTTATCAGTAGAAGAGTAAAGGTGGCAATGGATCTTCCCACCCACCCAACCCAGGCTATCAGAACAAAGCTCCGTCTCATGCTCCAAGGTCAAGTGCTCCTTATCACTGTCCGCTCTCAAAGGTGACTTGCAACAAGTGTCAGCGAAAGGGCACTATGCGAACAAATGCTTCAACCAAAGGCGCCTTCCGCCTCCTCCTCCTGTGAGATCTATCAGCAATGCAGCGGTCAAGCATAATCCCAAGCATGCTAAGGTCAACATGATGAATGCAGCTCAGGCAGAGGACTCTCCAGAAGTAATCATGGGTAATCTTCCTGTTAATGATATTCCTACAAAAGTCCTTTTTGATACTGGTGCATCGCATTCTTTCATTTCAAGACCTTTTGTGGCTATGCATGATTTGGTTACTCAAGTTTTGCCAAGACCTTTGTCTATTGTTTCTCCGGCCCGACAGATGACTTCTCGAGTATTCGTTCTGGATTCCGTTATCAAGATGGGTGACTATAAGTTTCTGTCTTCTCCAATTGTTCTTGCTGACTCGGATATTGATCTAATTCTCGGCATGGACTGGCTTTCTAAGCACAAGGCTCAGCTTGATTGTGCTGCCAGGCAGATTCAATTGACACACTCGTCTGAGGATGTGATCATCTATGCCACTCGTGATGATACCATTCGGCTGTTTTCTCTCAATGAGAAGGGCGAGTTGAATGCCATCTCTCAGATTCCAGTCGTTTGTGAATATCAAAACGTCTTTCCAGAAGAGCTTCCAGGAATGCCTCCTCACCGGCCAGTTGAATTCATCATCAATCTTGAGCCTGGCACGGAACCTGTTTGCAAACGTCCTTACAAGCTTGGACCAGAAGAGTTGAAGGAGCTGAAGAAACAACTCGATGTACAAGAGCGTATGGGTCTGATCCGACCGATTTCTTCTCCATGGGGTTGTGTGTGTTCTTTTTGTCAAGAAGAAGGATGGCACGGACCGACTTTGTGTCGACTACCGTCCATTGAATAAGAAGACAATAAAGAACAAGTATCCACTTCCCAACATCAATGAGCTTTTCAAGCAACTCAAAGGTGCCCAAGTATTCTCCAAGCTTGACCTCCGTATGGGCTATCATCAGATTCACATTCGTGAACAAGATATCCCCAAGACAGCATTCAGAACAAGCTATGGTTCTTATGAATATACTGTCATGTATTTCGGCCTTGTCAATGCTCCTCCAATGTTCTCTCTCATGATGAACTTCATCTTCAACCCTTACACAAATGATTTCGTCTTGGTGTATCTCGATGACATCTTGGTCTTTTCCAAGAACAAGGAGGATCATGCCAAGCATTTGAGATTGGTGCTGGACAAACTCAAAGAACATCAGTTCTATGTGAAGTTTTCAAAGTGCGAGTTTTGGCTCGATGAGGTTCTCTACCTTGGGCATATCATCTCCACCAAGGGCATAGTTGTTAATCCTGAGAAGGTGTCTGCAATTGTGAATTGGGAACCGCCTCAGAATGTCAAGCAGCTCCGCAGCTTTCTTGGGCTTGCAATCTATTGTCGAAGATTCGTTGAGAATTTCTCTAAGATCGCGGAGCATCTTTCCAACCTCCTCCAGAAGCATGTGAAGTATGTCTGTACGCCTGAATGTGACATTGCTTTCAACACCCTCAAAGAGAAGTTAGTCACAGCTCCTGTTTTGACACCTCCTGATGAATCCAAACCATTCGGAGGTTTTCTGTGATGCCTCCATGCAAGGTCTCGGTGTTGTGTTAATGCAAAAGAAGAAAGTTGTGGCCTATACCTCTCGCCAGTTGAAGCCCAACGAAAAGAACTACCCCACTCATGACCTCGAGTTGGAGGCAGTTGTCCATGCTCTTTTAACATGGAGACATCTCTTGTTAGGAAGGAAAGTGGACATCTTCACTGATCATAAGAGCCTCAAGTACATCTTCACTCAACCCAACCTCAACCTCAGGCAGACTCGTTGGGTCGAAATGATTCAAGAGTATAATCCGAGTATTGAATATACTCCAGGCAAGGCCAATGTCATTGCAGATGCTTTGAGCAGGAAGGCTTACTACAACAGTTTGATTCTCAAGCCCTTCCAACCAGACCTTTGTGAAGCTTTCCACAAACTTAATCTCCAAGTTGTTCCTCAAGGCTTTCTTGCCAACCTCCAAGTCTCTCCTACTTTGGAAGATCAAATACTTGAGGCACAACTTCTTGATGCAATGGTGAAGAAGGTGAAAAATGGGATTGCCAAGAGCCAACCTGTAACGCCCTCGATGCAGCTATATCTCACACGTGTCGAAGCACGACTTAGAGGCATAACCGCATTGAAAGCAATGTCGCAAGTGAGGTAATCTTCACACAACCCATGTAATACATAAGGGAAAAGATACATAGTTGGCTTACAATCGCCACTTCACACAATTACATGAATAAAGCATTACATCATCCAGATACAATCAAGGTCCGACTACGGAACCAAAATAAAAGAAGAACCCCAAATGCGACACGGTCCCCGATCGACCCCAACTGAGCTCCACTACTGATCAACTAGAATGAAACAACACAAAGGGCAAGATCTTCATCGAGCTCCTCCTGAGCTTGGTTGCGTCATCTGCACGGTCTCATCGGCACCTGCAAGCTGGTTTTGGAAGTATCTGTGAGTCACGGGGACTCAGCAATCTCGCACCCTCGCGATCAAGACTATTTAAGCTTATGGGTAAGGTAAAAGGTATGGGGTGGAGCTGCAGCAAGCGACTAGCATATATGGTGGCTAACATACGCAAATGAGAGCGAGAAGAGAAGGCAAAACATGATCGAGAAACTATGATCAAGAAGTGATCCTAGAACAACCTACGTCAAACATAACTCCAACACCGTGTTCACTTCCCGGACTCCGCCGGAAAGAGACCATCACGGTTACACATGCGGTTGATGCATTTTAATTAACGTCAACTTCAGGTTTTCTACAACCGGACGTTAACAAATTCTCATCTGCCCATAACCGTGGGCACGGCTTTCGAAAGATCATATCCCTGTAGGGGTGTCCCAACTTAGCCCATCACAAGCTCTCACGGTCAACGAAGGATATTCCTTCTAGCGGGAAGACCCGATCAGGCTCGGAATCCCGGTTACAAGACATTTCAACAGGTAAAACAAGACCAGCAAGACCGCCCGATGCGCCGACATCCTGATAGGAGCTGCACATATCTCGTTCTCAGGGCAACACCGGATGAGCGCTCCGTACAACTAAAACCAGCCCTCAAGTTTCCCCGAGGTGGTGCTGCAAAGGACTCTAGTTCGGACCAACACTTAGACAAGCACTGGCCCGGCGGGGTTAAAATAAAGATGACCCTCGGGATGCGTGACTCCCAAGGGAAAAAGGCTAGGTGGCGAATGGTAAAACCAAGGTTGGGCCTTGCTGGAGTAGTTTTATTCAAGGCGAACTGTCAAGGGGTTCCCATTATTACCCAACCGCGTAAGGAACGCAAAATCCGGGAACATAACACCGATATGACGGAAACTAGGGTGGCAAGAGTGGAACAAAACACCAGGCATAAGGCCGAGCCTTCCACCCTTTACCAAGTATATAGATGCATTAATTAAATAAGATATATTGTGATATCCCAACAAGTAAACATGTTCCAACAAGGAACAACATTGCCATGTTCCAACAAGGAACAAACTTCAATCTTCACCTGCAACTAACAACGCTATAAGAGGGGCCGAGCAAAGCGGTAACATAGCCAAACAACGGTTTGCTAGGACAAGGTGGGTTAGAGGCTTGGTTCAACAATATGGGAGGCATGATAAGCAAGTGGTAGGTATCGCAGCATAGGCATAGCAAAAGAGCGAGCAACTAGCAAGCAAAGATAGAAGTGATTTCGAGGGTATGGTCATCTTGCCTGAAATCCCGCAAGGAAGAAGAACGAGTCCATGAAGAAGACAAACAGACATAGACGAACGGGTCCTCACAAACGCGACGTTACCGGAACCAACCCGAAGAAGCAACACCAGAAAGAAGCACACAACATAGTAAACAACCACCACATAACATGGCATGATGCACAACCAAGTATGATGCATGTTCGGTTTAAATATGCATGGCCTGGCAAAGTGCACAAACAACCCTACAAATTAAGTGGAGCTCAATATGCAACGAGTTGCATATTGACGGAACACCACATCAATTATTTAGTTCGATCTCGTTTATGTACCCAACAATATTAAATGTTGTTAAACATGGCAAGAGGGTGAAGCAAATGAAAACTACCCATCTAGTCAAGTTTAAATGAGGCCGGAACAACAAAACAACAAGTCCGGAAACTCCTCATGTGCATATATTAGGTTAGGTCCTGTTCTGCCCTAAACCATATTTTAGAGTTGTTAGGCATGCAAAACAATGTCACCATGTTAAACTAGGCAAAATTCTACCCCATTTACATATAAAGTTTATTAAATTCCGAGTTACGGTTATTTAGTTATGAAATAAGCCGTTTTAGCAAGTTATTTAAGCAAATTTAAACAAACAGCATTTTAAAAATTCTTAAACATAGATGAAAGTTGCAAATTATTAAACTAGATGAAAATCTAAGCAAGTTTCATACACAAAGTTTTTACATGTGATGCTCAGTTTGTGAGATATTAAATGCATGAAGGCTAGGGGGTTTTCTGTAAAACTGTTGTCTCACGATTAATAGCTAAATTCGTTCCACGGAAAAAAACATGTCCTGGGCCGAATCTGGCCGGCCCAAAAGTGCACAGAGGCAGGGGCTGCTCACCAGGCCTCATGGGCCGGCTCGATGGAGCAGTGGCCGGCTAGTGCGCTGGGCCATGGCGCCGAATGCGGCCCAGGCACGCAGGGGGCAGGCGGTCTGGAACTGGGCTGGAGGCGATCGAGGCCTGGTCCATGTGGTCACGGTCAACGCATGCGGGCAAGCACTTGTTCGTCTCTGACGAGAGGAAGCAGGCGCAGCGGGACTTGCAGCGTAGGTGGACCTCCAGGAAGAAGATGGCGGCGACTGGGCGGAGCTGTGGCGAGGAACGACAGCGCGGCGGTGGGATCCGGCCAGGACGAGCCTGCAGGCAGCGGATCCGCACGGGACTAGAGGCGGCGCGACGAACTTGATGGCCGGCAGTGCCATGGGGCTCCTATGCAGAGAACGAGAGAAACTTGAACGCATGGAGCTAGAGAACTAAGAGAAAACGAACGAGGGGAGAGGGAGAAGAAGCATGGGCAGCAGGGCACTCATCTCCGGAAACGGCAACGCTCCAAACAGCGGCGGTGGCGCTCGTGGCTCCAGCATGGAGGCCTCGAGCTCCTCTCGAGTGGGCACGCAGATGCCTGCTGGCGGTTGCGGGAGCTCAGGGGGCTCCCCTGGCCGTTAGATGCGAGATCCGGCGATCAGGATTGGCAAGAGGGGCTGGATCTGGTTTGGTGGATTGGGGAAACGAGATAGGAAGGATGGCTGTGCGTGGGTTGGCTCGGGTGAGATCCCGAGGAAGATGCGGCTGGCGGCGGCGCGAGGGACAACTGCCTAGAATTTAGAGTTAGTCTAGAAATGGACAAAGGGGACACTATATATAGCGATTCAGATCAGTTTAGGGCAGTTTGGTCCCTTCGATCGTAATCGGACGTTTCAGGAAAAATAGACTAGGGAGCCCAATTAACAAAACAGAGACGTTTTGCACACGTTTGGGGATGATCCGGACACAACGGTGGCGACAGTCCGGGTCTGGTCCGGGACAACTTTTCGGACGCGCTTGCGAGGTTGGTTTGATGCACTGAGCAGAGAGGGTTTCAGACCGTGCGATCGCATCGGACAACTCCGGAAGTGAAGAGGGGAAAGAGGATGGCCTAGGTGGGCTGAGAAGAGAGAGGGGGAAAGCAACCCGGCAACTGTTTCCGGAGACCGGAAACGTCCGACGTTTGACCGGCTATAATGCCGCTATAGTTTAACGGTCCGGGCGTCAAACAGACTCGGAACACGATGAAACTTGGCAGACGACCTACTAACAACAAAACAACACCGCATGCCAACTTTCATCCCATTCCGAGAACATTTTCTGGCCACTTATAAAATAATATTTCGGACGTGTTGCAGGCGCGTGCGAGTGTGGTTGGGCTCAGAACGGACAACAGAGAGAACTCGGAGAACCCGGACGGATGCAAGTTTTGAAAACATGATGATGCAATGCGGATGATGACATGATGCAATGCACAAATAAAAGGGTGGGCACAAATGAAACACACGGCGACACCCGGAACACATGGAAGTCTTCTCGAGCATCAGTCTCGGGGCGTCACAACACTCCACCACTACGAGAGGATCTCATCCTGAGATCTAGAATGGCACCGGAGGGAAAAACGAAAGGGAGAGAGAAAAAGGTAAAACTAAGTTGCTTCTTTGACAAATGAGTGAGACCAAAGAACCTTGCGAGGTTGAACAAATTCAAGAAAAGAATACAACGAAGGTGAACAAAGTCGAAAGCACTCTGTTAGAAAAGAGGGACAAAGAATCATTGCAAAAAAAACATGAGGTTGAAGGGCAAGATATATATTGAAACCACTCCGGTTAAGACAAGATAGAGAAGGATTAAGAATGACATAATTTGGAGAGCACTCAGACTGTAAATAGAAGGAATTGAACATGAATTTGACAAGATGAGGGGATACTTGATGAAAACAACAATACGCTGCCTCCGGAACTATTGAAAGAATGGCACAATGGGTAAGAACGATTTCAGGCGGCACTCTGGTTGAGAAGGGAGGCAAAAAAACAACAGGATGGGAAGAACTCGAAAAGCGGGCACGACACTCCAGTTAAAAGGATAAGGACGAAAAGAACATGATCCTAACAAAACAAGAAGATGGGTTGCAGAGAGCAACATCACAATGCCTCCGGAACGTAGGGAAAACAAGATCTTGAGAGAGCACGGTTACAACAAATGCTAGAACGGAGTTGTTGGAAAACCAACAACTAAAAGAATAAGCTTGATATGGTCTTATGGAATACATCTCAAATTATGAGGTGACAACCTGCCACTCACGGGAGAAAGAATTGTATTGATATGAACAAGGAGACGAGAAAGCTATTTCACCGGGAGGATAGATGAAGAACTAGGGTCGTTTATAAGCACCATAAATAGTAACAATCCTTAGGGAAGGCTTTAGGTGAAACATAACCCAAGATAATTCCAACGAAGAGGTTGATGAATTTAAAATACCTCATTCTTGATAGCTTGAGAAACATGAAGCACGAAGGAAAATTATCAAGAATGACATAATACCACCTCCAATGGTACAGAAGAAAGAATTGCACTCCAGATTACAAGAAGAAGAATGCTTGAGCTCCTTAAAAGAATCTCGATGAAAACTTCGAGAAGGAAATAAATCCTAGATGAACCATCATGTAGAACCTCCATGAAAAACTCCGTTAAACAAAAGAATTATCAAATGGAAAGAAAGGGTAGTTGAAAACACAAGGTGAAGCCTTGCAATGATTTAGATGGAGCTTTGCGACGAGATAATGTGGAAAAGCTTGGAACTCCAGAAAACAAAGATGAACAAATGAAATCAAGAATTTGTTGAGCCTCCGGAATAAGGAATTAATCACTTGGATGAAACAAAGAATAAGAATTACGTTGTGTGCATCCTTCACCAATTAAATTGATGACAAGCAAACGGATTTGGCATACTACTTATTCTCGAAGAAAGGATTAAGATAGATATCGCGTAAACTTGAGAAGGTCTTCGACGAACCACCGGTGGGATTGACAACAAATAAATTGATAAGGAAGAGAAACCTGGAAGAACCACCGTAAGAAATGAAAATGAACGAAGATACTTGAGAGAATTTAGATACAACTGAAACGAAGAGATCCTGCACTGATTAAAGAATATTCAATGATGCACCGGTGAGATTTGGGGAACGAAAGCTGAAAGATGAGAATGAACAAGTCTTCTGAAATGATGGGCTCCGGATAATCGAACTAAAAATACCCTGGAATATATCCTGATGGGTGAAAAAATATTCTCACAATCAAAAATAATTATGAGAGGATGGCAACAATTTAGAACCACGAATCTTGAGGAGAGTGGAGCAAGATTGAGAGAAAAATCTTCTTCGGTCTTCAAAATTTGAGAATTACGACGAGAAACACCACCATGAATTGTTGAGGCACACTGGAAGAATCAAAAGTGAAGATATTTAGCCAACGATGAAAAGAATTGTGAAAGATCTAGGAGAAGACATTTGACTAATGATAAATCATACTTACGTCAAACTTCGAAAGGAAATTTTGAGGATAGCTCCGGGAAAATAGGAAGAGTCAGGTAAGATCCTGGGAAAAGACCTGTGGGTTAGGGCCCACTCAAAGAAACACCGTTGAACGATTTGAAGGAGAGATTGCACCGGTTGAATTAAATGGCTTGAATGGGATAACAACCTCGAAATAGGTTGAACAGATCTTGAATGACAAGACGAGCCTTTTGAGAAAGCTTTGAGCACGCCGGAACAAATGAATAGTGAGAAGTGAATTGTTATGAGGTACACCAGTATGAGAAGGCATTGAAATGAGGAAAGGGGTAAGATCAACAAAGCTTGACTTGAAACCACCGGAGAAGAAAAAATAAAGAAGAATGATGAACTAGAAGCTTTGTTAGTATCTTCATGAGAATCACCGGATGAGAACATTGACGGAACTGAATGGAGCGACATCATATCAATAAAACGATACTTGATTAAGAAATCTGAGTCCTTGAAGAGAAAGGGAGGGTGGGCGGGAAAAACAAAGGCAATTTAGGACGGATGAAGCAAACACAGTTGAGAAGAACTGATAATTGATCTTGCGGACGTTGAAAATGAACGGAACTGCTTGAGGAGAAAACACACCGGTTGAAAAGGATTGACATGACAATCTCGATTATCATGAAGGATTTGTATTCACATCGGAGTATGAGAACACCAGTTGGGAAAGGTATGGAATCAACACTTGACATTGAAGCAACTCGAATACCACAACTCAAAACAAAAACAAAGGGTTGGCTTGCAGAATAAGCCAGAACAAACATATGATAGAGATTTCGTCCGAAGTTTTCGTGGTGGGGCCTACACGGGCTCGATCGTACAGCACCATCATGTACAAGGCAGTGCACATGACATACGAAACGTCCCCGAGTCGGCATAGCCAAGGACTCTTTAAGACACAACGAGACCACTGTAAAACCGACCGTGGATAGGCGGACCACTAGACGTCGAATCCCAATTTCATATCATATATCCGTCGGAAAGATATCCTAAGAGCTACTTGAATTCCCACTTATAAACTCCTGAAACTTTCCGGTTATGCAATCAGGTGTTGGGGATACAGGGGAAGCATAATATCTCAACCAAACTAGCAAATCCTACATCCAGTTGTATCCTTCCTTCAACACATAACCAAGAAACCTTCGGAAATCATCTACCTCAACCTTCGAAAAGCATCCGTTATACAAGTTATGGCGATACTCCCGAACTCCCGCCCTAGTACTGGGTGGCGTCGAGGTTATCTCACCAACAACTGCATAAAAGAGATTTTCCATGTCGGCGAAACTAATCTCAGGTATTCCAGAATTGCAACAATAAAATTGTGACGACAACACCTCGGAGCTCAACTCCCCGGGACACTGCCACAAAACCCCTGACAGGAGGCACCAAGACAATGTTCTCGTCACAAAACCATCAGAATGATTCCAAGATACCCGCGTGATCCTATAAAAAATTTAGTGAAATTTGAGAAGAGAAGAGTCAAAACTCTACGTCAGGATGCCTTACCAGAGCGATGAGGAGACTGGGAAGTAAAAAGAATTCCTAAACTCTCCGATATATAATTCCTAAATGACTCAAAACATTTTTCTAGACACAACTCGGCTGCTAAAACGATCAAGCAATGGGGCTCCTAAGGTCGGGGAAGGCTCTGATACCAACTTGTAACGCCCTCGATGCGGCTATATCTCACACGTGTCGAAGCAGGACTTAGAGGCATAACCGCATTGAAAGCAATGTCGCAAGTGAGGTAATCTTCACACAACCCATGTAATACATAAGGGAAAAGATACATAGTTGGCTTACAATCACCACTTCACACAATTACATGAATAAAGCATTACATCATCCAGATATAATCAAGGTCCAACTACGGAACCAAAATAAAAGAAGAACCCCAAATGCGACACGGTCCCCGATCGACCCAACTGGGCTCCACTACTGATCAACTAGAACGAAACAACACAAAGGGCAAGATCTTCATCGAGCTCCTCCTGAGCTTGGTTGCGTCATCTGCACGGTCTCATCGGCACCTGCAAGCTGGTTTTGGAAGTATCTGTGAGTCACGGGGACTCAGCAATCTCGCACCCTCGCGATCAAGACTATTTAAGCTTATGGGTAAGGTAAAAGGTATGGGGTGGAGCTGCAGCAAGCGACTAGCATATATGGTGGCTAACATACGCAAATGAGAGCGAGAAGAGAAGGCAAAACACGATCGAGAAACTATGATCAAGAAGTGATCCTAGAACAACCTACGTCAAACATAACTCCAACACCGTGTTCACTTCCCGGACTCCGCTGGAAAGAGACCATCACGGTTACACACGCGGTTGATGCATTTTAATTAATGTCAACTTTAGGTTTTCTACAACCGGACGTTAACAAATTCCCATCTGCCCATAACCGCGGGCACGGCTTTCGAAAGATCATATCCCTGCAGGGGTGTCCCAACTTAGCCCATCACAAGCTCTCACGATCAACGAAGGATATTCCTTCTAGCGGGAAGACCCGATCAGGCTCGGAATCCCGGTTACAAGACATTTCGACAGGTAAAACAAGACCAGCAAGACCGCCCGATGCGCATACATCCTGATAGGAGCTGCACATATCTCGTTCTCAGGGCAACACTGGATGAGCGCTCCGTACAACTAAAACCAGCCCTCAAGTTTCCCCGAGGTGACGCTGCAAAGGACTCTAGTTCGGACCAACACTTAGACAAGCACTGGCCTGGGGGGGTTAAAATAAAGATGACCCTCGGGATGCGCGACTCCCAAGGGAAAAAGGCTAGGTGGCGAATGGTAAAACCAAGGTTGGGCCTTGCTGGAGGAGTTTTATTCAAGGCGAACTGTCAAGGGGTTCCCATTATTACCCAACCGCCTAAGGAATGCAAAATCCGGGAACATAACACCGATATGACGGAAACTAGGGTGGCAAGAGTGGAACAAAACACCAGGCATAAGGCCAAGCCTTCCACCCTTTACCAAGTATATAGATGCATTAATTAAATAAGATATATTGTGATATCCCAACAAGTAAACATGTTCCAACAAGGAACAACATTGCCATGTTCCAACAAGGAACAAACTTCAATCTTCACCTGCAACTAACAACGCTATAAGAGGGGCTGAGCAAAGC
Organism: Triticum dicoccoides; assembly: GCF_002162155.2. Taxonomy (NCBI): domain Eukaryota; kingdom Viridiplantae; phylum Streptophyta; class Magnoliopsida; order Poales; family Poaceae; genus Triticum; species Triticum dicoccoides. Next base: position 177,186,762 of record NC_041388.1, on the reverse strand, counting down.
GGTAACATAGCCAAACAACGGTTTGCTAGGACAAGGTGGGTTAGAGGCTTGGTTCAACAATATGGGAGGCATGATAAGCAAGTGGTAGGTATCGCAGCATAGGCATAGCAAAAGAGCGAGCAACTAGCAAGCAAAGATAGAAGTGATTTCGAGGGTATGGTCATCTTGCCTGAAATCCCGCAAGGAAGAAGAACGAGTCCATGAAGAAGACAAACGGACGTAGACGGACGGGTCCTCAGAAACGCGACGTTACCGGAACCAACCCGAAGAAGCAACACCGGAAAGAAGCACACAATATAGTAAACAACCACCAGATAACATGGCATGATGCACAACCAAGTATGATGCATGTCCGGTTTAAATATGCATGGCCTGGCAAAGTGCACAAACAACCCTACAAATTAAGTGGAGCTCAATATGCAACGAGTTGCATATTGACGGAACACCACATCAATTATTTAGTTCGGTCTCGTTTATGTACCCAACAATATTAAATGTTGTTAAAGATGGCAAGAGGGTGAAGCAAATGAAAACTACCCATCTAGTCAAGTTTAAATGAGGCCGGAACAACAAAACAACAAGTCCGGAAACTCCTCATGTGCATATATTAGGTTAGGTCCTGTTCTGCCCTAAACCATATTTTAGAGTTATTAGGCATGCAAAACAATGTCACCATGTTAAACTAGGCAAAATTCTACCCCATTTACATATAAAGTTTATTAAATTCCGAGTTACGGTTATTTAGTTATGAAATAAGCCGTTTTAGCAAGTTATTTAAGAAAATTTAAACAAACAGCATTTTAAACATTCTTAAACATAGATGAAAGTTGCAAATTATTAAACTAGATGAAAATATAAGCAAGTTTCATATACAAAGTTTTTACATGTGATGCTTAGTTTGTGAGATATTAAATGCATGAAGGCTAGGGGGTTTTCTGTAAAATTGTTGTCTCGGGATTAATAGCTAAATTCGTTCCATGAAAAAAAACATGTCCTGGGCCAAATCTGGCCGGCCCAAAAGTGCACAGAGGCGGGGGCTGCTCACCAGGCCTCATGGGCCGGCTCGATGGAGCAGTGGCCGGCTGGTGCGCTGGGCCTTGGCGCCGAATGCGGCCCAGGCACGCAGGAGGCAGGCGGTTCTGGAGCTGGGGTGGAGGCGATCGAGGCCTGGTCCGCGCGGGCACGGTCAACGCACACGGGCAAGCACTCGATCGCCTCTGACGAGAGGAAGCAGGCGCAGGGGGACTTGCAGCGTAGGTGGACCTCCAGGAAGAAGATGGCGGCGACTGGGCGGAGCTGTGGCGAGGAACGACAGCGCGGCAGTGGGATCCGGCCAGGACGAGCCTGCAGGCAGCGGATCCGCGCGGGACTGGAGGCGGCGCGACGAACTTGATGGCCGGCAGAGCCATGGGGCTCCTATGCAGAGAACGAGAGAAACTTGAACGCATGGAGCTAGAGAACCAAGAGAAAACGAACGAGAGGAGAGGGAGAAGAAGCATGGGCAGCAGGGCACTCATCTCCGGAAACAGCGACGCTCCAAACGGCGGCGGTGGTGCTTGTGGCTCCAGCGTGGAGGCCTCGGGCTCCTCTCGAGCGGGCACACAGATGCCTGATGGCGGTTGCGGGAGCTCAGGTGCTCCCCTGGCCGTTAGATGCGAGATCCGGCGGTCAGGATTGGCAAGAGGGGCTGGATCTGGTTTGGTGGATTGGGGAAACGAGATAGGAAGGATGGTTGTGCGTGGGTTGGCTCGGGTGAGATCCCGAGGAAGATGCGGTTGGCGGCGGCGCGAGGGACAACTGCCTAGAATTTAGGGTTAGTCTAGAAATGGACAAAGGGGACACTATATATAGCGATTCAGATCAGTTTGGGGCGGTTTGGTCCCTTCGATCGTAATCGGACGTTCCGGGAAAAATAGACTAGGGAGCCCAATTAACAAAACAGAGACGTTTTGCAGACGTTTGGGGATGATCCAGACACAACGGTGGCGATAGTCCGGGTCCGGTCCGGGACAACTTTTCGGACGCACGCGTGAGGTTGGTTTGATGCACTGAGCAGAGAGGGTTTCGGACTGTGCGATCGCATCGGACAACTCCGGAAGCGAAGAGGGGAAATAGGATGGCCTAGGTGGGCTGAGAAGAGAGAGGGGGAAAGCAACCCGGCAACTGTTTCCGGAGACCGGAAACGTCCGACGTTTGACCGGCTATAATGCCGCTATAGTTTAACGGTCCGGGCGTCAAACGGACTCGGAACACGATGAAACTTGGCAGACGACCTACTAACAACAAAACAACACCGCATGCCAACTTTCATCCCATTCCGAGAACATTCTTCGGCCACTTATAAAATAATATTTCGGACGTGTCGCGGGTGCGTGCGAGTCTGGTTGGGCTCAGAACGGACAACAGAGAGAACTCGGAGAACCCGGATGGATGCAAGTTTTGAAAACATGATGATGCAATGCGGATGATGACATGATGCAATGCACAAATAAAAGGGCGGGCACAAATGAAACACACGGCGAAACCCGGAACACTTGGAAGTCTTCTCGAGCATCGGTCTCGGGGCGTCACAACACTCCACCACTACGAGAGGATCTCGTCCCGAGATCTAGAATGCCACCGGAGGGAAAAACGAAAGGGAGAGAGAAAAAGGTAAAACTAAGTTGCTTCTTTGACAAACAAGTGACACCAAAGAACCTTGCGAGGTTGAACAAATTCGAGAAAAGAATACAAGAAAGGTGAACAAAGTCGAAAGCACTCCGTTAGAAAAGAGGGACAAAGAATCATTGCGAAAAAAAACCTTGAGGTTGAAGGGCAAGATATATATTGAAACCACTCCGGTTAAGACAAGATAGAGAAGGATTAAGAATGATATAATTTGGAGAGCACTCCGACTATAAACGGAAGGAATTGAACATGAATTTGACAAGATGAGGGGATACTTGATGAAAACAACAATACGCTGCCTCCGGAACTATTGAAAGAATGGCACAATGGGTAAGAACGATTTCAGGCGGCACTCCGGTTGAGAAGGGAGGCAAAAAAAACTTGACAGGATGGGAAGAACTCGAAAAGCGGGCACGACACTCCAGTTAAAAGGATAAGGACGAAAAGAACACGATCCTGACAAAACAAGAAGATGGGTTGCAGAGAGCAACATCACAATGCCTCCGGAACGCAGGGAAAACAAGATCTTGAGAGAGCACGGTTACAACAAATGCTAGAACAGAGTTGTTTGAAAAACCAACAACTAAAAGAATAAGCTTGATATGGTCTTATGGAATACATCTCAAATTATGAGGTGACAACCTGCCACTCACGGGAGAAAGAATTGTATTGATATGAACAAGGAGACGAGAAAGCTATTTCACCGGGAGGATAGATGAAGAACTAGGGTCGTTTATAAGCACCATAAATAGTAACAATCCTTAGGGAAGGCTTTAGGTGAAACATAACCCAAGATAATTCCAACGAAGAGGTTGATGAATTTAAAATACCTCATTCTTGATAGCTTGAGAAACATGAAGCATGAAGGAAAATTATCAAGAATGACATAATACCACCTCCAATGGTACAGAAGAAAGAATTGCACTCCGGATTACAAGAAGAATGCTTGAGCTCCTTAAAAGAATCTTGATGAAAACTTCGAGAAGGAAATAAATCCTTGATGAACCATCATGTAGAACCTCCATGAAGAACTCCGTTAAACAAAAGAATGATCAAACGAAAAGAAAGGGCAGTTCAAAACACAAGGTGAAGCCTTGCAATGATTTAGATGGAGCTTCGCGAGGAGATAATGCGGAAAAGCTTGGAACTCCAGAAAAGAAAGATGAACAAATGAAATCAAGAACTTGATGAGCCTCCGAAATAAGGAATTAATCACTTGGATGAAACAAAGAATAAGAATCTCGTTGTGCGCATCCTTCACCAATTAAATTGATGACGAGCAAACGGATTTGGCATAATACTTATTCTCGAAGAAAGGATTAAGATAGATATCGCGTAAACTTGAGAAGGTCTTCGACGAACCACCGGTGGGATTGACAACGAATAAATTGATAAGGAAGAGAAACCTGGAAGAACCACCGTAAGAAATGAAAATGAACGAAGATACTTGAGAGAATTTAGATACAACTGAAACGAAGAGATCATGCGCTGATTAAAGAATATTGAATGATGCACCGGTGAGATTTGGGGAACGAGAGCTGAAAGATGAGAATGAACAAGTCTTTTGAAATGATGGGCTCCGGATAATCGAGCTGAAAATACCCTTGAATATATCCTGATGGGTGAAAAAGATTCTCACAATCGAAAATAATTATGAGAGGATGGCAACAAGCTAGAACCATGAATCTTGAGGAGAGTGGAGCAAGATTTAGAGAAAAATCTTCTTCGGTCTTCAAAATTTGAGAATTACGACGAGAAACACCACCATGAATTGTTGAGGCACACTGGAAGAATCAAAAGCGAAGAGATTTAGCCAACGATGAAAAGAATTGTGAAAGATCTAGGAGAAGACATTTGACTAATGATAAATCATACTTATGTCAAACTTCGGAAGGAAATTTTGAGGATAGCTCCGGGAAAATAGGAAGAGTCAGGTAAGATCCTAGGAAAAGACCTATGGGTTAGGGCCCACTCAAAGAAACACCGTTGAACGATTTGAAGGAGAGATTGCACCGGTTGAATTAAATGGATTGAATGGGATAACAACCTCGAAATAGGTTGAACAAATCTTGAATGACAAGACGAGCCTTTTGAGAAAGCTTTGAGCACGCCGGAACAAATGAATAGTGAGAAGTGAATTGTTATGAGGTACACTGGTACGAGAAGGCATTGAAATGAGGAAAGGGGTAAGATCAAAAAAGCTTGACTTGAAACCACCGGAGAAGAAAAAAGAAAGAGGAATGATGAACTAGAAGCTTTGTTAGTATCTTCATGAGAATCACCGGATGAGAACATTGACGGAACTGAATGGAGCGGCATCATATCAATAAAAGGATACTTGGTTAAGAAATCTGAGTCCTTGAAAAGAAAGGGAGGGTGGGCGAGAAAAACAAAGGCAATTTAGGACGGATGAAGCAAACACCGTTGAGAAGAACTGATAATTGATCTTGTGGACGTTGAAAATGAACAGAACTGCTTGAGGAGAAAACACACCGGTTGAAAAGGATTGACATGACAATCTCGATTATCATGAAGGATTTGTATTCACATCGGAGTATGAGAACACCACTTGGGAAAGGTATGGAATCAACACTTGACATTGAAGCAACTCGAATACCACAACTCAAAACAAAAACAAAGGGTTGGCTTGCAGAATAAGCCAGAACAAACATATGATAGAGATTTCGTCCGAAGTTTTCGTGGTGGGGCCTACACGGGCTCGATCGTATAGCACCATCATGTACAAGGCAGTGCACATGACATACGAAACGTCCCCGAGTCGGCATAGCCAAGGACTCTTTAAGACACAACGAGACCACTGTAAAACCGACCGTGGATAGGCGGACCACTAGACGTCGAACCCCAATTTCATATCATATATCCGTCGGAAAGATATCCTAAGAGCTACTTGAATTCCCAATTATAAACTCCTGAAACTTTCCGGTTATGCAATCAGGTGTTGGGGATACAGGGGAAGCATAATATCTCACCCAAACTAGCAAATCCTACATCCAGCTGTATCCATCCTTCAACACATAACCAAGAAACCTTCGGAAATCATCTACCTCAACCTTCGAAAAGCATCCGTTATACAAGTTATGGCGATACTCCCGAACTCCCGCCCTAGTACTGGGTGGCGTCGAGGTTATCTCACCAACAACTGCATAAAAGAGATTTTCGATGTCGGAGAAACTAATCTCAGGTATTCCAGAATTGCAACGATAAAATTGTGACGACAACACCTCGAAGCTCAACTCCCCGGGACACTGCCACAAAACCCCTGACAGGAGGCACCAAGACAATGTTCTCGTCACAAAACCATCGGAACGATTCCAAGATACCCGCGTGATCCTAAAAAAATTTAGTGAAATTTGAGAAGAGAAGAGTCAAAACTCTACGTCAGGATGCCTTACCAGAGCGATGAGGAGACTGGGAAGTAAAAAGAATTCCTAAACTCTCCGATATATAATTCCTAAATGACTCAAAACATTTTTCTAGACACAACTCGACTGCTAAAACGATCAAGCAATGGGGCTCCTAAGGTCGGGGAAGGCTCTGATACCAACTTGTAACGCCCTTGATCCGGCTATATCTCACACGTGTCGAAGCACGACTTAGAGGCATAACCGCATTGAAAGCAATGTCGCAAGTGAGGTAATCTTCACACAACCCATGTAATACATAAGGGAAAAGATACATAGTTGGCTTACAATCGCCACTTCACACAATTATATGAATAAAGCATTACATCATCCAGATACAATCAAGGTCCGACTACGAAACCAAAATAAAAGAAGAACCCCAAATGCGACACGGTCCCCGATCGACCCCAACTGGGCTACACTACTGATCAACTAGAATGAAACAACACAAAGGGCAAGATCTTCATCGAGCTCCTCCTGAGCTTGGTTGCGTCATCTGCACGGTCTCATTGGCACTTGCAAGCTTGTTTTGGAAGTATCTGTGAGTCACGGGGACTCAGCAATCTCGCACCCTCGCGATCAAGACCATTTAAGCTTATGGGTAAGGTAAAAGGTATGGGGTGGAGCTGCAGCAAGCGACTAGCATATATGGTGGCTAATATACGCAAATGAGAGCGAGAAGAGAAGGCAAAACACGATCGAGAAACTATGATCAAGAAGTGATCCTAGAACAACCTATGTCAAACATAACTCCAACACCATGTTCACTTCTCGGACTCCGCCGGAAAGAGACCATCACGGTTACACACGCGGTTGATGCATTTTAATTAAGGTCAACTTCAGGTTTTCTACAACCGGACGTTAACAAATTCCCATCTGCCCATAACCGTGGGCACGGCTTTCGAAAGATCATATCCCTGCAGGGGTGTCCCAACTTAGCCCATCACAAGCTCTCACGGTCAACGAAGGATATTCCTTCTAGCGGGAAGACCTGATCAGGCTCGGAATCCCGGTTACAAGACATTTTGACAGGTAAAACAAGACCAACAAGACCGCCCGATGCGCCGACATCCTGATAGGAGCTGCACATATCTCGTTCTCAGGGCAACACCGGGTAAGCGCTCCATACAACTAAAACCAGCCCTCAAGTTTCCCCGACGTGGCGCTACAAAGGACTCTAGTTCGGACCAACACTTAGACAAGCACTGGCCCGGGGGGTTAAAATAAAGATGACCCTCGGGATGCGCGACTCCCAAGGGAAAAAGGCTAGGTGGCGAATGGTAAAACCAAGGTTGGGCCTTGCTGGAGGAGTTTTATTCAAGGCGAACTGTCAAGGGGTTCCCATTATTACCCAACCGCATTAGGAACGCAAAATCCGGGAACATAACACCGATATGACGGAAACTAGGGTGGCAAGAGTGGAACAAAACACCAGGCATAAGGCCGAGCCTTCCACCCTTTACCAAGTATATAGATGCACTAATTAAATAAGATATATTGTGATATCCCAACAAGTAAACATGTTCCAACAAGGAACAACATTGCCATGTTCCAACAAGGAACAAACTTCAATCTTCACCTGCAACTAACAACGCTATAAGAGGGGCTGAGCAAAGCGGTAACATAGCCAAACAACGGTTTGCTAGGACAAGGTGGGTTAGAGGCTTGGTTCAACAATATGGAAGGCATGATAAGCAAGTGGTAGGTATCGCAGCATAGGCATAGCAAAAGAGCGAGCAACTAGCCAGCAAAGATAGAAGTGATTTCGAGGGTATGGTCATCTTGCCTGAAATCCCGCAAGGAAGAAGAACGAGTCCATGAAGAAGACAAACGGACGTAGACGAACGGGTCCTCACAAACGCGACGTTACCGGAACCAACCCGAAGAAGCAACACCGGAAAGAAGCAAACAACATAGTAAACAACCACCACATAACATGGCATGATGCACAACCAAGTATGATGCATGTCCGGTTTAAATATGCATGGCCTGGCAAAGTGCACAAACAACCCTAAAAATTAAGTGGAGCTCAATATGCAACGAGTTGCATATTGACGGAACACCACATCAATTATTTAGTTCGATCTTGTTTATGTACCCAACAATATTAAATGTTGTTAAACATGGCAAGAGGGTGAAGCAAATGAAAACTACCCATCTAGTCAAGTTTAAATGAGGCCGGAACAACAAAACAACAAGTCCGGAAACTCCTCATGTGCATATATTAGGTTAGGTCCTGTTCTGCCCTAAACCATATTTTAGAGTTGTTAGGCATGCAAAACAATGCACCATGTTAAACTAGGCAAAATTCTACCCCATTTACATATAAAGTTTCTTAAATTCTGAGTCACGGTTATTTAGTTGTGAAATAAGCCGTTTTAGCAAGTTATTTAAGCAAATTTAAACAAACAGAATTTTAAACATTCTTAAACATAGATGAAAGTTGCAAATTATTAAACTAGATGAAAATCTAAGAAAGTTTCATATACAAAGTTTTTACATGTGATGCTTAGTTTGTGAGATATTAAATGCATGAAGGCTAGGGGATTTTCTGTAAAATTGTTGTCTCAGGATTAATAGCTAAATTCGTTCCATGGAAAAAACATGTCCTGGGCTGAATCTAACCGGCCCAAAAGTGCACAGAGGCAGGGGCTGCTCACCAGGCCTCATGGGTCGGCTCGATGGAGCAGTGGTCGGCTGGTGCGCTGGGCCTTGGCGCCGAATGCGGCCCAGGCACGCAGGAGGCAGGCGGTCTGGAGCTGGGCTGGAGGCGATCGAGGCCTGGTCCGCGCGGGCGCGGTCAGCGCACGCGGGCAAGCACTCGTTCGTCTTTGACGAGAGGAAGCAGGCGCAGCGGGACTTGCAGCGTAGGTGGACCTCCAGGAAGAAGATGGCGGCGACTGGGCGGAGCTGTGGCGAGGAACGACAGCGCGGCGGTGGGATCCGGCCAGGACTAGCCTGCAGGCAGCGGATCCGCGTGGGACTGGAGGCGGCGCGATGAACTTGATGGCCGGCAGTGCCATGGGGCTCCTATGCAGAGAACGAGAGAAACTTGAACACAGGGAGCTAGAGAACCAAGAGAAAACAAATGACAGGAGAGGGAGAAGAACCATGGGCAGCAGGGCACTCATCTCCGGAAACGGCGGCGCTCCAAACGGCGGCGGTGGCGCTCGTGGCTCCAGCATGGAGGCCTCGGGCTCCTCTCGAGCGGGCACGCAGATGCCTGCTGGCGGTTGCGGGAGCTCAGGGGGCTCCCCTGGCCGTTAGATGCGAGATCCGGCGGTCAGGATTGGCAAGAGGGGCTGGATCTGGTTTGGTGATTGGGGAAACGATATAGGAAGGATGGCTGCGCGTGGGTTGGCTCGGGTGAGATCCCGAGGAAGATGCGGCTGGCGGCGGCGCGAGGGACAACTGCCTAGAATTTAGGGTTAGTCTAGAAATGGACAAAGGGGACACTATATATAGCGATTTAGATCAGTTTAGGGCAGTTTGGTCCCTCCGATCGTAATCGGACGTTCCGGGAAAAATAGACTAGGGAGCCCAATTAACAAAACAGAGACGTTTTGCAGACGTTTGGGGATGATCCGGACACAACGGTGGCGACAGTCCGGGTCCGGTCCGGGACAACTTTTCGGACGCACGCGTGAGGTTGGTTTGATGCACTGAGCAGAGAGGGTTTCGGACCGTGCGATCGCATTGGACAACTCCGGAAGCGAAGAGGGGAAAGAGGATGGACTAGGTGGACTGAGAAGAGAGAGGGGGAAAGCAACCCGGCAACTGTTTCCGGAGACCGGAAACGTCCGACGTTTGACCGGCTATAATGCCGCTATAGTTTAACGGTTCGGGCGTCAAACGGACTCGGAACACGATGAAACTTGGCAGACGACCTACTAACAACAAAACAACACCGCATGCCAACTTTCATCCCATTCCGAGAACATTTTCCGGCCACTTACAAAATAATATTTCGGACGTGTTGCGGGCGCGTGCGAGTGTGGTTGGGCTCAGAACGGACAACAGAGAGAACTCGGAGAACCCGGACGGATGCAAGTTTTGAAAACATGATGATGCAATGCGGATGATGACATGATGCAATGCACAAATAAAAGGGCGGGCACAAATGAAACACATGGCGAAACCCAGAACACATGGAAGTCTTCTCGAGCATCGGTCTCGGGGCGTCACACAACCCAAGTACAAGTGTTATCGCCTTGATGACAAAGATACTCTACTCTTCGAGGATCGAATTGTGGTTCCTAAGGGTGATCTACGTAAAGTCATTTTGAACGAGGCTCACAATTCCCTTCTATCCATTCATCCTGGAAGTACGAAGATGTACCATGACCTCAAGCAGTCGTATTGGTGGACTCGAATGAAGCGAGAAATTGCTCACTTCGTGAATGAATGTGATGTTTGTAGAAGAGTGAAAGCAGAACACCAACGGCCAGCTGGTCTCCTCCAACCTCTTGCCATTCCAGAATGGAAGTTTGACCATATTGAGATGGACTTCGTGACTGGATTTCCCAAGTCCAAGCGTGGAAATGACGCTATCTTTGTTGTCGTCGACAAGCTTACTAAAGTGGCTCATTTTCTTCCTATCAAAGAATCTATCACAGCAGCTCAGTTGGCATAGCTATATACCTCCAGGATTGTCTCTTTGCACGGCATTCCTCAATTGATATCGTCAGATCGTGGAAGCATCTTTACTTCTAAGTTCTAGGATTCCTTTCAGAAGGCTATGGGCACCAACATTCGATTCAGCACAGCCTTCCATCCTCAAACTAGTGGACAAGTCGAGCGAGTAAATCAAATCCTTGAAGATATGCTCAGGTCTTGTGTCTTTTGCTTTGCTATGAAGTGGGAAGATTGTCTTCCTTATGCCGAGTTCTCCTACAACAACAGCTTCCAAGCAAGCTCGAGCAAGGCCCCATTCGAGATTCTCTATGGCAGAAAGTGTCGTACTCCTCTTAATTGGTCAGAGACTGGTGAACGCCAACTTCTTGGCAATGACTTGATCACAGAAGCTGAAGAAATGTGCAAAGTCATCCATGAAAATCTAAAAGCCCCGCAATCGCGTTAGAAGAGTTACTACGATAGCAAGCATCATGACTTAGCTTTCAAGATCGGGGACTATGTCTACCTCCGCGTCTCTCCAATGAAAGGTACTCGTTGCTTCGGTATCAAAGGGAAGCTTGCCCCTAGATACGTGGGTCCTTTCAAGATCATTGGCAAAAGAGGCGACCTCGCCTATCAACTTGAGCTTCCATCCAACTTTACAAACGTGCACGATGTGTTTCACGCGTCACAGCTTCGCAAGTGTTTCAAGACTCCTGACTGCACCATCAACTTCAAAGAGATTGATCTCCAAGAAGACATGTCTTATCATGAGAATCTCGTTGCTATTCTTGAAGAAACCGAGCGCAAGAATCGCAACAAGTCTATCAAATTCCTGAAAGTGAAGTGGTCACACCATTCTGACCGAGAAGCCACCTGGGAACGCGAGGACCGCCTCCGTTCTGAATATCCGGAGTTCTTTCAGTCCTAGATCTCGGGACGAGATCATTTCATAGTGGTGGAGTGTTGTAACGCCCCGGATGTAACTTGCCATATTTGTATTCCAACTCTTGCCATTTTCGGCTCTAAGTTATGTGATTCCCTCGTGGTTGGGTTTTTGTCTTAGTTTTGCATTTTGTTAATTTCATGCATTTCATATCATGTCATCATGTGCATCGCATTTTCATACGTGCTCGTCTCATGCATCCAAGCATTTTCCCCGTTGTCTGTTTTGCAATCCGACACTCCTACATCCTCCGGCGCCCCCTTTTGTCTCTTTTCGTGTGCGGGTGTTAAACTTTCTCAGAATGGACCAAGATTTGCCAAGCGGCCTTGGTTCACCACTGGTAGACCGCCTGTCAAGTTTCGTGCCATTTGGAGTCCGTTTGATACTCCAACGGTTAACCGGGGAATCGTAAAGGCCTCGTGTGTGTTGCAGCCCAACACCCCTCCAAAGTGGCCCAATAACCCTTCCAAAACCCCTCCATCCTCTCGGTCGTTCAATCACGATCGCGTGGCCTAAAACCGCTCTCCATTTGGACACTCCTACCTCCTGCTAGGTATAAATATGTGCACCCCCCTTCAAAATTCGGGCGAAACCCTAAGATTTTTCCCACTCCGCCGCCGGACGTGTCCGTCCAGGCCAGACACCCGCGCCGCCGCCGCCCGGACCAACCGCCCCCTGTCACGTGTCGCATCGCCGCCCGTCTCCGCCGCTAGCCCGGCGAGCCCGCAGCGGGCCTGCCCGGCCCATCGCCGCCTCCCGCTCCCCCGCGTGCCCCGAGCCCGAGTGTCGCCGCCTCACCCGCCGGTGCGCTCCGCCGTCCCGCTCGCCGCCGTGCAGCCGCCTTGCCCCGGCGACCTTCGCCGCCCATCGCCGGCAACTTCCCGGACCGGATCCGGGCGGGGGCTGCCCAGATCCGCCGTCCCTGAGGAACTCCGGCCCCTACCTTGCCGGACCAGCTTCTTCGGCCACCGCAGCATCTTCTCCGGTGACTTCTCCGGCATGCCTCGACATCTGTGCCAAGAGCTAACCCTAGATCTGGATCCAGCGGTTGACCTCGTTTTCCCACTAAGTCTTTTCCTTTGTTATTTTCAAGCCCTGTTCAACATGTCATAACTCCTCATCAATAGATCCGTTTCATGCGCATGATATATCAAAATGTTCATCATGATGTGATCTTCATTTTGTTCCATTGTGACATGCTTGTTTGAGTCCATCTTGATGCCCAAATCGTTGATGCAAGAGTGCTATAAAATGTTAGGTGCTGATTCTTAGCAGAGTATGAGCATTTGTCATTTTTGCTACATTTGTTGTGTGCTGCATATGGGCATGAGCCCTGCATGTATTTTGATCTATGCCATGCCATCTTTACAGGGGTGTATGCCATGTATTTTTGTGATCATTGTGGTGACTAGCACATGCATGCAAAGTAGCTCTCGTGATATTGCTGATTTCAGAGACTTAGAATTTCACTAAGTCATTTCCCTATTGTTATTTTTATGCCATGTATTCATGTTGCTACAGTTAGATCCATGCTTCTTTTGAGTATGTTCAGTAAGGATGATTTTGACATATGGTTGTGCTCTATCCATCCATGCCCTGTTTGCATTTATGGAGTGCCCTAACATGTCTAAATCTTGCTCTGCTTTTGCTATAAAATGTTCCTGGCAGATTGTTTACGTGTTAATCAATTTGCCAAGGTTGTTGTAGTTGACCCAAGCATGTTATGAGCTTGTTCTTGCTTTGGTTAGCTTCATGAACATGTCTTTTTGCTGGTTATATGCTTGTATTGTCATGCAATGCCTTGTGGTGAGTGGATCGAGCTCTCAAAGGGGACTTCATAATTCTGTTTATGCCATGCTCAGTTTTCTGCTAAGTCTGAATCTGTTAACGAAACTTGCTATGTTTACATGCGGGCCATCATATTTTCTGTGCCCTTTTGACTCTTGAGTAGTAAGGGACTTTTGTTCTATGCTTTGGTTAGATCCATGCCATGGCTTTGTTTGCTATGATCTGTTCCTGTAGCTTGTTGTTTCCTTGCTCTAAACATTGCTTCCTGATGTTAATTCTTGGCATGTTGATATTTTCACTAAGTCTGTGAAGCTGATATCTTTTGCACTTTTGCCATGCTTGTTTGAATCTGTTCTAGTGTGATTTAGCCGTAGATCAGTGTTCATATTTTGTCAAGCATCTTGAGTAGATCACTTCCATGTGCTTTGTTGTTATGTTGGAGTGTAGTAGCTTAGCTTCTTGTTGCATTCTAGATGGCATCGTGTTGTTAATCGCAGGATTGTGCCATTCTTGTTTTTGCTCGCCATTTGCAATCCGTGCATCCGATTCCGGTGATCTTTATATCGATTTCGACCGAAATCAACTCATATTTCCAGCGGCACACTTGGTTTGCCAAGTTGATGCCTGGTTCAATCTTTCCTTTCTGAAGCACGCATATGCATTGCATATCACATCCCGCATATCATGCCATGTTTTGCATCATGTTGCTTGCGCATTGCACCATGGTTGATTGTTGTTTCCTTTGTATGTGTTCTTGCCTTGGGCAGAGCCGGGAGATGATTATGTGATCGAGGAACCCGTTGAGTACGCTTATGAGGATCAAGCTTTCGTCAACTCGGAGAACTTTGCAGGCAAGATGACCATACCCTCGAAATCACTTCTATCTTTGCTTGCTAGTTGCCCGCTCTTTTTCTATGCCGTGATACCTACCACTAGCTATATCATGCCTCCCATATTGCCATGTCAAACCTCTAACCCACCTTGTCCTAGCAAACCGTTGTTTGGCTATGTTACCGCTTTGCTCAGCCCCTCTTATAGCGTTGCTAGTTGCAGGTGAAGATGGAGTTTGTTCCATGTTGGAACATGGATATTGTTGGGATATCATTATTATATATTGTTTACTTTAATGCATCTATATACTTGTTTAAGGGTGGAAGGCTCTGCCTTATGCCTGGTGTTTTGTTCCACTCTTGCCGCCCTAGTTTCTGTCATACCGGTGTTATGTTCCTTGATTTTACGTTCCTTATGCGGTCGGGTTATAATGGGAAGCCCTTGACAATTCGCCTTGAATGAAACTCCTCCAGCAAGGCCCAACCTTGATTTTACCATTTTCCACCTAAGCCTTTTTCCCTTGGGTTCTGCGGACTCAAGGGTCATCTTTATTTTAAACCCCCAGGCTAGTGCTCCTCTGAGTGTTGGTCCAAACTAGAGCCCCTTGCAGCGCCACCTCGGGGAAACTTGAGGTTTGGTTTTAGTTGTACGGATTGCTTATCCAGTGTGCCCTGAGAACGAGATATGTTCAGCTCCTATCGGGATTTGTTGGAACATTCGGGTGGCTTTGCTGTTCTTGTTTAACCATTGTCAAAATGTCTTGTAACCGGGATTCCGAGTCTGATCGGGTCTTCCTAGGAGAAGGAATATCCTTCGTTGACCGTGAGATCTTGTGATGGGATAAGTTGGGACACCCCTGCAGGGTTTTGACCTTTCGAAAGCCGTGTCCGCGGTTATGGGCAGATGGTAATTTGTTAATGTCTGGTTGTAGTAAACTTGAAACTTAACTTAATTAAAATGAATCGACCGCGTGTGTAACCATGATGGTCTCTTTTCAGCGGCCGGGAAGAGAACACGGTCTCATGTTATGCTTGAACGTAAGTAGTTTTAGGATCACTTCTTGATCTTTATAGCTTCTCGACCGTGCTTTGCTTCTCTTCTCGCTCTCATTTGCGTAAGTTAGCCACCATATATGCTAGTGCTTGCTGCAGCTCTACCTCACTACCTTCTCCTACCCATAAGCCTAAATAGTCTTGATCGCGAGGGTGTGAGATGGCTGAGTCCCCGTGACTCATAGATTACTTCCAAAACAGATGCAGGTGCCGATGATGCCAGTGCAGGGGACGCGACCAAACTCAAGTGGGAGTTCGACGAGGATTCGGGTCGTTACTATGTTTCCTTTCCGGACGATCAGTAGAGGAGCCCAGTTGGGGCGATCGGGGATCTAGCATTTGGGGTGGTCTTTCTTTATTTGGTTCCGTAGTCGGACCTTGATTGTATTTTGGATGATGTAATGATATATTTATGTATTGTGTGAAGTGGCGATTGTAATCCAACTCTTTATCCTTTTTTATTCAGTACATGGGATGTGTAAAGATTACCCCTCTTGCGACATGCCTACTATGCGGTTATGCCTCTAAGTCGTGCTCCGACACGTGGGAGATATAGCCGCATCGTGGGTGTTACAATGCATCTTAAGGTATTAACTTCATAACAAATAGAGCAATGCTTGGATCATGATGACATAACGTAGACAAAGTAAGACCAAATAATATGTTTGAACCCCGTAGTTTTACCCTTAGTAGCAGCAATACAAATACATGCCTCGCTACCCCTTCTGTCACTGGGTGAAGACACCGCAATATTGAACCTACCACAAAGAACATCTCCCACTGAAGATAAATCAATCTAATTGGCCAAACTAGATGGATAGGTCGGCGAGAAATACAATGCTATAGAAATCACACATAATGAAGTTCAGAAAAAAAAAACTCAGTTACTTTCTATGAATAATTTGATCATAAACCCACAATTCATCGCATCCCAACAAATGTGCCGTAAAAGGATTACGTCAAATCGATCTCCTAGGAGAACATTGTACTGAAAATCAAAGAGAGAGAGAGAGAGATCTATCTACTACTATAGACCCGTAGGTCATGTTGGGAACTACCCGCGCATCATCATGGAGGCAGCAAGGGTGATGAAGATGGCCTCTGTGATCAATTCCCCCCTCCGGCAGAGTACCGGATCACGGAAGAATTGGTGGTTTCTGGATTTTAGGCATTTATAGGCTTGGAATTAGGTCAATCGGAGATACTAGGGACCCACAAGCTCAGGTGGCACCCTCCTAGGGGCGCGCCATGTGATCTTGTGGCTCTCTCGTATATCTTCTAGCCTCCGCCCAAAGCTTCTAGGGTCTCTCCTGGTATAGAAAAAATACCGTAAAGTTTCATCGTGTTTGGACTTCGTTTAGTATGATTTTTCCGTGAAACAAGAAAATACGCAAAAATAGGAAGCAGCACTGGGCACTGAGTTAATAATTTAGTTCGCAAAAATGATATAAAATTGCATGTAAAGCATTCAAGATTGAGAATATAATATCATGAAACAATCAAAAATTATAGATACATTGCAAACGTATCAGGCAGCAGCAGATGTTTCAACAGTGAAATCGGGATTGTTGCACTCTAGGCATTTTTGACAGGGCGGCACAAAGTTATCAAGAAGTTTTTCAGTTTGCATGACGAAGAGAGAAGCCTTTTATTTTGTGAGCTCATCATGAGAATCCTTCAGTGATTCGGGTTCTTGATTCTTGTTAAGGAGGTCATTTGACAAACTCTCAAATTCAACTGAAAGATTATCATAGCAAGTGGATAGATCATCGAATGTTCATGAGAAAGCATTGTGTTCTTCCATCAACAATTAATTTTCTCCATCTCTTCGACCAGCAATCCTTTAGACTTCCTAAGGGTTTTTTAAGTCTTTTAAGAGCATCTTGTTGAGATTTTGTCACTTCAACAAGTTAAGCATAGAGCACATTCTCTAAAGAGAATGCATTCATGTCATTAGATTTTTGGTGCTTAGTTGATACCTGATCTCTTGAAGCTTTTGCCATGAGGCAAAATGCACTTGATTCATCATCACTTGAAGCATCGTCGAAATGGCTTAAGGATTCATATGATGTGCAAGCAATGATGGTATTGCCTCAACCTAGATGTTTGTAAAACACATCATCTTCATCTGATTCGGACTTTGATATTTCTTCTTCGAAGTCCATGGTCATTCCAGCACAAGCACCATCCAGTTGAGACATTCTCTTCATGTTGGACTCAATTACAATGTTTGAATTCATGTTAGTGACTGGTCTCGTTGAAGAATATGTAGAAGGTCCATTCTTCTTCATGAGCTTAGTGTGACCATTTGCACGGTTGAATCTAGAGCAACTGAATGTGTTCCATCTCATACTAGGCTTGACATCCATTTCCCATGTTGGACAGTTGATGATGTAGTGACCAAAAAGTTTGCACTTGTAGCACAACATATCCATAGAGGGTAATCTTCTAGAGGAACATGAAGATTCATTTTTTGGTGACCTGGATAGACATGGATTATGTCTCGAGATTGTTGAGGTGTTTAGTAAGCATTTCTGAATCTCTTGTAATGGTGTGTTGGTTCTGATAATCTTCTTCATGAGAGCTACCACAATCTGACAGTATTTGACCTTCCTCTTCTAAAGAAGAATTGGATTGACCTTTTTCCTTTTCCAATAGTTCTTCATGAATGACCAATGGTTCCATCATTTTGGCTGAACCAAGAACTTCAAAGTCAGGTCTCTCTTTGATCTTGGCAACTATCTAG
The DNA here is from genome assembly GCF_002162155.2 of Triticum dicoccoides. NCBI lineage: Eukaryota > Viridiplantae > Streptophyta > Magnoliopsida > Poales > Poaceae > Triticum > Triticum dicoccoides. The sequence goes on along the minus strand of NC_041388.1, from coordinate 177,168,696 downwards.
TCAAAAGAATCGTCAAGTGATTTGAGAAGTTTTTCATTAACATCTTGATTAGTGATGTGCTCAACTCCATGTTGATGCAGCTGTTCAACTAGATTGCTTAGTCAATTAGTGAGTTCCATGACAATTTCCTTTTGGAGACTTCTGAAGTGGGTGAACATGGCTCAAAGCATATTAGTGTGAGCATTAGTACGTGCAAGGACTTCTTCGTGAATGTCCTTGATAGCATCACAGATTTGTTTGGTTGACTCAAGCCTTCTAAACTGAACAAATACGTTCCTGGAGATGCAGCCATATATGATATCCTTTGCTTGTTCATCCAATTGAATGTTTCCTTCATCTTCGGGAGTGGCTGATTCGGGATGTAGAATGGTGTATCCAGTTTTCAAAGTTTGCCAAAGTTCTTCGCTGATAGCTTTTAAATGAATCATCATTCTACCCTTCGAGTAGAGATAATCATTTCCATCAAAGATGGGAAATCTTTCAGAGTGTCTGGATCTACCTTCAAACAACATAGTCAAAACTCCAAGGCGGTTAGACCTTTAATAAGCAGATATAAGGAGACCTTGCTCTAATACCAATTGTTAGGACCAAGGGTATATCGACCATGCGGGAAATGGGAGATTCAAAATTTATTTGAGACTTTAAATCTAAACCAAATAGCACAACAGATATAATACTCGATGAATTGCACCAAAGGATAATAGTGGCAAGCATACACACCAAGTGAAAGGTCAAGCAAAACTTTTGATGGAAGTGAATACAGTCTTTTGGGTATAGTAGCACACTGCTTTGGCTATAATAATAGTGGCATAGGATGAAAGTAAGGCAAGCAACATAAGTGGATAACCATGAAAGATAACATGTTATGATCACACACTACTAGACAGAGAAACAATGAAGCATAAAACAGATAAAATAAAATATAGCACATAGAGATAGAAAACTACATGATCAAAAAGAAATGAAAGTGATCAGATATATCTATCGAGGCATGGAGCACTAAAATAAACTACTGAAGGAATGTAGTAGAGTAGAATGAATCAGTGGTGCTCGATGGCGATAGATGATTTGGTAGACCAGTTCACTCTTATGCAAAAGAGCTACGTCTGGTTCGAGGGACTTGTGATTGAACACAGAAGCAAACTTCTCTTCGTCATATTCTCCTTTAACCCAAAGCGGATCATACTTTGGTTGAATTCATTCGGGCCATATTCTTATCGGCAATCTCCAAACCTTCGACAGACTTCTTCGTCAACCACAATTACTCTTGGTTGCTGAAGACTTAGCTTCGTGAAGAAAATTACTCTTCGACACCCAAGCTAACACCTATCCGTCTAGAGAGTGTGCAGCTCTCAACGGATCTAATATGATACTCGACCACTATCTAAGTTCCAGCTCTTGATTTTCTCTTAGTGGGTCTTAAACTCAAATCTCTCGAGAGGGGTGCTCAATCAATCTTCTCAAAATCTCAAGCGGAGCGGCCAATGAAAACATTGGAGCAGGCTGGCTATTTATAGCCGTAGCCTTCCCTGATGGCAAATGACCATTTAGGACACGTGGTCAAGCCAATGGCCAACTAACACGTTTCCAACGGTCAAAATTTGAGCACAACGGTAACATTGCTTGCAAAACAAGTAATGCTAACTCCTCGGTCCGAAGGATGTCTCTTTCAGATCATAAGAGCATCATCTCTGGCTAGAAAGTAATCATTCGGGACACGAAGAGATTTATCTCAGTCTTGCATAGGTTTCGGCTAAGCATCACATTAGACCTAAGCTTCAAGAACCTATACCCCTCTTAATAGTACGGAGGTCCTATGACTCAAATAAAGTAAGAACAACAACAAAACAAATGCTATGGCTTCGCTTCTCCTTCAATCCTCTCAACTGCGGTAATTCCTCTATTTTTTTAAACTATATACAATGGAAATTGCCTCTTTCTCATACATAGATTGAGATGCAACTTTTGGACCCAAAATTTTATTGAAAAATTCTATTGGTTTCCCTCTTTGCATTAACACTGCCCCAATGCATGCAACACATGCATCTACTTCTATATTAAAGGGGTTCTGGAAATGAGGAACGGCAAGTACAGGGCAAGAAGTCATTACTATTTTCAGAGTATTGAAAGTTCTATCTTGTGTTGGACCCCAAGTAAATGCTTCTTTATTAAGTACATGTAGTGTTCTACAAATCATACGAAGGGATCAAATTGGAGAATCAAAATCACTCACAGATACCCCGAATTAGTTTGGTGCAGTGAAGAGGAAGAACCCTAGGTAAACTAGAGATAGCTAAATGTTCATCCTTCTAACGGACATTGTCCGACTACAACCTATTTGTATTACAACATTTTACTACACAAAATTACAGTGGTTGAAAGCATATAGTGACAAGAGCTTGAAGATAAACAGTGACAAGTAACTCGCATGTTGATCTCCATTGTCCGTGTTCACTTGGGGAACCATCGATTGATCTCCACCATTCGCTAACTGATCCGGTTTGTGTCGTATGAGCTTCAGGTGTCAAACAACATTCAGTCTCAGACTATATTCAATTAGTCTTGGTCCTGACATCTTGTTGATGCAGTCACTCTTGGTCTCAGAAGTTGGGACAATGATGGTGGTGGTAGTGGGAAGGGTGATGCGGGTGTACCAATGGCAAGACGACCATGACTGCGGCAGGAAGCAATAGTTGGCCATTTCCAGCATAGCCAACTCCAATGCACGTACTCTAGATTTGTCTTGAGTAGGAGAAACGAAAAATTGCCATCAATGAGTTGAGTCGAGGCACCTTGCCTCGGCTTTGTGTGCGGCAATTTAAATTTTATTGATCGCTCCATGCCTTAACTTTTTCCTATGCCTACGGTAGTTAAAAGTTATGCACTAAATATTGCTTGTCGTTTTCACATCACGTGAGTTGTCGACAAATTGTCCCACTCGAGCTCGATAATCAAGAGAAGAACATGCATGTGGCTAAGGTGATGTGCAAGCTTTAGTGACCTTCAAGATGCATCAGAGGACCCATGCGACCATGATACCCATGCGTGCAGCACCTCATCATCCTGGATGGAGCAGACGCGTAGAACATGACCTGCGTTGCCGTTGTCCCTATCACATGACACTGCCATTGTTCCATGTTGAAATATCCTACTCATGTAAGGAGATGACCATTTGAAGCGTCTTAGGCATCCCAAAGGTGTGCACAAGCTCATTACCCATTACAGTTATGATCTTGGGTGACTTTGGACTTTGCACATGTATGAGGATGTTTTACCCTTCGTCCAGAGCATGCTTCCATAAGCTATTTTAGAGAGCCCTTGCAACATAGCAGAATTTGGTTATAGTTTCTAAAAAATCTATTTGGCGAACGATCTACATTTAGGCTTACAAACGAACGACCCGAGAGCCGTATGATCATGAGGCCAAAAATAGATATTGAAAGCCGGAGTCGAACTCAATAATCTAGCACTGAGACTAATTTTTGCACTACCTGCGACTAGACTGGCCCAACGTTTGTACATTTCTAAACTACAATCTATTTGTATTAGACAACTTTATCACATGTCACACTAGCGAACTGAAAGAGGCATGACTCTTTAAATATGGTCCATGGCCATTGACGAGTAGTCAACAACTTTGCATGACTCCCCAAGAATTAGGTGGATGTGAACTATTCATGGGGCAGCTATATCTGTGGACGTAATGCACACATACATAGCCCTCTATGGATGCCGACTATTCTCACCAAATCCAATGGCCACGGTCTACCTAGCAGCATGGAAATTATATAGCTACCCAATGGACATGCTATAATTAACAACATTGTCAACTATGTTTTAGTCTCACAGCTACACCACCTGTATTACAATTATCAACGCATCGTTTGGGTAGTCATTTTGTGAATGCAAAAGTTACCAACACAACAATTATGTAGTTATCGGGTTGTTCATGCTATAGTTATCGGGCCATCCATGCTATAGTTATCAGACCGCTTATGCAAAAGTTATCAACACTATGATAATGTAGTTACCATGCCGCCCATGCTATAGTTACCAACACAACAAGTATGTAGTTATCGTGCAGGTCATGCTAAAGTTAGCAGCCTATTCATCACGTAATTATGAGGCCGTCAATGATATAATTACTAACACAACTAATATGAAGGTACCATGCCGACCATATTGAAGTTATCCGCATAGCAATTTTATCGTTATCTCGTCGTCCATGCTACATGTACCAACACAAGTAGTTATCATGCCATCCATACTAAAGTTACCAACATAGCAATTATGTACTCCCTCCGTCGCAAAATGTAAGACCTTTTTGACAGGCTAACACATTTTGGGACGGAGGGAGTAGTTATCAGGACGCCCATAGTATAGGGCGTGTCATGATAAAGTTACCAACATAACAATTATGTACTTATCCAACCGTTTGAGCTACAATTATCAACATCAGACAACTATAGTTACCACCCAGCCATTCTATAGTTACCAACATGACAACTATGTAGTTACCAGCCATATGTGCTAAAGTTACCAACGTGAGAAAACTATAGTTATCAGGCGACCCATGCTAAAGTTACCAACATAAGACGACTACAGTTATCATCTACCCATGTCGTAGCTATCAACGTACTAAATATGAGACAACTGTAGTTAGCAAATGTACATGCCACAATTGTCCAGCGTGTTATGTCGCATTCATCATTGTAGTAGTGATGTAGTTACAATGATGTTTGCAGCGAGACCTTGTTTTGGAATCGTGAACTATTCGCGAGTAGTTCGACGATCCACATAATGTTTATCGGTAACAACATGGGTAACTCTTGTGGTACCGGATGATAACTTTCAGCCTAATCAATCACTAAAACATTGCTAAAAAGTTCCAATTTTCATGTCCGGTAACTTTTGTGTGAACATGTTGGTAATTTACATACTGCAGCTTGGGAATTTTTAAAATGGAAAAAAAACAAAACATACCAACATAAAATTCAGTTTCGAAGGTTTCACCGCGATGGATTTAATGGTGGAAACAAATTTTGAGTCAGATTGACAGTTTGAGCTACAAATTGAATATTAAATTTTGATGGAATCTTTGCTAGCATCGTCTTTCTTTTCTGATGCACGCATGCATATGCATGTGGAGAGAAGGGTGGGGGCCGTTTTATGCCCAGTGAGTCACGTATTGCAACTTGGTAACTTCTGACCCCAAAAAAGTGGTCAAAACATACCGACGCCGGATAAAGTTTCGAAGGTCCCATAGCAGCGGATTTAATGATGAAAATGGATTTTGAATCGGACCAATAGTTTGAGCTACAATTGTTTTTGGAATTTGATAGAATCTCTGATGACATAAGCTTTTCTTCTCTTGTGCATATGGAGCAAAGGGTGTGGGGTGGGGGCATTTTTTGCCTGGTAACTTATGTGTGGATAACTCAAGTAGTGTAATTTGGTCAAAAAAAATGTCATAAAAACATGTTGGGGAACGTAGTAATTTCAAAAAAATTCCTACGCACACGCAAGATCATGGTGATGCATAGCAACGAGAGGGGAGAGTGTGATCTACATACCCTTGTAGATCGACAACGGAAGCATTAGCACAATGTGGTTGATGTAGTCGTACGTCTTCACGGCCCGACCGATCAAGCACCGAAACTACGGCACCTCCGAGTTCTAGCACACGTTCAGCTCGATGACGATCCCCAGACTCCGATCCAGCAAAGTGTTGGGGAAGAGTTCCGTCAGCACGACGGCGTGGTGACGGTCTTGATGTTCTACCGTCGCAGGGCTTCGCCTAAGCACCTCGACAATATTATCGAGGACTATGGTGCAAGGTGGCACCGCACACGGCTAAGAATATGATCACGTGGATCAACTTGTGTGTCTAGGGGTGCTCCCTGCCTCCGTATATAAAGGATCAAAGGGGGGTGCGGCCGTCCAGGAGAGGGCACGCCAGGAGGAGTCCTACTCCCTCCGGGAGTAGGATTCCCCCCCCCCCTTTCCTAGTTGGAATAGGATTCGGGAGGGGGGAAAGAGGAGAGAGAGAAGGAAGGGGGGCGCCGGCCCCCTCTCCTTGTCCTATTTGGACTAGGGGGGAGGGGCGCGCGGCCCAGCCCTGGCCACCTCTCCTCTCTTCCACTAAGGCCCACTAAGGCCCATATACCTCCCGGGGGGTTCCGGTAACCTCCCAGTACTCCGATAAAATCCCGATTTCACCCGGAACACTTCCGATATCCAAATATAGGCTTCCAATATATCAATCTTTATGTCTCGACCATTTCGAGACTCCTCGTCATGTCCGTGATCACATCCGGGACTCCGAACAAACTTTGTACATCAAAATGCATAAACTCATAATATAACTGTCATCAAAACCTTAAGCATGCGGACCCTACGGGTTCGAGAACAATATAGACATGACCGAGACATGTCTCCGGTCAATAACCAATAGTGGAACCTGGATGCTCATATTGGCTCCTACATATTCTACGAAGATCTTTTATCGGTCAGACCGCATAACAACATACGTTTTTCCCTTTGTCATCGGTATGTTACTTGCCCGTGATTCGATCGTCGGTATCTCAATACCTAGTTCAATCTCGTTACCGGCAAGTCTCTTTACTCGTTCCGTAATGCATCATCTCACAACTAACTCATTAGTTGCAATGCTTGCAAGGCTTATGTGATGTGCATTACCGAGAGGGCCCAGAGATACCTCTCCGACAATCGGAGTGACAAATCCTAATCTCGAAATACGCCAACCCAACATGTACCTTTGGAGACACCTGTAGAGCACCTTTATAATCACCCAGTTACGTTGTGATGTTTGGTAGCACACAAAGTGTTCCTCCGGCAAACGGGAGTTGCATAATCTCATAGTCATAGGAACATGTATAAGTCATGAAGAAAGCAATAGCAACATACTAAACGATCGGGTGCTAAGCTAATGGAATGGGTCATGTCAATCAGATCATTCACCTAATGATGTGATCCCGTTAATTAAATAAGAACTCTTTGTCCATGGTTAGGAAACATAACCATCTTTGATTAACGAGCTAGTCTAGTAGAGGCATACTAGTGACACTATGTTTGTCTATGTATTAACACTGTATTATGTTTCCGGTTAATACAATTCTAGCATGAATAATAAACATTTATCATGATATAAGGAAATAAATAATAACTTTATTATTACCTCTAGGGCATATTTCCTCCAGTCTCCCACTTGCACTAGAGTCAATAATCTAGTTCACATCACCATGTGATCTAACATCAATAGTTCACATCTTTATGTGGTTAACACCCATAGTTCACATCGATATGTGACCAACACCCAAAGGGTTTACTAGAGTGAGTAATCTAGTTCACATTGCTATGTGATTAACACCCAAAGAGTACTAAGGTGTGATCATGTTTTGCCTGTGAGAGAAGTTTAGTCAATGGGTCTGCCATATTCAGATCCGTAATTTTGCAATTTTCTATGTCTACAATGCTCTGCACGGAGCTACTTTAGCTAATTGCTCCCACTTTCAATATGTATCCAGATGAAGACTAAGAGTCATCCGGATCAGTGCCAAAACTTGTATCGACGTAACCCTTTTACGACGAACCTTTTGTCACCTCCATAATCGAGAAACATATCCTTATTCCACCAAGGATAATTTTGACCGCTGTCCAGTGATCTACTCCTAGATCACTATTGTACTCCCTTGCCAAAATTAGTGTAGGGTATACAATAGGTCTGGTACACAGCATGGCATACTTTATAGAACCTATGGCCAAGGCATAGGGAATGATTTTCATTCTCATTCTATTTTCTGCCGTGGTCGGGCTTTCAGTCTTACTCAACTTCACACCTTGTAACACAGGCAAGAATTCTTTCTTTGACTGTTCCATTTTGAACTACTTCAAAATCTTGTCAAGGTATGTACTCATTGAAGAAACTTATCAAGCATCTTGATCTATCTCTATAGATCTTGATGCTCAATATGTAAGCAGCTTCACCGAGGTCTTTCTTTGAAAAACTTCTTTCAAAACACTCCGTTATGCTTTGCAGAATAATTCTACATTATTTCCGATCAACAATATGTCATTCACATATACTTATCAGAAATGTTGTAGTGCTCCCACTCACTTTCTTGTAAATACAGGCTTCACCGCAAGTCTGTATAAAACTATATGCTTTGATCAACTTATCAAAACGTATATTCCAACTCCGAGATGCTTGCACCAGTCCATAGATGGATCGCTGGAGCTTGCATATTTTGTTAGCACCTTTAGGATTGACAAAACCTTCTGATTGCATCATATACAACTCTTCTTTAAATCCATCAAGGAATGTAGTTTTGTTTATCCATTTGCCAGATTTCATAAAAATGCGGCAATTGCTAACATGATTTGGACAGACTTAAGCATCGCTACGAGTGAGAAAATGTCATCGTAGTCAACACCTTGAACTTTGTCAAAAACCTTTTTCGACAAGTCTAGCTTTGTAGATAGTAATACTAATATCAGCGTCCGTCTTCCTCTTGAAGATCCATTTATTTTCTATGGCTTGCCGATCATCGGGCAAATCCATCAAAGTCCATACTTTGTTCTCATACATGTTCTCATACATGGATCATATCTCAGATTTCATGGCCTCAAACCATTTCGCGGAATCTGGGATCATCATCGATTCCTCATAGTTCGCAAGTTCGTCATGGTCTAGTAACATGACTTCCAGAACAGGATTACCGTACCACTCTGGTGCGGATCTCACTCTGGTTTACCTACGAGATTCGGTAGTAACTTGATCTGAAGTTACATGATCATCATCATTAGCTTCCTCACTAATTGGTGTAGTAGTCACAAGAACAGATTTCTGTGATGAACTACTTTCCAATAAGGGAGAAGGTACAGTTACCTCGTCAAGTTCTACTTTCCTCCCACTCACTTCTTTCGAGAGAAACTCCTTCTCCAGAAAGTTTCCGAATTTAGCAACAAAAGTCTTGCCTTCGGATCTGTGATAGAAGGTGTATCCAATAGTTTCCTTTGGATATCCTATGAAGACACATTTCTCCGATTTGGGTTCGAGCTTATCAGGTTGATGTTTTTTTCACATAAGCATCGCAACCTCAAACTTTAAGGAACGACAGCTTAGGTTTCTTGTCAAACCATAGTTCATACGGTGTCGTCTCAACGGATTTAGATGGTGCCCTATTTAACGTGAATGCAGCTGTCTCTAATGCATAATCCCAAAACGATAGTGGTAGATTGGTAAGAGACATCATAGTTTGCACCATATCTAATAAAGTACGGTTATGACGTTTGGACACACCATTATGTTGTGGTGTTCCAGGTGGCGTGAGTAGTGAAACTATTTCACATTGTTTTTAATTGAAGGCCAAACTCGTAACTCAAATATTTTACTTCTGCGATCATATTGTAGAAACTTTTTATTTTTGTTACGATGATTCTCCACTTCACTCTGAAATTCTTTGAACTTTTCAAATGTTTCATACTTGTGTTCATCAAGTAGATATACTCATATCTACTCAAATCATCTGTGAAGGTCAGAAAATAACGATACCTTCCGCGAGCCTCAACACTCATCGGATCACATACATCAGTATGTATTATTTCCAATAAGTCAGTTGCTAGCTCCATTGTTCCGGAGAACGGAGTCTTAGTCATCTTGCCCATAAGGCATGGTTCACAAGCATCAAGTGATTCCAAAATCCCATCAGCATGGAGTTTCTTCATGCGCTTTACACCAATATGACCTAAACGGCAGTGCCACAAATAAGTTGCACTATCATTATTAACTTTGCATCTTTTGTCTTCAATATTATGAATATGTGTATCACTACGATCGAGATCCAATGATCCATTTTCATTGGGTGTGTAACCATATAAGGTTTTATTCATGTAAACAGAACAACAATTGTTCTCTAACTTAAATGAATAACCGTATTGCAATAAACATGATCAAATCATATTCATGCTCAACGCAAACACCAAATAACACTTATTTAGGTTCAACACTAATCCCGAAAGTATAGGGAGTGTGCGATGATGATCATATCAATCTTGGAACTACTTCCAACACACATCGTCACTTCACCCTTAACTAGTTTCTGTTCATTCTGCAACTCCCGTTTCGAGTTACTACTCTTAGCAACTGAACCAGTATCAAATACCGAGGGGTTGCTACAAACACTAGTAAAATACACATTAATAATCTGTATATCATATATACCTTTGTTCACTTTGCCATCCTTCTTATCCGCCAAATACTTGGGGCAGTTCCGCTTCCAGTGACCAGTCCCTTTGAAGTAGAAGCACTTAGTCTCAGGCTTAGGACCAGACTTGGGCTTCTTCACTTGAGCAGCAACTTGCTTGCCGTTCTTCTTGAAGTTCCCCTTCTTCCCTTTGCCCTTTTATTGAAACTAGTGGTCTTGTCTACCATCAACACTTGATGCTTTTTCTTGATTTCTACCTTCATCGATTTCATCATCATGAAAAGCTCGGGAGTCGTTTTCGTCATCCCTTGCATACTATAGTTCATCACGAAGTTCTACTAACTTGGTGATGGTGACTAGAGAATTCTGTCAATCACTATCTTATCTGGGAGATTAACTCCAACTTGATTCAAGCGATTGTAGTACCCAGACAATCTGAGCACATGCTCACTAGTTGAGCGATTCTCCTCCATCTTTTGGCTATAGAACTTGTTGGAGACTTCATATCTCTCAACTCAGGTATTTGCTTGAAATATTAACTTCAACTCCTGGAACATCTCATATGGTCCATGACGTTCAAAACGTCTTTTGAAGTCCCGATTCTAAGCCCTTAAGTATGGTGCACTAAACTATTAAGTAGTCATCATATTGAGCTAGCCAAACGTTCATAACGTCTGCATCTGCTCCTGCAATAGGTCTGTCACCTAGCGGTGCATCAAGGACATAATTCTTCTGTGCAGCAATGAGGATAAACCTCAGATCACGGATCCAATCCGCATCATTGCTATTAACATCTTTCAACACAATTTTCTCTAGGAACATATCAAAATAAACACAGGGAAGCAACAATGCGAGCTATTGATCTACAACATGATTTGCAAAATACTACCAGGACTAAGTTCATGATAAATTTAAGTTCAATTAATCATATTACTTAAGAACTCCCACTTAGATAGACATCCCTCTAATCCTCTAAGTGATCACGTGATCCAAATCAACTAAACCATGTCCGATCATCACGTGAGATGGAGTAGTTTCATTGGTGAACATCACTATGTTGATCATATCTACTATATGATTCACGCTCGACCTTTCGGTCTCCGTGTTCCGAGGCCATATCTGTATATGCTTGGCTCGTCAAGTATAACTTGAGTATTCCGCATGTGCAACTGTTTTGCACCTGTTGTATTTGAACGTAGAGCCTATCACACCCGATCATCACATGGTGTCTCAGCACGAAGAACTTTCGCAACGGTGCATGCTCAGGGAGAACACTTCTTGATAATTAGTGAGAGATCATCTTATAATGCTACCGTCAATCAAAGCAAGATAAGATGCATAAAAGATAAACATCACATGCAATCAATATAAGTGATATGATATGGCCATCATCATCTTGTGCTTGTGATCTCCATCTTCGAAGCACCGTCGTGATCACCATCGTCGCCGGCGCGACACCTTGATCACCATCGTAGCATCGTTGTCGTCTCGCCAATCTTATGCTTCCACGACTATCGCTACCGTTTAGTGATAAAGTAAAGCATTACAGCACGATTGCATTGCATACAATAAAGCGACAACCATATGGCTCCTGCCAGTTGCCGATAACTCGGTTACAAAACATGATCATCTCATACAATAAAGTTTAGCATCATGTCTTGACCATATCACATCACAACATGCCCTGCAAAAACAAGTTAGACGTCCTCTACTTTTTTGTTTCATGTTTTACGTGGCTGCTACGGGCTTAAGCAAGAACCAATCTTACATACTCATCAAAACCACAACGATAGTTTGTCAAGTTGGTGTTGTTTTAACCTTCGCAAGGACCGGGCATAGCCACACTCGGTTCAACTAAAGTTGGAGAAACTGTCACCCGCTAGCCACCTTTGTGCAAAGCACGTCAGGAGAACCGGTCTCGCGTAAGCGTACGCGTAATGTCGCTCCGGGCCGCTTCGTCCAACAATACTGCCGAACCAAAGTATGACATGCTGGTAAGCAGTATGACTTATATCGCCCACAACTCACTTGTGTTCTACTCGTGCATATAACATCAACATATAAAACCTGGCTCTGATACCACTGTTCGGGAACGTAGTAATTTCAAAAAAATTCCTACGCACACGCAAGATCATGGTGATGCATAGCAACGAGAGGGGAGAGTGTGATCTACGTATCCTTGTAGATCGACAACGGAAGCGTTAGCACAACGTGGTTGATGTAGTCGTACGTCTTCACGGCCCGACCGATCAAGCACCGAAACTACGGCACCTCCGAGTTCTAGCACACGTTCAGCTCGATGACGATCCCCGGACTCCGATCCAGCAAAGTGTCGGGGAAGAGTTCCGTCAGCATGACGGCGTGGTGACGATCTTGATGTTCTACCATTGCAGGGCTTCGCCTAAGCACCTCTACAATATTATCAAGGACTATGGTGGAAGGTGGCACCGCACACGGCTAAGAATATGATCACATGGATCAACTTGTGTGTCTAGGGGTGCTCCCTGCCTCCGTATATAAAGGATCAAAGGGGGGGTGCGGCCGGCCAGGAGAGGGCGCGCCAGGAGGAGTCCTACTCCCTCCGGGAGTAGGATTCCCCCCCTTTCTTAGTTGGAATAGGATTCGGGAGGGGGGAAAGAGGAGAGAGAGAAGGAAGGGGGGCACCGGCCCCCTCTCCTTGTCCTATTCGGACTAGGGGGGAGGGGCGCGCGGCCCAGCCCTGGCCACCTCTCCTCTCTTCCACTAAGGCCCACTAAGGCCCATATACCTCCCGGGGGGTTCCGGTAACCTCCCGGTACTCCGGTAAAATCCCGATTTCAACCGGAACACTTCCGATATCCAAATATAGGCTTCCAATATATCAATCTTTATGTATCGACCATTTCGAGACTCCTCGTCATGTCCGTGATCACATCCGGGACTCCGAACAAACTTCGGTACATCAAAATGCATAAACTCATAATATAACTGTCATCAAAACCTTAAGCGTGCGGACCCTACGGGTTCGAGAACAATGTAGACATGACCGAGACATGTCTCCGGTCAATAACCAATAGCGGAACCTGGATGCTCATATTGGCTCCTACATATTCTATGAAGATCTTTTATCGGTCAGACCGCATAACAACATACGTTGTTCCCTTTGTCATCGGTATGTTACTTGCCCGAGATTCGGTTGTCGGTATCTCAATACCTAGTTCAATCTCGTTACCGGCAAGTCTCTTTACTCATTCCGTAATGCATCATCTCACAACTAACTCATTAGTTGCAATGCTTGCAAGGCTTATGTGATGTGCATTACCGAGAGGGCCCAGAGATACCTCTCCGACAATCGGAGTGACAAATCCTAATCTCGAAATACGCCAACCCAACATGTACCTTTGGAGACACCTGTAGAGCACCTTTATAATCACCCAGTTACGTTGTGACGTTTGGTAGCACACAAAGTGTTCCTCCGGCAAACGGGAGTTGCATAATCTCATAGTCATAGGAACATGTATAAGTCATGAAGAAAGCAATAGCAACATACTAAACGATCGGGTGCTAAGCTAATGGAATGGGTCATGTCAATCAGATCATTCACCTAATGATGTGATCCCGTTAATTAAATAACAACTCTTTGTCCATGGTTAGGAAACATAACCATCTTTGATTAACGAGCTAGTCTAGTAGAGGCATACTAGTGACACTCTGTTTGTCTATGTATTCACACATGTATTATGTTTCCGGTTAATACAATTCTAGCATGAATAATAAACATTTATCATGATATAAGGAAATAAATAATAACTTTATTATTGCCTCTAGGGCATATTTCCTTCAAAACATACCAACATGAGATCTAGTTTTGAAGGTCTTGTCATGACGCAAAGCGAATTTCGAATTGCACCGACAATATGAGCTGCAAATGTTATGAATTTTGAATTTTGATGAAAGCATTGAGGACATCATCTTTTATTCTCTAGTGCATATGTGAAGAAGGGTGAAGGAACCATTTTTATATCTGATAACTTTTGTCTGAATAACTTGGTAACTTACGAGTGTAGTGATTCAGTGCCCAGACTCATCTGCACCTGGTCAGAAAAAATTCAAAAAGAATACTAGAAAAAAACAAAAAAATCCAAAAAAATTTCTCATGATAGACAATTTATTATGTGAGGTTCGCTTCAAATTTTAACTCATTTGAACATCTGAGTAGCTCTCAGCAAAAAAGACAAATCAGATCAAACAGTACATGAACAGTAAATTGTTTTACAGACCCCGAATTTGTCTTTTTTGCCGAGAGTTGCTCAGTTGTCCAAATAATTTGCAAATTGGGGCAGACCTCACGCATCAAATTGTCTACCATGGGAAAAAATTGAATTTTTTAATTTTTTCTAGTATTTATTTTGATTTTTTTATTCAACATAGGTGCAGATGAGCTTGGACTCAGGAAAGGATTTTCGCGTAACTTACATACTTCCTCCTAAACATATTAATTGTGGCTGCTTTGGTACTAACTAGCATAGCCCGCGCGGCGGCACGCCACGCCTGGTGATGCATTATATTTATACGGATCGTAAAGGCCATTGTTATATTTTTAATGATAGAATCACATAACTAAAGCCCAGAAAGAGTTCTAAAAGGTGAGAAATGAGTACATTTATTGCAGCCATGTATGATAAATACTGATGAATGGAAGTGTACACGCTACTAATAAGGTCTACATATTGACACATTATAGAGACCATTCTATGGAACATACCATATACAATGATGCAACTCCATGAAAGTAAATGATTGTGGATGGCCTAGTTGAGTTAAATCATCCTAGTGTAGCCCCCTGTAAGATAGTTTGTAATGAAGTAGTCAAGAGCTTTTGCAAATCCCTCTACCTGTCCAACGGGTGTCTTAGCTCCTGTGTATGTAATGATGGGATCATCTTTCTGAGGACGTTGGGGTACATGCGAAGACGTGCCACGTCGAAGAAATCATTGCATATTATCGCCAAGATCATTGTTTGTCTTGCAAATTCATTCTGTTGGGTACTTACTTGCTAGCGAGCCATGTTGAATTTTCATGCCCGTGCGATGGCACGCCGTGCCTATTGATACTTTATGTGAGAAATTCTATGTACAATAATATTAAACTTCATATACCAATTATTTAATTATTTTATTCACTTTTTACGTGTTCACTTCAAAATTTATATTATGGTGTATGTAAAAAAATTATATTGGTACAAATGCTATAATCTTTCATAAAGAAATTTTTTATTGAATGAAAAGAGTCAGTACATTAATTGTACATAAAGAGAATACATATTGATATTGCATGATAAATTTCTGATTCCTTGGTAATTCAAGGCATCCTTGTTTGACCGCCCATTGGTTTTGTGTTTGTAATGAAATGATAGCTGAGGAAGTTCACATTAGTGGTTAACATGATAGAGCTTGTATATGGGGAAGTTGTTCAGCTTCAGTAAGAAAAACAGATTGTTAATGCCTTGCAATTGCTTCCGACTTTTCACCCCGTAAGGGTCTTATTATGTAAGTTAATAGTATGTCATCCAAATTCATCATAGCTTGATGCATCCATACAATAAATATGAGAAAGGTTCGTTCAAAAACATAAATATGAGAAAGGGTTAAAACCATATCTCTAGTATTGATGCCTACATACAACAAATATGATAAGGTGGTAAACCCATATTAATTAATTAGTCTTGATGCTTACATAGAAAAAATATTAGAAGGGAGTAAATCATGATCATCCCAAAAACCATATCATCAAATTAACAGCAGATGCAGCAAATGACACGGGACCATGAAGAATATATCCCACACCGGAACCGCCGTGGGTTTAACGGTTGCAAATTCCTGCACCAAGGACAGATAGTAAATGTTTGCAGCAATGGTGGAAGGGATACTATACCTTAAGAGCACAAAAATGAACCTGAAGCTAAATAACACTAATCAGTTAGTGGCCATCTCTGAACCTTTAGTCTACAAGAAAAGGCTTCAAAATAATCGACAGAAGCAATCCCTATATGGATTATCAAGAAGAAAGAGGATCAGGAGAAACCTTGTCTTATTACATAGCAATGATAGCACCAGAATTTTGACCACTTGCAAATCTCCCTCGTTGTTGAGCTGCACAAAAATTATGAGAGGGAGAGAGAGAGAGAGAGAGAGAGAGAGAGAGAGAGAGATGATCACATGAATCTGGACATACGCGAAACCTCATCGGACCATGCAAGGGG
This sequence comes from Triticum dicoccoides, assembly GCF_002162155.2. Classification (NCBI taxonomy): domain Eukaryota; kingdom Viridiplantae; phylum Streptophyta; class Magnoliopsida; order Poales; family Poaceae; genus Triticum; species Triticum dicoccoides. The sequence goes on along the minus strand of NC_041388.1, from coordinate 177,152,229 downwards.
ATACAACGCGGATGGCATGCATTGCGGTTTGAGTGCACTTCATGTTCAACAGCATCACATAGCAGTGCAGTGCGCAACGCCAGGCCGTGCCTTGCTGATGGACGTTTCACGTTGAGATCCACATACTCATCCACATGCCCGCAGCATTATCAGCAACAGCCGATCCTGGCTAACAATGGACCACTCCGGCTCCAGTCGCTCCTGCGTAGTGTGGCCGCCTTCGAGACCATCCTACTGTCTGCTGCACCGCCTCCCCTCCGCCCCGACGCTGCAACCTAACCCCTTGTCGGCGCCACAGAGCAACCTGTTGTCTGCTGCACCAGGAGCATCCGCCCTTGTCACTATCACACCGCTCGCACTGGCAAATAATCGTTATCCGGAGGTGGTGATGCCGTTGTCGTTGTCGTAGAGGTTGTTGCCGCAGGATCTATGCTCCCCGAACAGGGCGTCCTACTACGTCCGAGCGGAGACCATGGCCCCGCCAAGGGGATACACAAGCGCCGGCCGCCGGGACACCCGGTTTCCGCGCAGCCCGTAACCAATCGACAACATCTTCGACGTAGTCACCGTCGGCCGTGGACGGCCGGTTGGACGGACTCAGGGCGATGCCGGAGCCGAAGCTGTGGCTGATCCTCACCAGGCCCGCCAGCACCGCAAAGAAGGTCAAGGGAGATTAGGAGGCCCGAGGCAGCAGCAGCGAGTTGCCGATAGCCAGGGCGCGGCGGCGGCAACGGCCGATCATCAGAGGACGAAGCATGCTCCATACATACGGGCCGAGCCGAGACAACGGCCGATGCAGCAAGACAACCAGAACCACCACACCGGCCAACCAGAGCTCCCCGCGACGGAGGAGGCCGAGCAGGACGCCGCGGTCCATTACGACAGGAAGAAGGATAATACCATAGAAACAGTATATGCTAACCCAAAGAAAACCTAGCACAATGATATGACAAGAAGGACGATCTATTTATAACCCCAGGACGTAAGCGATGGTGGTATGTGGCGAGGTTTCGAGATCAAACAACTACATCGGTGCAAACCAGAAACAAAAAGCAGACTCTAGATCGAAACATGAAAGCAGCACCGATCAAAAAATGCAAGTGAAAGGATCGATATGGTTGACTAGAGGGGGGTGAATAGGCAACTACCAATTTTTAACTTTTCTTTATCAAATTAAACTTTGCATCAAAGAAGGTTGTCTAGATGTGCAACTAGGTGAGCAACCTATATGATGCAATAACAACAAGCATACAAGCAAGCAAGAGAAGTAACACTAAAGAGCTTGCACAAGTAAAGGTAAGAGATAACCAAGAGTGGATCCGGTGAAGACGAGGATGTGTTACCAAAATTCCTTCCTTTTGAGGGGAAGTACGTCTCCGTTAGAGCGGTGTGGAGGCACAATGCTCCCCAAGAAGCCACTAGGGCCACCGTATTCTCCTCGCGCCCTCACACAATGCGAGATGTCGTGATTCCACTATTGGTGCCCTTGAAGGCGGCGACCGAACCTTTACAAACAAGGTTGGGGCAATCTCCACAACTTAATCGGAGGCTCCCAACAAAACCACGAAGCTTCACCACAATGGACTATGGCTCGTGGCGACCTCAACCGTCTAGGGTGCTGAAACACCCAAGAGTAACAAGATCCGCTAGGGATGAGTAGGGGAATCAAAAATCCCTTGGTGGAAGTGTAGATCGGGGCCTTCTCAACCACTCCCGAGCAAATCAACAAGTTTGATTGGCTAGAGAGATAGATCGGGCGAAAATGGAGCTTGGAGCATTTAATGGAGCTTGAGCATTAATGGAGCTTGAGGTGGAAGAGATAGGTCAAAGGAGAAGAAGGGGACCCCCTTTTATAGTGGGGGCAACAAACCAACCGTTGCCCCACCAACCAGCCCCGCACAGGGCGGTACTACCGCTGAGAGGGGGCGGTACTACCACTAGTCCAGCGGTACTGCCGCTCGAGCCAGCGGTACTGCCGCATAGAGAAGACTAGTAGGGAATTGGACCCAGCGCAGTACTACCGCGGTGGTAAGGGCGGTACTACCGCTCCTGAAACGGTACTACCGCCTCTACAACCGCAACTAGTGCCGCAAAACCCGACACGAGAAAAAGAGCCCTCGAGTCGAGGCGGTAGGAGCCAGACAGCCCAGCAGTACTACGGCAGCGGGGTCACGTGCGGTACTACCGCTGCGGAGCAGTACTGCCGCTTGTGACCCTTCGGCGGTACTACCGCTGGTAGTGCGGTACTACCGCTGGGACACAAAAGAGAGAGACGATCTCTCCATAGAGGCTGAGGACGAGGCGGTGGTGCCAGGCACCCCAGCGGTACTACTGCTGTGGAGTCACGGGCGGTACTACCGCTGCGGAGCGGTACTGCCGCTTGTGGCTCCTCAGCGGTACTACCGCTGGGTTGCGCGGTACTACCGCTGGAACCCAGACAGGACATAGAAAAGAGGAGAGATCTCTTCCAAGAAGTGGAAGAGCTCGGAGGGTGAGAAGTTGATGTGTACGTGTTGATTCCACCCATGCAATACCCCAGTGGACCCCCTCTTGATAGTACGATGCCCTCTACGCAACTAGTCCACCGAGAGAGAAACGAAAAAGCTACACCGTCTTGAATGACACTCCGAAGGGAAGAAAACGTCTCGTGCCAAGGATGAATCTGTGAACTACTCAAAGCACATGATTAGTCCGCAAACATGTTGTCATCAATCACCAAAACTACCTTGAGAGAGATATGCCTCAACAATCTCCCCCTTTTTGGTGGATTGATGACAACGAGGGATTTGCACAAGGAAAAGATATAAACGTAAGAAAACTAAGAACTACAAAATATAGACGGGCTCCCCAGAATGTGTGCACTTAGAAAGAGGAGCAAAAGGAAAGCAAGACACACACATCCGGATCAACACTCCCCCTATATTTTATAGTCCAACAATTCTAAGCACAAGATATATGAGAGAAGAGTATATAACAGGACAAGCATGCAACTCATAATATACTACAGTACTGAATAGACATAAGTAATAAGGTAGCGATAGGGAGCATATGTCTCACACCATATGTCTAGAACTTAGGTCTCACGGGCACCAAACCAAACCAAACAAAGACACCGAGAGAACACACAAGAAAACACAAGACGACAAGACGACAAAATCAAAGCTCGGCAACACAAATCCCTACACTCTCTCCCCCTTTGGCAGCGAGACACCAAAAAGGGAAAAGAGCGATGCTACGACTCCAGGTGATGGCAAGCTGAGGATCTTGAACATCATATCTCAACGTGATCGTCTGCATCTCCGTCGTTGGTCGAAAACTGATCAGCGTCGGAGTCGGTCCAAGGGCAATGCTGATGAATCCACTCCTCCTCTTCAGTGATCTGACCCTCAGATCCACTGGCAACTATCACTCCCATCTGATGCATGAGCTCCTTGTGGCGCACCCTGGCATGCTTCTCCGCCACATGAGTCATGTACTGACCATGAGACTCCATGCAGAAAAGTTTCTTCAACTTGTGTTTAAGCTTCTTCGCCCACGAGGGTTCAGCACTAGAGGGCCCAAGATCCTCCTCGTGATCATCAGTGGCTACCCCACCCTCGGTCTCCATGGCAGCAGCAGCAGCAGCAGACGGACCCCCGGATTGAGGTGCTGGGGTGACCCAATTGTCCTTCTTCCTCAGACGCTTGATCTCATGGGAAACCAAGTCTCTAGTTTCCACCAACACTCTGGGATAGATCTATGCCCAGGCCCTCTCAATGAGCCTCATGATGAATGGACCATATATCGGGCACTTGCGCTCAGACACGGCAGAGAGAAGTTCAGACCACATGACATGAGAAATATCCAGCCTCTCTCCAGTGTTTGCTTCCTTCTCATGCTGACAGAAAAGAAGCATGTCCACGAGATAAGAGTGGACCATATCCAGATTCCCGATTCGAGGGAAGAGAGTCTCATGGAAGATGCGATGAAGAATGTCCAGATACAGAGACAGCTCATGGGTTTTCTTCTCAGTCACTGGGTGAACTTTCACAGTGCAGTAGGGCCAAAGGGCTTGCTTGTGGGTGGACATAGCATTGCGGTGAGGGCGGAAACCGACTGGAGTCTCAAGCCCGTGATCCACCACATCAAGTAACTCCATGAAAGCCTTCCACTTGACGAAAAGCAGCTTGCCATTGGTCATCCATGTCAGAGTTCTTTCGACATCCGTCCCAAGATGAACGGTGGCAAAGAATTGAGCCACCAAATCTGCATCGAAATCCTTGTTGAATTGCATGATCCTGAGAATGTTCAGCTGAGTGCACATCTGAAGGGCTTTACCAAAGTGCTCCGGGTCCTTCTCCATAGCATCAGTGTCAATGGAGCGAACATCAACAAAGAGATTCTTCTTGGCCTTGATCACATCAAAATAGATGGCAAACTGAAATCGGTTCCAGAACGGGCGGTTAACCAAAGTGGGTTCTTGGTCCACCTCATAGGGATTGCGGCGACGCCTTTCCCAAAACTCCTTGTTGGTCATCTCATTCAGAGTCTTACCCTTTGGCTTGGTGGCGGATCTCTTCGAGTGCTGAGGAGGTGGAGGAACACTTGCGGATGCACTTGCTAGAGGCGGTTGGGTGCTAGAGGAACCACCGGCTGGCTCAGAGGTGCGGTAGCGTTTTGATGTTGCACGTCCGGGGTTGATACGGCGAGCTTGATGCTCAGGATGTTCATCACCTGGAGCCAAACACAAGAACACGCAAAACAACCAGAAAGAATGAGCATAAGCCAACAAACACAACAAAAAGGATCAAAGAAAAGGCAGGAATATGATGGAGCTTGGCAGGCAGCGGTAGTACCGTGACATGCTCGCGGTAGTACCACCCAAGCAGTAGTACCGCTCCAAAGAGAGCGATAGTACCTCTCGAGGCGGGGAAACAACAGTTTCTTGCTACCATGGTCAGATCCGGCACTACCGGCCTGCCAAATTCAAAATTATTCCTACCAAACTCTAATCAAGATAGTCTAGTTGCCTTCTCCAACCTACTCAAGCCTAGATTTAGCCAAAAATCTAGAGATGCAACCACCATTGTCCCTAGGAACAAGATCTGAAAAATGAGACAAAAGAAGAGAAGGAACGGGGGCAATACCGGCATCCATGGCAAGAGAACGAGGTGGGGATCGACTCCACCGAAGGAAATGGAGAGGGACGCCCCGGAGACGGAGATCCGCCGGAGCCCTCCCACAGCGAGAGGAGGCTGGAGAGAGGAAGAGGAAAGAGGGGGTGAAGCGAATGGGTATGGGGGAGAAGAAACCTCCCCCTGCCCCGATATAACCCCCTGGTCCCGTCCCTCAGTGGTAGTACCGTGCTGGGGGCGGTAGTACCGCTTATAAGCGGTAATACCGTGCACCACCAGCGGTAGTACCGCACAGTACACCACGGCAACCAAACAACATGGCTTAGCTCGAGGAAAAACAAAACGGCAAGAAAAGAGAGCACACCAGCAAACGACCAAGACACACCTATTCAAGAGAGGGTGGTGGCCGAGGCCACCTATGTTTGAGTCAAGAGGTATGGCACCGCGAAGATTTTAACCTTGGGCCCATGACCAAAACTCGTCTTTGAAACACAAGTACCATCAACAATGGCTAAAGTGAAAGACTTGATCAATTTATGCATAATGGGGGGAGGGAGAGTTCATTGAGAGAACAACACTCCCCCTATGTCCATGCCTACACCTAAACTAGACAGCAAATTGAGCGTGGTGGGGTGTGCAAGGGTTCAAGCCACATTGCTCGAATCAATGATATTTAGCTCATGCCTTAACTCGCAAAATCTTGCTTCATCCAAGGGCTTCGTGAAAATATCTGCAAGGTTGTCATGAGTGTTGACATAGTTGAGCTCGATCTCTCCTCGCCTAATGTGATCCCGGATGAAGTGATACCGAATCTCAATATGCTTCGTCTTGAAGTGTTGCACCGGGTTGAGAGAGATCTTGATGGCACTTTCATTGTCACACCAAAGAGGCACTTTGTCACAAGTGACACCGTAATCCTTTAAAGTTTGCCTCATCCATAGGAGTTGTGCACAACAACTACCGGCTGCTACATACTCCGCCTCGGTGGACGAGAGAGACACACAACTTTGTTTTTTGGAAGACCAACTTACCAAAGAGCAACCAAGGAATTGGCACCCTCCGGAAGTGGACTTCCTATCCACTTTGTCTCCCGCCCAATCGGAATCCGAGTACCCTACAAACTTGAAGTTTGATCCTCTTGGGTACCATAAGCCAAAGTTTGGGGTATGAGCCAAATATTGAAAGATTCGTTTGACCGCCACATAGTGACTTTCCTTAGGTGCGGCTTGAAACCATGCACAAATTCCCACACTCAACATGATATCCGGTCTAGATGCACAAAGGTAAAGTAAGGATCCAATCATGGAGCGATATACCTTTTGATCCACCACTTTACCATTGGGATCTAAGTCAAGTTGGCACTTGGTGGGCATTGGAGTGGAAGCCGGCTTGACGTCACTTAGCTTGAATCTCTTGAGCATGTCTTGAGTGTATTTGGATTGGTTGATGAAGGTTCCTTCTCTTCTTTGCTTCACTTCGAAACCTAGAGAGAACTTCAACTCTCCCATGGAGGGCATCTCGAACTTTGAGGTCATGAGAGCGGCAAATTCCTCATTGAAAGCTTTGTTAGGTGAACCAAAGATAATATCATCAACATATAATTGGCACACAAACAACTCCCCTTTGACCTTCTTTGTAAAAAGAGTGGGGTCGATTAACCGAACTTCAAAACCACAGTCTTGTAACAACTCGGTAAGGTGGTCATACCACGCACGTGGGGCTTGTTTAAGGCCATAGAGTGCCTTATTGAGTTGATACACATGATCGGGAAAGTAGGGATCCTCGAGCCCGGGGGGTTGCTTGACGTAAACCAATTCATTAACAGGACCATTACGAAAAGCACTCTTCACATCCATTTGTTGTAACTTAAAGTTATGATGAGAACATATGCAATCAACATGCGAATGGATTCAAGACGAGCAACGGGAGCAAAGGTTTCACCATAGTCGATACCCTCGACTTGGGAGTAGCCTTGTGCTACCAAACGATCCTTGTTGCGAATGATAATCCCATGGGCATCTTGCTTGTTCTTAAATATCCACTTGGTTCCAATGACATTGTGATTCTCGGTCGGTCTTGGCACCAACCTCCACACTTTGTTGCGCTCGAAGTTGTTGAGTTCTTCATGCATGGCATTGAGCCAATCCGGATCTTCTAGCGCCTCATAGACCTTGTGGGGTTCCACACAAGAGACAAACGCGTGATGCTCACAATAATTTGCTAATTGTCTATGAGTGCTTACCCCCTTTCTCAAGCTTCTAAGCACATTCGTCATGAGATGATCCTTGGTGGAGAGCTTGGAAGCAACCTTGGTGGCACGACGCTCTAATTCCTACTCGGGGGTGAGACAAGGAGTGGTCACTTGATCATCTTGAGCGTCGTCTTGGGATTGTTCTTGTTCTTGAACTTGCTCGGAGGAGAGAACTTGACCTTGGGCATCACTTGATGTGTCAACACCGTCTTGAGCGTGATCTTGCCCTTGATCATGTCCTTCAGGATGAGGGCCTTCATGTTGTTCTTCGGAAGCGTGTGGGCCTTGGGTTGGTGATGGCTCCACTTGAGTGGAGCTTTGTCCTTCTCCTTCGGCCACAAGGGGTTCCTCAATGGGTAGGATAAAGCCAACACCCATTCTTCTTATGGCTTAGGGAGGAATTTCATCACCTACATCACAAGTGCCACTTTGCTCCACTTGGGAGCCGTTATTCTCATCAAACTCCACGTTACACGTCTCCTCAATAAGTCCCGTGGATTTATTGAGGACGCGGTAAGCATGAGAGTTTGTAGCATAACCAACAAATATGCCCTCATAAGCTCTAGCCTCAAATTTAGACAACCGAACACCTTTCTTGAGAATAAAATACTTACACCCGAATACCCGGAAGTACTTGAGGTTGGGCTTGTTACCGGTGAGTATCTCATATGGAGTCTTGTTCAAGCCCTTGCGAAGGTAGAGCCGATTGGATGCATGACACGCGGTGTTGATGGCTTCGGCCCAGAAGTTGTACGGAGACTTGAACTCCGCCATCATGGTCCTTGCCGCATCCATCAACGTCCGGTTCTTCCTCTCTGCAACACTGTTTTGTTGAGGGGTGTAAGGTGCGGAATATTGATGCTTGATACCCTCATCACTAAGAAACTCATCCAAGGTGTAGTTCTTGAACTCGGTGCCGTTGTCACTTCTTATTGTCAAGATCTTTGCATTGTGTTGACGTTGTGCTTCATTTGCAAAGTCAATGACGGTTTGTTGCGTCTCGCTCTTTCTCTTGAAGAAAAACACCCACGTGTACCTTGAGTAGTCATCCACAATCACTAAGCAATACTTCCTACTTGCAAGACTATCGAAGGATGGAGGCCCAAAGAGATCCATGTGAAGGAGCTCCAAAGGCCTCTTTGAATAAATGATAGTCGTGGGAGGGTGAGCCTTCTCATGTAGCTTTCCTTCGATACAAGCACTGCAAGCACGATCTTTAGCAAAACTAACATTCGTTAGTCCACGGACATGGTCCCTCTTGAGGAGACTTTGCAAAGATCTCATATTGACATGGGCTAAACGGCGATGCCAAAGCCATCCCACATCAACTTTAGCCATTAGGCATGTCGCGGTCTTAGTGGGTCGCTCCAAAAAGTTAATCACATATAGACCGTTCTCGACATGCCCAACAAAGACTACTTTAAGAGTCTTGCTCCACAAGAGGGCCACGGTATTGATATCAAAGAAAGTGGCAAAGCCCATGATTGCAAGTTGACGAACGGAAAGTAAATTGTATGCAAGGGACTCAACAAGCATGACCTTCTCGATCGTGAGATCATGAGAGATGACCACATTGCCAAGTCCCAATACCTTGGAGGATGAGGCGTCACCCCACTCGACATTGGTGGGCATAGATGGAATCTTGTGCACCTCCACCACCAAGTCCTTGCTTCCGATCATATGATTTGTAGCTCCGCTATCAAGCAACCATGATCCCCCACCGGAAGCAAACACCTACAAGAGATTAATGCTTGGTTTTAGGTACCCATTTTGTAATGGGTCCTTTGATGTTAGTAACAAGGGTCTTTGGAACCCAAATAGACCATTCAATGTATTCATGAAGAGAACCAACAAATTTGGCATAAACATGCCCATCACTAGCACGGCATAACACATAAGAAGGATTAAAATCGTCGGCTTTGTTGGGAGGGGTGGCATTGTCCTTCTTGACATTGCCACCCTTTGCATTGTTCTTCTTCTTCTCCTGGGAGGCACTCTCTCCCTCCTTCACAAAGGTTTGCATGAGAGGAGGAGGTCGGTTGGTCTTGTCATTCTTCTTCTTGTTCTTGGAGTCGGGCATGTACCCAACCCCTTCCTTGGCCATAACTCCCTTTTGGTTGATCAAGAGATCATTGAGGTTCTTCTTGCCTTGTATGCAAGTCGCAAGACCTCTCCCAAGTTGCCCCTTTAGCTTATCGTTCTCCTCAATGAGATGCACATGCTCACAACACGGGTTAGTAGCATTTGCATTATCAATTAACATCATACGAGGGAAAGTGGCTTTTTCCTTGGTTAGCTTTACTTGAAGTTGATCATGAGACTCTTTGAGGCTAGCATGAGCACCCTTCAAGACCTTGTGAGCCTTGTCAAGTAGATCAAACTCCTCTTTGAGTCTAGCAAGATCAACCTCAAGTTCGGCCTTCTCGGAGTTTAGCACATGAGAAACAATGAGGACATGATCATAATCTTTCTTTAACTTAGCATGATCAACGTTGTGTGACTCCTCAAGAGCCAAACGAAGACCACGCTCTTCCTCAAGAGCATTGGAAAGATCCGAAATCTCATCGGCATAGTCACAACTATGCCCTTCCATCTTAGTGATGGTGTCTTCGTGAGCCTCGATCATGTCATTGGCTTCACCAAGTTGTTCCAAGAGAGCAACAAAGTGCTTCTTGGATTTTCCCTTGAGTTTGCCCACAAAGGCCTCAAACTCATTAGCCTCAATATTAGCTCCCTCTAGTTCATTAATGCTATCCGTCGGAGAAGGATGATTAATGATGGTAGTTTTGATGTTGGAGGTTACCTTGTTGGTGGCTTTAGCCATGAGGCACTTGGCGGTGATGCTCTCATTGGGTGAGTCGAAGAGAGACACCCGTGAAGTCGTCGCAATGGCAATGGAGGCCATGGCAACCGACTCATCACCTTCATCATTGTCATCATCCTCATTGTACTCTTCTTGTACCACCAATGCCTTGGGAGGAGTCTTCTTGGTGAAGTTGCTCTTGTTGGGGAACGACTTGGCCTTGTCCTTTCGGATGAGCTTGCCACCATTGTCTTCCCTCTTCTCATACGGGCACTCCGCGACAAAATGACTCACGTTGCCGCAATTGTAGCAAGTCCTTACACATTGCTTGCTCTTCGTGCCACTTGAGTTGTTTTTGCTAAAGTTTGGCCTCGAGTTTTTCTTGCTCCAAAATTGCCTTGAAGCAAGTGCCATGTGTTCATGATACGCATACTTCGTATCTTCGGGGTTGCTCTCCTCTTCTTCCTCTTCTTCTTCTTCAAAGGTGAGCTTGGCCTTCAATGCAAGGTTAGGCTTCTTTGCCCGTTGAGAACGGAGCACCGCATTGTCAGCGGTCTTATCCAAAATATTCATGGCCACAAACTCATCCAACACTTCGCTTGAGGTCAAAGTGTGGAAGTCCGGTCTTTGACGAATGACGGAGGACATGGCCTTGTGGTGGGGCATCATTGCCTTGAGGAATTTGCGCTTGATCCAATTGTCATCCGTATCCTTGCTCCCGTGATCTCGTAGTGAGACCGCGAGTTTGGTTACTCTCCGATAAAGCTCACGAGGTTCTTCATCTTCTTTCATAGCAAACTCATCGGCCTTATCTTGCACCACTTCATAGTTGGAGCATTGAATGCTTGCGCTTCCCCAGTAGAGAGAGACAACACAATGCCATGCATCTTTGGCCAAGGCGAAAGGACGAAGATGAGGTAGGTCTTTGGGTGGAATTGCATCTTGAATGATGAAGAGAGCATTCTCATTGAATTGATTATCCGCGGCTTCTCGAGGAGTGAAGTTGCTTGGATCATGCGGATAGAAACCTTCTTCAATGATTCTCCAAAGGTTAGTGTTCACATGATTTAAATGATGTTTAAAGCGGTAAACCCAAGAATCAAAGTCCTCATTTTTCACAATCTTAGGGGGAGGACCGGCATGATTCAGATGAGTAGAAGGAACCGGTCCACCATAAACAAGTGGTGGTTCCACATGAGCAAAGATGCCGGTGCCATTTTTACCACTAGAAGAAGGAGCCTTTTCACTACTAGCTTCCCCCTTGTCGGGGATAGCATTCGTCACCTTGTCGGTGGGGTCACCCACTTTCAACGGTGCGGTGAATAGTTTAAGCCCCTCAAGAAATTTAGTAAACATGATTTCCACCTCGGTCATCATGGAGGTTTTCAATGTCTCCAAGACCACATTGAACTCCTCACGAGAGACCGAGATTCCCCCATCGCCCGTAGACGAGGTCGGATTCACACCGGAGTGTCCCTCCACATCGTCTACGGTATCAACCATACTCTTTGGACGGTAAAGTCCTTAATAAAGAGACGAGGCTCTGATACCAATTGAAAGGATCGATATGGTTGACTAGAGGGGGTGAATAGGCAACTACCAATTTTTAACTTTTCTTTATCAAATTAAACTTTGCATCAAAGAAGGTTGTCTAGATGTGCAACTAGGTGAGCAACCTATATGATGCAATAACAACAAGCATACAAGCAAGCAAGAGAAGTAACATTAAAGAGCTTGCACAAGTAAAGGTAAGAGATAACCAAGAGTGGATCCGGTGAAGACGAGGATGTGTTACCGAAGTTCCTTCCTTTTGAGGGGAAGTACGTCTCTATTAGAGCGGTGTGGAGGCACAATGCTCCCCAAGAAGCCACTAGAGCCAGCGTATTCTCCTCACGCCCTCACACAATGCGAGATGCCGTGATTCCACTATTGGTGCCCTTAAGGCGGCGACCGAACCTTTACAAACAAGGTTGGGGCAATCTACACAACTTAATCGGAGGCTCCCAACAAAACCATGAAGCTTCACCACAATGGACTATGGCTCCGTGGCGACCTCAACCGTCTAGGGTGCTGAAACACCCAAGAGTAACAAGATCCGCTAGGGATGAGTGGGGGAATCGAAAATCCCTTGGTGGAAGTGTAGATCGGGGCCTTCTCAACCACTCCCGAGAAAATCAACAAGTTTGATTGGCTAGAGAGATAGATCGGGCGAAAATGGAGCTTGGAGCATTTAATGGAGCTTAAGCATTAATGGAGCTTGAGGGGGGAGAGATAGGTCAAAGGAGAAGAAGGGGACCCCCTTTTATAGTGGGGGCAACAAACCAACCGTTGCCCCACCAACCAGCCCCGCACAGGGCGGTACTACCGCTGAGAGGGGGCGGTACTACCGCTAGTCCAGCGGTACTGCCGCTCCAGCCAGCGGTACTGCCGCTCCAGCCAGCGGTACTGCCGCGTAGAGAAGACTAGTAGGGAATTGGACCCAGCGCGGTACTACCGCGGTGGTAAGGGCGGTACTACCGCTTCTGAAACGGTACTACCGCCACTACAACCGCAACTAGTGCCGCAAAACCCGACACGAGAAAAAGAGCCCTCGAGTCAAGGCGGTAGAAGCCAGACAGCCCAGCGGTACTACGGCAGCGAGGTCACGGGCGGTACTACCGCTGCGGAGCGGTACTGCCGCTTGTGACCCTTCGGCGGTACTACCACTGGTAGTGCGGTACTACCACTGGGACGTAGAAGAGAGAGAGGATCTCTCCATAGAGGCTGAGGACGAGGCGGTGGTGCCAGGCACCCCAGCGGTACTACTGATGTGGAGTCATGGGCGGTACTACCGCTGCGGAGCGGTACTGCCGCTTGTGGCTCCTCAGCGGTACTACCGCTGGGTTGCGGTACTACCGCTGGAACCCAGACAGGACATAGAAAAGAGAAGAGATCTCTTCCAACAAGTGGAAGAGCTCGGAGGGTGAGAAGCTGATGTGTACGTGTTGATTCCACCCATGCAATACCCCTGCGGACCCCCTCTTGATAGTACGATGCCCTCTACGCAACTAGTCCACCAAGAGATAAACGAAAAAGCTACACCGTTTTGAATGACACTTCGAAAGGAAAAAAACGTCTCGTGCCAAGGATGAATCTGTGAACTACTCAAAGCACATGATTAGTCCGCAAACATGTTGTCATCAATCACCAAAACTACCTTGAGAGAGATATGCCTCAACAGCAAAAACCCTCCAGATCAGGTGATGGAAGCGGCACCGTTTTTCACCATAGAGCGGCAAAATCGCTAACCGCGCCCAACCGCACCCAAGAATTCAGCACACAAGTTCAAAAAATTTGAAACTAAAGACCGAATCCACAAAGCGTTTGTACACAGCTATTTACCAAAATAATACCATGTGCCAAGCCCAAAATTCACCATGGGTCACTTTCATCCAAGTGGATGAATGTTGGGGCAAAAACCTTGCCTGGAATAGAGGCTTGGGTATTTTGAATTGGATTCTTTTAGTTGAGCTAGAAATTATTTTGAATTTTGGTAAAAAAAATGACATTAGTTTTATCTTATAGTGCATGCATGAATCTGCATGTGAGAAGGATGGGGAAACATTCATGCAGCCGAAAAATGACAGGGTCCTTGTCGCATCTCTTATTCTCACATGTACTCACCCTGAAAGAGCGTTCAATCGACCGAAAGGGGAGGGGGTGAAGAGATTTTTTATCAAATTCTTCGAACAAACTATTTCTTCAAAGAAGTAACAAACACCAAACAACAGAAGAATACTGGCTGAAGAAAAGCTACTATAAGCATGCAATCAGACAAACTCATCAGAATAGAAGATATCACACACTAAAGAATAGCAAGACTGAAGATATTTATTTTATGTATGGCGCATGTACTTGTACTTTTGCACCAAACTTTGCAAATGCATATATGGTGCCAGATAAACACCCACGAATTAGTGGAAATAGCGCCTGTGGCATGCTAAATTTCGGATTCCTTGATGTGTTTCAAAGCAATTGTGCACTTAATAGCAGCTGTCCATTGGAAGTCCATTTAAATCCTTGTCATGTTTAGTGGGAAAACATAAAAGAAAAATAATTATTTCTTCATCAACCAGATGACAAACTCATATCAAGATAAGTTCTATAATAAAAATCCCAATAGATAAACCATGAAACTTAGATGCACCATGATCTGTTATATAACGATAACATTAGGTACACCATGAAACTTCGTTTATTGCTAACCTAAACATGGCTAGTTTACTTTTTAGGGAATATGCTACTGTTTCGACCAAAATCCTTTTGCATCTTTGCATTACCAGAGGGGTATACTTGATTCAAGATCACTCTAGCAAACGTTGTTGAGTCCTACCGCTACCAAATTTCATATACTGAATAAACAGCTTGTAGATACATGGAGCCGAGATACAAAAATAACATCCTCAACCCTAGAATGCCACTCAGAATATAACTCAGGGTCTATGTATCACTCACCACGATCCATTGACCATCCTTTAATTGCTATCTGTGAAGTCCGCATCGATAACATCTCCATCATTTGGTCCCTTTCCTGAGCTTGTTGATCCAGCACCAGGCTCAGTTTCAGCATCAGTAGAGCCAGCATCACCAGCACTAGTTTGGTTGTACATAGCCTGTCCGATCTGCATTACCTCCTGGTTCAAAGCCTCCATGGCAGTTTTCATGCTCTGTGTCGATCCACCAGCAATGGCATCTTTCAGTTCCTGGAGCTTTACATCAACCTTCTCTTTCACAGGAGCAGGGACCTTGTCCCCAAGCTCCTTCAGTTGCTTCTCCGTCTGGTACACCACAGAGTCTGCTTGGTTCTTGGTGTCAATAGCATCTCTTTTCTCTTTGTCCTCCTGGGCAAACTTGTCAGCTTCTTCTACCATTCTCTCGACCTGCAAAACAAAATGTCTCAGAAGGCATGTTTATGCACCAGCACAGGCATTTTTTCTTTCTTTCTGGAGTGCAGAGCATGCCAAAACATACAATGAACAGATCACAATGGCATCAATTCTTTGTTTGCCAATTAAACCCCACAAGGCTGTACAAGAGGACAAATACACTACCCATTTACTATCCAAGGATTATGTGCAACATACTCCATTTTTCAATATAACGCATATTACGATTCATTAAGAATTCATGGGTTTGACGAATAAATTCCTCTATTACTATATACTTTATTATCGGGCATAAAAGTTAGTATGGCATTAATTCATATTTACAACAACTTATGATTATTAATGTTCACATAAACAACATATGAGTAGATGGTCAAACCCTTCTCTTCCGGAAACACCACAACTTAGATTGTGAAACAGAGAGACTGGTGCATGCATGCATGAAAGTAACATCATAACAGATTTGGTGCGATAAATAGCAACAGAGCAGATTGGAAATCAAGGGATAATTAAAGAACATAAGGGCGTGTACAATGATTCTATCTTAGGAATGCCACATAGGATAAATGATGAGGTGGAGGAAAGAGAAATCATAAGAAAAGGCTTGTCTTACCTTATTTAAGAGAAGACAAGAGATGATCTCTTAGCACAATATGTCTCACCATGTTTTTAGGAATAGCTAGTTATTGAAGATATGGCTAAGAGATGACCCATTGTAGACATGTTTTTTGTTATCTCTAAATTACATGTCAAGACTTAAGATAAGACTATTTTATCAACCATTGTACATACTCTAACACTAAAATGAATTCTAACAACACTGCGTACCACTGAGAAAACAAGCGCACTACATTGCTGACATGACAAAAAAAACTAACAAATTTCATAACTAATTACCAAAACAACGAGAGTTTAGTGCAGTCAGTCACACAAAATGCTGGAAAGCATAATCATTGATAGCATACCTCATCCTTTGGTAGAGTACTAGCACCAGTGATGGTGATATCCTGCTTCTTTCCAGTACCCTTATCAACAGCTGCTACTGACAGAATGCCATTGGCATCAATGTCAAACTTCACTTCAATTTGTGGTACACCACGTGGTGCAGGAGGGATCCCATCCAGTCGGAAGCTTCCAAGAGACTTGTTGTCCCTGACAAACTCTCTCTCTCCCTGGAGCACATTAATCTCAACACTTGTCTGTCCATCAGCAGCCGTTGAGAATACCTCTGATTTGGAGGTGGGCAGTGTTGTATTCCTGGGGATAATCTTCGTCATCACTCCACCCAACGTCTCCAAACCAATTGACAATGGAGTAACATCAAGAAGAACAACATCCTTCACATCTCCAGCCAAAACTCCACCCTGGTGTTTCAGGGAATAGGGTAATACATGAGGTGTTACGTATGTTGCTAAGTTAAATATGGTCTTGCACTGTACATGCTTTGGGAGCTACTTGAAATGTAACTAAATTGACCATTGGTACTTTAAGGAAACATGTGTACAAGACTACTATGTGAAACTCTAAAAAAAGGACTAGAGATTATGCTCTGCAAAGAGCAACAAAAAGGGCAGCCCGGTGCACGTAGCTCCCGCTTGTGCAGGGTCCGGGCAAGGGTCCGACCACTTTGGGTCTTTTGTACAGAGCCTTTCCCTGCATTTCTGCGAGAGGCTGTTTCCAGGACTCGAACCTGTGACCTCATAGGTCACAAGGTGCAAAGAGCAACAAAAGAAATGTAAATTTGGGGGAAAAGAAAATAACCTGTACGGCCGCCCCAAGAGAAACAACCTCATCAGGGTTGACTGTAACATTGGGATCCTTGCCTGTAATCTTCCTAACAGTTTCTTGCACTGCAGGGATTCGGGTGGATCCACCCACAAGAATCACTTCATCTAGATTACTAACAGATAGCTTGGCATCTTTCAAGGCGTTATTAACAGGAGTTTTAAGCCTATCAATAGAAGACAGAAGTAGTGATGAGTGAAGCCATCAAAAATATGAGAAAATGCAGAACTAGTGCACAAAAAATATTGTATAAGCTTTGCGAATTGATAGAACGTTCATGTTTACCTATCAATCAGATCTGAACACAGTTCCTCGAATTTAGCTCTAGAGAGGGTTGCCTCAATGTGTTTGGGCCCATCAGCAGTAGCAGTTATGAATGGCAAGCTGCAGTCAAAGACAGTCAACTGTTTAAAGGAGACATCTCCAGCTGAGCAAATAGAGCACCATACAAAATTTCTGTAGAAAAATACCTAATGTTCGCCTGTGTGAGCGTTGACAATTCCATCTTAGCTTTTTCTGCTGCCTCAGTAAGACGCTGAAGGGCTTGTTTATCCTTAAGAAGATCGATGCCTTCATCATTCTTGAAGGTGCTAGCAAGCCAATCTACAATTTTCTGCGTAATCCAAGGATAACATTACTAGAAATTGGTGGAAAGTTACCAAGGATACTATTAGAAACTGAGTCCACCTGAAGTATGAACAGTACAAGAATACAACACCAAGAGATCTTTTACATGTATAATTCGCTTTTAGAAGTTGATGAAATCAAACAAATATTGTGTAAAATAGGAAGTAGGTCTACAGATTCGATGAAGCAAGAGTGACTGAGTTCGAGTTTCCCAGGGGTACAAATGAAAGAAAATGAATTGATAACGTATAAGTTACAAGATACATAACTTAAATGAACAAGAGCTTCACGGCTGGAAATGACCCACAAATATATTTAAACAGTGCTATCAAAGCTAACAATTCAGATCATAGAGAAGACAATATTGGATCAATGATACAAATTGACTCTCTTGTTGCTTTCTTATGATGAAGTGGAGTTAAATATGGTGCTCATACTGGCTCTACATCCCCACAAAAGAATGTGAAGCAATGTTGCAGATGTTTGAAGAGAGAAACACATGGCTGTGGCACATGCAGTTGTTATTGTACAATATTGTGGTCTTATATCTTCGTATTGCACAAAACCAAAAAAAGAAAGGGTAATGCTAGGCGCCGGTCGACCAGCCCAAATTTCGGCGGTCGCCATGCAACCCTTTGATTGGATGAACGACAGCCGCTAGATGGTCCACCTCGATCGCCCCCTGTTTCTCCCTCCTCCCCTCCTCCCTCACGTGACACTAGCGCAGGTCTCGCGAACACCACGCCACAAAATGCGTCTTCACAACCGCGCTTCACGGAAGCCCTGCCACGGAGTGCGTCTTCGCAACTGCGCTTCGCGGAAGCCCCACCCCCTCCGGCATCGAAGGGCTCACGGATCTCAAATTAGGCATTCCAACAAAGAAGTCCTAGCCAGGATCGCAGGCCACCGTGCGAGCTGCCCCGCACACATTCCTTGTCAAAACATCGGCGCTAGGCATTGCCATCCGTGGGCACT
>NC_041388.1:177097705-177133416 GCF_002162155.2 Triticum dicoccoides | reverse complement strand
CCCTCACGCAAGTTTTGCGGCACCTTCCCCTTGCATCCTTCATGCTTCCTCGGTTGCAGCTCCCGCCGAAGCTGGTTCTAGCATTTCACACGACGTCGCCGCAGTTCCAGCACCAAACCCCTCGCTGGATGCAGCTCCAACCCTGGCCGCTGGCCGGCTCCAGCAAAAGGACGCCGCGTCGTAGCACCGACTCCTGCCGGTTTCAGCAACCTACATGGCCGGATGCAGCATCTGCATCGCCGGTTCCAACATCTACCAGCCACGGCCTCCCAGCAAGCGGTCTCCATGGTTGCATCATCGACATTGGCCGGTTCCAGCACTCAGTCACCACGTTTCCAGCATCGGGTATCGTTGTCTCCAGCCCTAGCGATTTGCCGGTTGCAGCACTTGTGGCCGCCGTGTCCAGCAATAGTGGCCGCTGTCTCCAACACCAGAGGGTTCTAGTTGCAGCACACGGTGCTGGGCGCGCGTTGCCTCCAGCACCGAGAGCGTCGCGCCATCCTGGCCCCCACATGGTATCCACCTTTGACTGGCCTGTGCAGCAGCAGCGCCCCAGGCCTCACAACGCTGACTAGGAGCTTGCGCGGGGCAGGGCGGTCGGCGGTGGGATGGATCTGCACTGGGCTGGGGTGATTCGGCCAGTGTGGAGAGAATTTGAGAGCCATTGGAGGGGATCGTTTGGGAGGAGACATGAATGGCTCACTAGAAAAAAGAGATTTAGATCGGAAGGGGGGAGATGTGTGGCCTCCACTTGGCACGTGGGTGGTGGCATGACGATAATGCCTGTGTCACGTGGGTAGTTGCGGGACGAACGATGAAACCTGATCCAGCGGCTCACACGCGACCTTCATGATGTTCAGCCAGCCAGCCGATGATACCCTAAAGTACAGATATATCTCTATCTCTACACCTATAAAAGACCCAGCTGGTGATGATGGTGTGTCTGCCATCCGATCTAAATCTAACGCATACCATGGTGTTTTCGCATAAACACCCCCACCAGTCTGCTCCTGATCTGCAAAGAAAAGCGTAGCCTCTCCAGACAAGTCCACCCCCCACCCCCCACCCCCCCCACCCTCCTCCCTCCACACCCAATCAAATAAGAGGAATAAATTTTGGGTTGAATCTAACATATTCTTAGTGATATATAGGATTGTTTCAAGTTCGTGAACATGTATTAGTCTATTTTGGATCTGTAGCAAGGCAGGGTACTTTGCTAGTTTGAGCAGGAAATTTGGTGTGTGCGCATCAAAATAGTGCATGATGAACTTTCACAAATTTTAAAATATGTGGTAATTTTCCAGGAACAATAGAAGAGGAATTACAAACCTTATCAAAGTCATCTCCACCTAAGTGTGTGTCCCCAGATGTGGAAAGCACCTCAAATACACCATCTCCAACCTCCAATACTGCAGAGTAATGTTGCTTCATCAGTAGTAAACTAGTAATTACCAGTGAAAAAACTAGCACGCTATTAGCATTTTGAGCAATGCCTCGCTGAATAAATCAATGTACAATGTCTCGCTAATAGCGCGATATAGCACGCCAATAGCATATTTTAAGGGCCACGCTATTTTTTACATTGGTAATTGCATCATGACCTTCTTACAAACCTCAGTGTAATTATTTTTAACACATAACAACAAAGAAAACTATCCAAGTAGACATTCAATATTTTGAGAGCTCTTATCCTGTCAACGTAAGTTCTAACAAATGCTTTTTATGAATTAACTAAAAGCTAATTCTATTTAGAAGTAGCTCTTGTCAATGAGTGGTGGAATATATTGCTCCGATCAAGGATTCATAGATATTATTCTCTGACTGGAGCATGTAAAAGCAACACACTTCTAGATAAACCATTTTTGCTTTACAAATCAAACCAAACAGGACAAAACATTGCCATTTTCAGTATTGAAATTCCACCCATGATTCATCTAAAAAGTTCTTTTATGGTAATATATGAGAGTGATATGATTATCCAAGTGGTTCAGAATTTATAGCAGTAATAAATGTAAAAGATAAAAACAATTTGGTATTCTGCCATACCAGAGACATCAAAAGTACCGCCACCCAAGTCAAACACTAGAATCGTTTCATTGTTTTTCTTCTCAAAACCATAAGCAAGAGATGCAGCAGTTGGCTCATTTATAATGCGCAGAACTTCCAGCCCTGCAATACGGCCAGCATCCTTTGTTGCTGTTCTCTGCGAGTCATTGAAGTACGCTGGAACGGTAACCACCGCTTTTGTAATTTTGTCATTCAGAAACTTAGATGCATCATCCACCAATTTCCTCAATACCTGAAAAGGTATAAATGTACCGTAGAAGCCAAATAAGTCACTCACATTCGAATCATGTATAGCATCAGTCCATAAATTCACATGGTTATGTCAACTTAGGTCTCAGAAGTTAAACATGAGATATGCACATTTTAGGTCCCTAGACTTGTATGGGTACAAAGAAAAGGGTCCACACCTGACTAAACTTTACTCCCTCCGTCCCATAATATAAGAACGTTTTTGACACTAGTCTAGTGTCAAAAACGTTCTTATATTATGGGACGGAGGGAGTAACAATTAGCATAACGGGTGTTGCAAGACAATGGACATAACTGAAGCAGTGACCTCTCATAAATAAATTGCCAAAGCGGTAGATGGTTTTCACTTTCAGTGAGATTTCGGTGAAATTCACTGAATTTCAGTAATTTCAGCAGACACTGAAATATTACGTTTTGGCCAAAATATTTCAGCAATTTCAGTATAGCACAACAATTCCAATATTTTTCAAAATATTTTTTAAATTTTTCAAATTTTTAATTGAATTCAAGTGAATATTTCGGTCATTTGGCTGAAATGGAAACTGAAATTCACTGAATTTCAGTGATTTCGGTTGGTGCTGAAATTTTTCTGAAACTGAAATTGAAAACCATCCCGGTAGCAATTCAAAATATTCACAGAAATGAAAATATCAGCACTTCATATACCATTGGAAACGTTAACTCATCCAAGACATAATAAGTTAACTAATTGCCTCATCTTTTCTTATTATAAAGGGATCCCTATTATAAACGAAGAAATAGTCTTTAACATCATCAATGGAGGAGGACAATATGGAATTCCAATGACAATCGAACACATTGCCTCCTTATGTTAAGCTACAATAATAAATAAGAAAAGGGAAATTACCTGCGCGGATATCTCTTCCGCTGCGAACTGCTTGCCGATAGCAGGGCAGTCGAGCTTGACGTTTCCGTTCTCATCGCGCACAACGTTATACGAGACCTGCTTGGCCTCGTCATCTACCTCAGCCATCTTGCGTCCAATGAAGCGCTTGACGGAGAAGAAGGTGTTCTCCGGGTTGACGACGGCCTGCCTCTTGGCAATCTGGCCCACTAGCCGTTCTCCTCCCTTGGTGTACGCCACCACCGACGGCGTCGTCCGCTGGCCCTCGGCGTTGGTGATCACCGTCGGCTTACCGCCCTCCATCGCCGCGACGGCGGAGTTGGTGGTGCCCAGGTCGATTCCCACCACCTTCTCGCACGTCACCCGCATCGCCAACCCGCGCGGCCTCCCGCCACGAGCAACCCGCATCTGCAGGGGCATGACCGCCGGCCGCCGCCGGCTCACGAAGAGAGAGCACGACGGGGAGGCGCCAGCCATCGCGCTGACCTGGGAAGTGAAGGTAGCCATGGCGCGGGTTCGTTACGTAAACCCTAACCCTAGTGAAGGATTCAGGCGGCGATGGCCCGGAGGGGATGGAGAGCGAGGGGGGCGGAAGGAGGAGACGTTTCAGAGAGGAAGAGAAGATAAGACGGGGAGAGAGTTTTATA
Organism: Triticum dicoccoides; assembly: GCF_002162155.2. Classification (NCBI taxonomy): domain Eukaryota; kingdom Viridiplantae; phylum Streptophyta; class Magnoliopsida; order Poales; family Poaceae; genus Triticum; species Triticum dicoccoides. The sequence continues at coordinate 177,129,588 of NC_041388.1, read as the reverse complement.
CTGTAGAGGTGGGTATCGGTTGCTGACGAGTTCCTTTTTCTTTTATAAGGCGTAACCTGCTTTTCTGCGTTCGCTATGCGAACACGAAGGATAAGGCCCTCGTTTGATTTGCAGGATCTCTAGTTGCACACTTGCAACGCACCTAAATATTTAGGCAATATATTAATTACATGTGTTGCACGTTAATATTTAAAATATATATTAATTATACGTGGATATTAAGTATATTATTGTTTGTGTATTAATTTTATAATTAGTGCAATATTTGATATGATATTAACTACATGTTAAACACGTTGAACGTTAGTCATTAAGCAGTTTAGGTCGTTGGATTCATTAGTTTGATGGACTAGATCAGTTGAATCTGCTCCTTTAGATCTTTTTATATTTGTATCTTACTCCTAATGGAGCAGTTGGTAGTCTCCGCCGATCAATTTTCGTCCTATCAGAAACAGTTTTTTTTCGTCCTCAATCCGACCTCCCACCATCCTCAATCCCACCTCCCACCAGCGCCGAACCAATAAAAAAACAATGCCCACGCGAGGTTCCTACAGGCTTGATTCCCACCTCCCACACGGCCGATCTAGAAAAAAACCGGGGAAAAAATCTACGAAAATAGACCTACGAAAATAAACCAACACTAGGGAATTGGTCGCACGTACTCGCACCCCACCCCACCCCACGCCACGCACGATCCCCTCACCGTCGCCCTTCTCCGGACCGCCGCCATCGCCGCTCTGGATCGCCGCCGTCTGGATCGCCATCGCCGCCGCCGTCTCTCCGGATTGCTGCCCCAGCCACCGCCGTCGTTGCCGTCTCTCCGGATCGCCGTCCCCGCCGGCGCCGCCGTCTAGATCGCTGCTGCCGTATCTCCGGATCGCAGCCACCGCCGACGTCTGGATCGTCGCCGCCGTCACACAGAAGACAGTGCAGGAGCTGCCGCCGCCGCCCGCCGCCCGCCCCCCATCTCCTCCCCTGATCCAACTAAACATCCCGTAAACTGAAAAGGTGGGTGATCGGTTAGGATGTTGCAGCAACTAACAAGGAGGGGCGGACGCGTGAACGAGATGGGAAGACAACTCACTTTGCCCCTCCTCCAAGCACATCAGCGACTCTTCGAGCGTGAATGAGATTCTTATATACCATTGCTGCATCCTGTTGCACACATGCAATTCTATTGTTTTGTGTAAGAGCCATTGACTTTTGTGGAGAAGTTCGCGTCACGGTGGAATTCTGCTGTCAAGGTCGCCATGTCGGCGAGCTCGTTGGCGTCGTACTGCCCCAACAGAAGCGCCATCGGGTCGGCGGCGCGGCTGGGGGCTGCAACCATGGATGGTGGAAATTGTGGGTCCTGCAAAATCTGTACGTGGGTTAGGATAACAGGTTGAGCCATTTGTTCCTCTACAGTCAAACGCTTGATTGGGATGTTCTATCCATGATGGGGTAGGTTTGCACTATTCAATTTCGCAATGTGTCGTTTCTGCCATATACTCCCTCCGTTCCAAAAGATATAAAAAGGAAGTTGTTCAAAGCAGTGCATCACTTCCGATGGCAAAGAACAAATTGACATTACAAGCCTGATTGAGACTTACAATACACTAACACTTTTAACAAGCTGCGACCACTAATATTATAGTTTAGTACAATCATATTCCTTAAGTATTATAGCCCAGAAAGCCAGATTATAGTCGTCGCCACATTAATCAAATTCTTGTCTTGAGCAATATAGATAGATAAATAACAATAGCAACTATGTTGTTTTTTGCAATTACAATATAATTAATCTGCAAAGACAACCGACATTGCTCAGAACACCGCATCCCCGGCCTACTCTCTCTTCATCCGTCAATGCTCATGTGCTCCGACCCTCCCCGACACCTCCCAGCAAGCAGCAGAGTCTTTCTTGTTCGAGCTCCACCGAAACACTACTAACCAAGGTTTCTACTCCTTAAAACAATTCTCAATTGATACCAAATAGAAGGTAGGAAGGGCACTTTGTATGAATGACCATCCTTTGGAAAATTTGGCTAAACAACACTTTGTATGACAAAATAAGTAATAAGCAGATTGAGTGCATGCATTGAAGATGGAGACAGGATGACTACATATAGACACATACAAAACATCTAGAGGACATCAGGCATAGTATAGTTAGCTTGCTACTCCCACCCCTGCTATTTCAAATATTCTTGCCATCAGGCAATGGTCATTTAATGTCAGGGAACTGCCATTCCATAGGTGCGTATGGGGAATCAAATTGTGCTATACATGTCAAACACCATCCCAGGAGACTGAATGTGTAGCACATATGATGGGTATACATGTACCTCCAGGTATATGTTCAACTACAAATTTAGCTATACATGTCAAGCACCATCACATGAGACTGAATGTGTTGCAGAACCGATGGAAGGGACCAGTGTTGACGACTATGACCCAGCTGTTATACCCGTAGCGGACGAAGTTGACAAGATTTACCCAAGTAGTCCAAGTTTTAAGGCTGTGCAAATATACAGAGCTTATTTTTATGTGTTTTATGTGATCATTCATACCTAACAGACTTGTGACTTGTAGTTGAACATATTACTCCATCGGAACGGATCATACTTGAACAGGCTGATGGTGATAGCACATATGTTCATCAACCTTCCCATTTGATTTCGGGTGAGTATTCTTTTGCTAAAGGGTTAAGACCATATGCCTACAAATTTGCCTTATTTCGGACCAATGTTTGTTATGTTTACATGATGCAGACAACCCAACGATCTCATTCCTATATAATGGAGATTCGTTGCCGGCTCCCAGTAATCTGACACGAAATTATGCGACAGATGTACCATGAAATTATGCACACGAAATTATTAATGCTTGCTACAGAAGATGAGAACAGTCGGAAAGAATATAAAGTACTAACATTGACAAGGGAGAACATCAGCTTGTGAGAAATAAGGAAGGACAAGAGGTAAGTTCACCATCTCAGGCTTGCAAGTAATGTCATGTTGATATACGAATATCGTTAAATCTTCAGTAGGATCTGATAGTCTTTTAGGCGATAAAGTACGCATGGGCTTCTTCTGACTGCAAATTATCAGCTCACAAACCGGAACGCCAACATGAAGACATGTTATTCCCTGAAAAATCAAATCGCGATCAATATATTGTTCACCCAGACAAGCAACAAGATAGCTTATAAAGTTATACTAACCAAGTTCTTTTGAATTATTCTTTTACATTCAGTACACCCTACAACTAATTTCTTCTCATAACCACACAAGTCGGTGAGCCTCTTGGCCAGGTGATCGTCAATAGCGTTATTAGCTATGTCAGTGGGGTAGGGCACCGTCTCATTTTGTATGAGTTCTTCCAGACTCTGAGAAATAAACATATAATAATGGATTTAAAAATCTTGTCAGATATGATGCAGTGTCTAAATCATGAGAAGAAGCAGGGTAATGCAATGCTAAGATACATTAATTGTAATCACTAACTACTCATGTTGATTATTTAAATTGAATTTTTTTTACCCTCTTTAATTGGTAGCAAGGAATATTGCCCTTAGTTTGCATGATAAATCACTTGGAGGTGCTTCGGAAAATCTTTTTAGAGCACTGGAGACAACCTTTATCAATAAATAAACATCTTTTTTTGTGCTTAGGCATGAAAGAACCATTGCCAATCCTTCTATTGTAACAACACCTGTAGTAGAACCAAATCTAAGAGAAGATGGCTGGACCAACTTGTTTGTAGCATGGTTGTGGGATGCACAAACCGGGAACAGTGGGATTTATGTTAAGCTGACTAGAATTGGTGGAGTAGGTTGGTGATTAATTGGGCTTGGGCAACCAAATTACTCCAAGTTACTCATAGCACCAAGTCCTACTCCAAGAGCTTCATGTGCTAAAATACTGAAGCTTCATGTGCTATAATTTAATTATAATTACTGCAAGCATAAGCTACAGAAAACATAAGGACCAAAAAGTTGCTTCAAGTGGGTACAATTATAAACTCACTCACATAACAAGTTACTTCATGTCATCAAGTCCTACAGTACTACTGAAGGAAATATGCCCTATAGGCAATAATAAAGTTATTATTTATTTCCTTATTTTATGATAAATTTTTATTATTCATGCTAGAATTGTATTAATCGGAAACATAATACATGTGTGAATACATAGACAAACATAGTGTCACTAGTATGCCTCTACTTGACTAGCTCGTTGAATCAGTGATGGTTATGTTTCCTAACCATAGACATGAGTTGTCATTTGATTAACGGGATCACATCATTAGAGAATGATGTGATTGACTTGACCCATCAGTTAGCTTAGCACGATGATCGTTTAGTTTGTTGCTATTGCTTTCTTCATGACTTATACATGTTCATATGACTATGAGATTACGCAACTCCCGTTTACCGGAGGAACACTTTGTGTGCTACCAAACGTCACAACGTAACTGGGTGATTATAAAGGTGCTCTACAGGTGTCTCCGAAGGTACTTGTTGAGTTGGCGTATTTCAAGATTAGGATTTGTCACTCCGATTGTCGGAGAGGTATCTCTGGGCCCACTCGGTAATGCACATCACTATAAGCCTTGCAAGCATTGTAACTAATGAGTTAGTTGCGGGATGATGTATTACGGAACGAGTAAAGAGACTTGCCGGTAACGAGATTGAACTAGGTATTGAGATACCGATGATCGAATCTCGGGCAAGTAACATACCGATGACAAAGGGAACAACTTATGTTGTTATGCGATTTGACCGATAAAGATCTTCGTAGAATATGTGGGAGCCAATATGAGCATCCAGGTTCCGCTATTGGTTATTGACCGGAGACGTGTCTCGGTCATGTCTACATAGTTCTCGAACCCGTAGGGCCCGCACGCTTAAAGTTTTATGACAGTTATATTATGAGTTTATGTGATTTGATGTACCGAAGGTAGTTCGGAGTCCCGGATGAGATCTGGGACATGACGAGGAGTCTCGAAATGGTCGAGACGTAAAGTTCGATATATTGGAAAACTATATTCGGACATCGGAAAGGTTCCAAGTGATTCGGGTATTTTCGGAGTATCGGGGAGTTACGGGAATTTACCAGGAGAAGTATTGGGCCTTATTGGGCCATACGGGAATAGAGGAGAGAGGCCAAAAGGAAGGAGGCGCACGCCCCCCTCTGGTTCGAATTGAACAAGGGGTGCAACCCCCTTTTCCTTCTCCCTCTCTCCCTCTTTCCTTCTCTCTTACTCCGGAAAGGAAAGAGGAATCCTACTAGGACTTGGGAGTCCTAGTAGGACTCCCCACACTTGGCGCGCCCCTCTAGGGCCGGCCTCTCCCTCCCTCCTTTATATACAGGGGCAGGAGGCACCTCTAGACACAACAATTGATCTATTGGATCTCTTAGCCGTGTGCGGTGCCCCCCTTCACCATAGTCCACCTCGATAATATCGTAGCGGTGCCTAGGCGAAGCCCCGCGTCGGTAGAACATTGATACGTCTCTAACATATCTATAATTTTTTATTGCTCTATGCTATATTATTTATTGTTTTGGACATTATTGGGCTTTATTGTACACTTTTATATTATTTTTGGGACCAACCTACTAACCGGAGGCCCAGCCCAGAATTGCTGTTTTTTTTGCCTATTTTAGGGTTTCGAAGAAAAGAAATATCAAACGGAGTCCAAACGGAATGAAACCTTCGGGAACATGATTTTCTCACTGAACATGATCCAGGAGACTTGGACCCTATGTCAAGCAACCAACAGGGAGGCCACAAGGTAGGGGGCGCGCCTACCCCCCCCCCCCAAGCGCGCCCTCCACCCTCGTGGGCCCCCTGTTGCTCCACCGACGTACTTCTTCCTTCTATATATATCTACGTACCCCCAAACGATCAGAGATGGATCCAAAACCCTAATTCCACCGCCGTAACTTTCTGTATCCACGAGACCCATCTTGGGGCATGTTCTGGAGCTTCGCCGGAGGGGGCATCGATCACGGAGGGCTTCTACATCAACACCATAGCCTCTCCGATGAAGTGTGAGTAGTTTATCTCAGACCTACGGGTCCATAGTTATTAGCTAGATGGCTTCTTCTCTCTTTTTGGATCTCAATACAAAGTTCTCCCCCTCTCTTGTGGGGATCTATTCGATATAATCTTCTTTTGCGGTGTGTTTGTTGAGACCGATGAATTGTGGGTTTATGATCAAGTTTATTATGAACAATATTTGAATCTTCTCTGAATTCTTTTATGTATGATTGGTTATCTTTGCAAGTCTCTTCGAATTATCAGTTTGGTTTGACCTACTAGATTGATCTTTCTTGCAATGGGAGAAGTGCTTAGCTTTGGGTTCAATCTTGTGGTGTCCTTTCCCAGCAGTGGCGGAGCCAGGAAAAATTAGGAGCTGGGGCGGACTGTAAGCTAACTAAAAAGGTAGAGAGTTGCAATCGAATAATGGGAATTACAAAGGAGCTCCTAGGTGCTCCACACCCCTATATAAATATTAAATTTTAAAAATAGCATTTTTTTTAGAATTAGAGGATATTAAGTCTGGGTGCCCGATCTCCTCCCGTGTGAAGTTTCATGAAAAAAAATCAGGAAGCGTATCCGTGGCAAAGGAATATAGTCCAAACTAAAAGCTAACCATACAGTTTTTCCCTATACATAGGGATTTTTTGTCTTTTTTGCCACAGATACATTTCCTGGTATTTTTTATGGAATTTCACCCGAAAGTAGATTGTACACCCAAGGTTTGATATCCCAAAATTCTAGTACTGTTTTCCAAATTTCTCGGTATTTTTTAAGCTCAATGTTCATATAGGGGGATGGACACCCCGGTGCTACAAATCATCTTTCTCGAATATTTGGTGCATATTATGTAACTATAAGCATTAAACTAGAGAACCATAGATTTCAATCGGAATAAGCTCAATGTTGTTGGCAACATAAACTAAGGTTGGTTCCTGGTATGCAACATTTGAATTCTCAATACTTGATTTAGGAATTAAAAAACTTTCTCATATGAAATCACAATTAATATGGATCGGAGGATTAAGATTAAAATTCAATTATTTGGAATAATTGAACTAACTAACACTAATTAGGTTAGAGGAACCGAGAAAAAAAATACCTAAGCAAAGCGGAGATCGATTTTTCTTCAATGAGCGTGCTTGGAACAATCAATGATGGAATCCCCAATTGCCTACATTACTGCAAGTTACAAATATTAAAAAATCCCCCAAATCCGAGGAGTGAAATCTGATGCCACAAATTGTACGCATCAATCCAGGCTAAGAAGGACCAGTCACCTGAAAAATCGAAGCATCAATCTCTGGGCACGAATGGTTGGGAGGAGGCACCGTTGACTGCCGGCCTGCCACCTTTCCTGGGAGGCGCTGCACCAGTTCCTGGCGACTGCCCCTGCGAAACTGCTACTGCCGGGCGACTCGAGCCGTCGCAATAGATCGAGGTGGAGGCGACAAGCACGAAACGAGGAGACGTGGTTTGCCTTGCGACGTGCAACCTTTGGGCCTAGGATTAGGAAGTTTACTTCCTAGATGGGCTTAGAAGTAGACCTAGCAAGGCCCACGGACTATTTGCCCGGGCAGATCACGATAATTAGTACCTGACTAATAGCCTCGATTAGACGTCAGCTTGCAGGTGAGCCCGGGCAGCTGCCCCGGGTCGCCGGGTACTGCCTCCGCCACTGTTTCCCCATGACAGTAGGGGTAGCAAGGCACGTATTGTATTATTGCCATCGAGGATAACAAGATGAGTTTTTTATCATATTGCATGAATTTATCCCTCTACATCATGTCATCTTGCTTAAGGCGTTATTCTGTTCTGATGAACTTAATACTCTAGATACATGATGGATAGCGGTCGATGTGTGGAGTAATAGTAGTAGATGCAGGCAGGAGTCGGTCTACTTGTCTTGGACGTGATGCCTATATACATGATCATACCTAGATATTCTCATAACTATGCTCAATTCTGTCAATTGCTCAACAGTAATTCGTTCACCCACCGTAAAATATCTATGCTCTTGAGAGAAGCCACTAGTGAAACCTATGCCCCTCGGGTCTATTTTCATCATATTAATCTTTCAATACTTAGTTATTTTCATTGCCTTTTATTTTACTTTGCATCTTTATCATAAAAATACCAAAAATATTATCTTATCATATCTATCAGATCTCACTCTCGTAAGTGACCGTGTAGGGATTGACAACCCCTTATCGCGTTGATTGCGAGGATTTATTTGTTTTGTGTAGGTGCGAGGGACTCGCGCGTAGCGTCCTACTGGATTGATACCTTGGTTCTCAAAAACTAAGGGAAATACTTATACTACTCTGCTGCATCACCCTTTCCTCTTCAAGGGAAAACCAACGCAAGTGCTCAAGAGGTACCAAGAAGGATTTCTGGCGCCGTTGCTGGGGAGGTCTACGCAAAAATCAACATACCAAGTACCCATCACATACCCTTATCTCCCGCATTACATTATTTGTCATTTGCCTCTCGTTTCCCTCTCCCCCACTTCACCCTTGCCATTTTATTCGCCATCTCTCTCTATCCTCCCTCTCTTTCTCTATTTTCTTCTTTTTGCCCGCTCCCCGTTTGCTTGTCGTTATGGCGAGTCCTCTATCTTCTTCGTTGTCTCCCGAGAATGAAGTTCTAAATTTTAAGCAAAGGGAGGGAGAAAATCTAAAAGACGCTTGGTATAGAATTTTGCTCAAAATAGATCTACCAGGAAGCAATCTACTTCCGTTCTTCTTCGCAATTTTTATGTAGGCGTTACTCCTTGGCACAGATATATCCTTGATACCATTACCGGAGGGAACTTCTTGGGTAGCCATACTTTTGATTCTTACAATGCTATGATAGATTTGTTTGGCTCACCACCTCTTTTGGTTAATGAAACTATGTTAACTTTGAAGCATGTAATGCAAAAACTTGAAATTATTGAAAATAAAGTTGCTACCGTTGAGTTAATTAAAAATTTCGATAAAAAGATCCACAACCAAATTACCCAATATGTATCTAAAGTAGGAGTAACTTTGAAAAATATTAAAGAGAAGGAACCTATAGTTAATGAAAGAATAAATCATGATTCCACTAGAATCGATAAACTTGAGGGTATCATTACCAACTTGGGAACCGCTTTTTCTTCCGTAAAGAATACTCCAAGTCCTTCAACTAAAATTGCCAAGCTTATGTATGTTCCTAGAAATAAAGGTGAATCCTCTAGCAAAGGAACTGCGGATCTCAAATATATAAGTGTTCACCCTAATCTCTTTTGCTATCATTAAGGAACCATTTGCTGCCAATGATTTTTTCGATCTTGTGCCTAAAAGTTTAATAATCAATAAAATTAAAGAAATTCCTAAGGACGGTAGATGCCTCATTGAAGAATTACCTATCAAAGATGGCAACACCTAGATCTATCCTTGCTTTTTATGCCTAGCTAGGGGCGTTAAATGATAACGCTTGTTGGGAGGCAACCCAACTTTATTTTTATTTCTTGCTTTTTGTTCATGTTTAGTAATAAATAATTTATCTAGCCTCTGTTTTGTTTGTGTTTTTTGTGTTTAATTAGTGTTTGTGCTAAGTAGAACCGTTGGGAAGACTTAGGGAAAGTCTTGTTAATCTTGCTGTAAAAACAGAAACTTTAGCGCTCACGAGAACTGGTGCCATTTTTATTGGAAAGTGCTATTTAGTTAATTCTTTTTGCAAATGATTAATAGATAAATTCCTCACGTCCAGCAATTTATTTTAGAATTTTTGGGGTTCCATATCTTGCGTTAGCTACAGATTACTACAGACTGTTCTGTTTTTGACAGATTCTGTTTTTCGTGTGTTGTTTGCTTATTTTGATGAATCTATGGCTAGTAAAATAGTTTATAAACCATATAGAAGTCGAAATACAGTATGTTTAACACCAATATAAATAAATAATGAGTTCATTGCGGTACCTTGAGGTGGTCTTTTATTTTCTTTCGCTAACGGAGCTCACGAAATTTTTTTCTTTAAGTTTTGTGTTGTGAAGTTTTCAAGTTTTGGGTAAGATTTGATGGATTATGGAACAAGGAGTGGCAAGAGCCTAAGCTTGGGGATGCCCATGCCACCCCCAAGATAATCTAAGGACACCTAAAAGCCAAATCTTTGGGATGCCCCGGAAGGCATCTCCTCTTTCGTCTACTCTATCGGTAACTTTACTTGGAGCTATATTTTTATTCACCACATGATATGTGTTTTGCTTGGAGCGTCTTGTATGATTTGAGTCTTTATTTGTTAGTTTACCACAATCATCTTCGCTGTACACACCTTTTGAGAGAGACACACATTATTCAGAAATTATTAGAATACTCTATGTGCTTCACTTATATCTTTTGAGTTATATAGTTTTGCTCTAGTACTTCACTTATATCTTTTAGAGCACGGTGGTGGATTTGTTTTATAGAAACTATTAATCTCTCGTGCTTCACTTAGGTTATTTTGAGAGTCTTAAATAGCATGATAATTTGCTTAAATAATCCTTATATGCTAGGTATATAAAATTAATAATCAAAATTCTCTTATGAGTGTTGAATACTATGAGAAGTTTGATGCTTGATAATTGTTGAGATATGGAGATGGTGATATTAGAGTCATGCTAGTTGAGTAGTTGTGAATTTGAGAAATAATTGTGTTAAAGTTTGTAATTCACGTAGCATGCACGTATGGTGAACCGTTATGTGATGAAGTCGAAGCATGATTTATTTATTGATTGTCTTCCTTATGAGTGGCGGTCAGGGACGAGCGATGGTCTTTTCCTATCAATCTATCCCCCTAGGAGCATGCACGTAATACTTTGCTTTGATAACTTGTAGATTTTTACAATAAGTATGTGAGTTCTTTATGACTAATGTTGAGTCCATGTATTATACGCACTCTCACCTTTCCACCATTGCTAGCCTCTCTAATACCGCGCACCTTTCGCCGGTATCATACACCCACTATATACCTTCCTCAAAACATCCACCATACCTACCTATCATGGCATTTTCATAGCCATTCCGAGATATATTGCCATATAACTTTTCACCGTTTCGTTTATCATGACACGCTCCATCATTATCATATTGCTTTACATGATTATGTAGTTGACATCGTATTTGTGGCAAAGCCACCATTTATAATTCTTTCATACATGTCACTCATGAGTCACTGCATATCCCGGTACACCGCCGGAGGCATTCATATAGATCCATATATTGTTCTAAGTATCGAGTTCTAATTCTTGAGTTGCAAGAAAATAAAAGTGTGATGATCATGAATATTAGAGCATTGTCCCAGTGAGGAAAGGATGATGGAGACTATGATTCCCCCACAAATTGGGATGAGACTCCGGACGAAAAAAAGAGGCCATAAAAAAAAGAAAAGGCCCAAATAAAAAAATATGAGAAAAGAGAGAAGGGACAATGCTACTATATTTTTACCACACTTGGGCTTCAAAGTAGTACCATGATCTTTATAGTAGAGAGTCTCCTTTGTTATCACCTTCATATACTAGTGGGAATTTTTCATTATAGAACTTGACTTGTATATTTCAATGACGGGCTTCCTCAAAATGCCCTAGGTCTTCATGAGCAAGCAAGTTGGATGCACACCCACTTAGTTTCTTTTATTGAGCTTTCATGCATTTATAGATGTAGTGCATCCATTGCATGGCAATCCCTACTCACTCACATTGATATCTATTGATGGGCATCTTCATAGCCCATTGATACGCCTAGTTGATGTGAGATTATCTTCTCCCTTTTTGTCTTCTCCACAACCACCATTCTATTCCATCTATAGTGCTATGTCCATGGCTCACGCTCATGTATTGCGTGAAGATTGAAAAAGTTTGAGAACATTAAAAGTATGAAACAATTGCTTGGCTTGTCATCGGGATTGTGCATGATTTGAATACTTTCTGTGGTGAAGATGGAGCATCGCCAGACTATATGATTTTGTAGGGATAACTTTCTTTAACCATGTTATTTTGAGAAGACATAATTGCTTAGTTTGTATGCTTGAAGTATTATTATTTCTATGTTAATATTAAACTTTTGTCTTGAATCTTTCGGATTTGAATACATACCACAATTAAGAAGAATTACATAAAAATTATGCCAAATAACATTTCACATCAAAAGTTCTGTTTTTATCATTTACCTATTCGAGGACGAGCAGGAATTAAGCTTGGTGATGCTTGATACGTCTCCAACGTATCTATAATTTTTGATTGCTCCATGTTATATTATCTACTGTATTGGACATTATTGGGCTTTATTACACACTTTTATATTATTTTTGAGACTAACCTACTAACCGGAGGCCCAGCCCAGAATTGCTGTTTTTTGCCTATTTTAAGGTTTCGAAGAAAAGGAATATCAAATGAAGTCCAAACGGAATGAAACCTTCAGGAACGTGATTTTCTCACCGAACATGATCCAGGAGACTTGGACCCTACGTTAAGCAACCAACAGGGAGACCACGAGGTAGGGGGGCGCGCCTACCCCCCAGGCGCGCCCTCCACCCTCGTGGGCCCCCTATTGCTCCACCGACGTACTTCTTCCTCCTATATATATCTACGTACCCCCAAACGATCAGAGATGAAGCCAAAACCCTAATTCCACCGCCGTAACTTTTTGTATCCACGAGATCCCATCTTAGGACCTGTTTCGGAGCTCCGCCGGAGGGGGCATCGATCACGAAGGGCTTCTACATCAACACCATAGCCTCTCCGATGAAGTGTGGGTAGTTTACCTCAGACCTACGAGTCCATAGTTATTAGCTAGATGGCTTCTTCTCTCTTTTTGGATCTCAATACAAAGTTCTCCCCCTCTCTTGTGGAGATCTATTCGATGTAATCTTCTTTTGTGGTGTGTTTGTTGAGACCGATGAATTGTGGGTTTATGATCAAGTTTATCTATGAACAATATTTGAATCTTCTCTGAATTCTTTTATGTATGATTGGTTATCTTTGCAAGTCTCTTCGAATTATCAGTTTTGTTTGACCTACTATATTGATCTTTCTTGCAATGGGAGAAGTGCTTAGCTTTGGGTTCAATTTTGCGATGTCCTTCCTCAGTGACAGTAGGGGCAGCAAGGCACGTATTGTATTGTTTCCATCGAGGATAGATGGGGTTTTCATCATATTGCATGAATTTATCCCTCTACATCATGTCATCTTGCTTAAGACGTTACTCTGTTCTTATGAACTTAATACTCTAGATGCATGATGGATAGCGGTCGATGTGTGGAGTAATAGTAGTAGATGCAGGCAGGAGTCGGTCTACTTGTCTTGAACGTGATGCCTATATACATGATCATACCTAGATATTCTCAATTCTGTCAATTGCTCAACAGTAATTCGTTCACCCACTGTAAAATATCTATGCTCTTGAAAGAAGCCACTAGTGAAACATATGGCCACCTGGTCTATCTTCATCATATTAATCTTCCAATACTTAGTTATTTTCATTGCCTTTTATTTTACTTTGCATCTTTATCATAAAAATACCAAAAATATTATCTTATCATATCTATCAGATCTCACGCTCGTAAGTGACCGTGTAGGGATTGACAACCCCTTATCGCGTTGGTTGCGATGATTTATTTGTTTTGTGTAGGTGCGAGGGACTCACGCGCAGCCTCCTACTGGATTGATACCTTGGTTCTCAAAAACTGAGAGAAATACTTATGCTACTCTGCTGCATCACCCTTTCCTTTTCAAGGGAAAACCAACGCAAGTGCTCAAGAGGTAGCAAACATCATCATCGTCACTACGCCGTTGTGCTGACGGAACTCTCCCTCAAAGCTCGGCTGGATCGGAGTTCGAGGGACGTCATCGAGCTGAACGTGTGCTGAACTCGAAGGTGTTGTACATTCGATACTTAATCGGTTGGATCGTGAAGACGTACGACTACATCAACTGTGTTGTGCAAACGCTTCCGTTTTCGGTCTACGAGGGTACATGGACACACTCTCCCCTCTCGTTGCTATGCATTACCATGATTTTGCGTGTGCGTAGGAATTTTTTTGAAATTACTACGTTCCCCAACAACTATTGCTCCACTTGCTACTCCTGCTTGGAAGAAAACAACAAGTAGTCCGACACTACTCCATTTTAAGCACTCCTGAACATTTTGAAACAGATTACTCCTGTTGCGTTTGCTACACTAAAACAACAGCATGTCCTGAACATTTTACTCAATTTTAAGCACTGCTGCTTGGAACAAAACAGTAGCAAGTCCTCCAAACTGAATCACTAAATCACCGAATATAATCCCACAATGTGAGTACTACAGCAGCAGCATCACCTTATGTGAATTTCAGTACTACTACAGCAACAGCATCTCATTAAGATGAAGCATACTCCAACCATGATGATACTAGGGGGCTAATTTCTTTACTACTCCAACCATGGAGTACTTGAGCAAAGATGACTGAAAGAGTACAGAGCAGGAATTGCTGAATTTCAGTACAGAGCAATACCTACTTGAGCAAAGATGACTGAAAGAACCTGATGACATTTATTCCATGGGGTGTACTCAAGAGTGGACGACTGGTACTTGAGCAGTACAGAGCAGCACCTACTTCAGCAAAAATGGAGTAATTGTGGAAGAAAGCGAACTGAATTTGAGTACAGAGCAGGACGACAGATACTTGACTTGCAGGATGAAGCATACTCCGCTCGGTCTAGGATGAAGAAGAGACCAAGGCAAAGAGAACCAGCTCGTCGGGGATCTGCTCTGCTCTGCTAGATCGAGAGGACCAACTTGTTTTGGTGGTGCCGACCTCCACGCCCCTGCCAGCCACCTGCACGACGCACGGGGTCGGCATCTTCTTCCGCTCGGCGCTGGCGTCCAGCAACGACGACGACATCGTGACGCAGCTTGGCGGCGGCGACACCGAGTACATCGAGTCAATCGACGTCCACGCCACTTGCGGGGCCGCTACCACGATGGGCCCTGATGCCGCCCCGCTCGCTGCCTTCTTGGGGCTCTTCTCGGCGCGTAGGTTGACCTAGCGGCCTGCCGATGCTGCGGTAGGGGCAGGAGACGGCGGATCCACCCGCCGGGAAGTAAAAACTGAGATCTTGGAAGGGGCGACGGCGACGGGGCAAACGGAGAGGCAGAGGCGAAGCGTGCGAGGGAGAGGCGGCGGCGGCGAGCTAGGTATTCAGTGAGCAAGCAAGAGAGTGGGGGAGCCAGCGAGAGGTGGGAGGGCAGTTTAGGAAACAACCAAAAAAGTTGTACGTGACGAATTTTGCACTAGAAACGTAGAACGACAACTATTTCGGAACGAAGGGAGTAGCAGATTTTCAGCACACGAGCTCACATGTTTTTTTGATAGAAAATTTAAAAAATATAGTGTAGATAATTCAAAAAGAAGATTTGGCATGGAGATACTAGAATGAATCATGCATCATCAAGTTTTTGTTTAAACAAATTACGTTCAGTCCAATTTGCAAGAATTTTTGTTGAGGATTTTTCTATACAACCAGAAAGATGTAAAGATTTTCACAAACTTAAAACCTTGACATAATAATGAGTCTAACATCCCTAGAGTCGTATTAGATTCTAGACTTTTTCTTACCATTTGAATATTGTCAACTCACTCATGATGAGAAATATATTCATCTACGTTTTGAGCACAAGCTTCTCAACTATGTTTTGTATTGCTACAATTTTTTTAGAGGAATGGTACCCTTATAATGATTTCATTTTTGAGAAAATAAGAATTTAATTTGCGTCTTCCAGGAATTAACACGGGTGCCTGTTTGTTATGTCGTGTGTCACTGTATTAACATATATTATTAGATCTCTCGATTATTTTTTTCCACATCAGTGTGTAATCTAACATTAAGAAAATCGCTAACAAGAATGGAAGACAAAATGTCTTCAAAAGGCACGTGCAAGCTTACTAGGGGTCATTGGCCTGCTGAAGCGTTGGGAGGTTTCTTGGCCTATTGAAGCAGCCGAAGGCGGCCCACGACGGCGTGTGCTTCAAACTGGACGAGAGCGACGTTGTGTGGCCGGCCGGCGGCAGCGGTGGGGATGTGAACGGGTGGTCGGGCACGCCGGTGGTTGAGGCAGCGGTGCCCCCGCGGCGCCTCGCTTGGCGCACACCGTACCGTAGAGCTTCGAGCTGTCGTCGCTCCTTACGGAGGGTGGCGGCGTCGGGGTGCTGCCGTCGCCCTAGCCGTACCTGTGATAAAGGGTCACGGCGCCGCGGCACATCAGGGAAGAGGAAACACATTAGTGAAGGTAAGAAAGGAAGAAGAAGAGGTGGATGGAGGGCGGATCAAGCAAGGGGAGCGGCGTACCGGAGCTGCTGTCGTTGCAGATCGAGTCGCCCCGCTTTGGATCCACCTTCCACCTCGCCGGAGACGAGCACAACCGCAGATCCGACCAGAACGGGACCGGATCGAGCACCCGCGCCCGGGTCAGGAAGCTCGCTGCGTCCGTCCCCGTCGATCACGCCGCACACAGCTCGTCGGGCCCCCAAGCCCCGCCGATTCATGAGACTGATGCGGTGGTCGACGAACTGAGTCGCGAGGTTGCGGGCTCTTCGATGCGCGCGGCGATGCGGTCGGGGCAGGGGAGAGGGCGAGAGGTGGTGAGTGAGTGGGGAGGAGAGGAGAGAGTGCTGGTGATATGGTTGATAACACCGATATGACGGAAACTAGGGCGGCAAGAGTGGAACAAAACACTAGGCGAGAGGCCGAGCCTTCCACCCTTTACCAAATATATAGATGCATTAAGATAACATGGCAATATAATGATATCCCAACAAGTAAATAAAGGTTCCAACAAGGAACGACCCCCAATCTTCACCTGCAACTAGCAACGCTATAAGAGGGGCTGAGCAAAGTGGTAATATAGCCAATCAACGGTTTGCTAGGACAATGGTGGGTTAGAGGTTTGACATGGAAATTTGGGAGGCTTGAAAGCAAGTGGTAGGCATCGTAGCAATGGCATAGCAAAAGAGCGAGCAAACTAGCATAGCAAAGATAGTAGTGATTTCGAGGGTATGATCATCTTGCCTGCACAGTTGTCAGAGTTGACTGGATCCTCAAAAGCAAACTCAACGGGCTCCTCGTTAGCGAACTCGTCTCCCGGCTCTACCCAAACAAAACAAACAAGCAACAAGGATACAATCAACCATGTGCAAACTCAAACAACACAATGCAAAGATGATACGCTATGCGGGATGCGATGCGGGATGCAAAATGCAAGATATGACAGGAATTGCATGAACCTGGCCTCAACTTGGAAATCCAAGTGTGCCACTGGAAAGATGAGATGAAATCGCTTGAAAACGATATAAAGAACGTCGGAATCGGAGTTACGGTTTGGAAATGGCAAGCGATTCAAAAATGACACCGGTCTGCGATTTACAGCAAGTAGCCATCTAAATGTAACGAGATGTACATGCTACAGCACCCAAACATGACAACAAAATACATGGCAGGGATGCACACAAGATGCTTAACAAAAGTCTTGCACTGAGCTACGGCCAATTCATCATTTAACAGGGTCAAACAAGCATGGCAAAAATGCATATGACAAACAGATCTCAGACTTTGTGAAATTAACACTTGTCTGGAATTTCAGATCAGGTAGCACTCTTCGGAGAAACAAAACTACATGCTACAGGACCTGATCATGGCAAAGTAAAGCATGGGATGGATCTACTCAAAGATCTTAACAAAAGTCCCTTAGTGACATTGAGCCAAAAGGGATCAGAAAATACAATTGCAAGCATGTGAACATAGCAAAAACATAATCAGTTTTCAGACTTAGTGAAAAACTGACACATGCTGAAATATAACTCAAGTAGGCATGTTTACGAGCTCAATGCACTCACTACGGTTCAAGTCATGGCAAGACAAGCATACATCCATCAAGAAGGCACAAAACGCAAGCTATACATGGCAAGAACAATAGCATAGCATGCACAGATCAACTACAACATCACCGGCAAAATTGCAAACAAGTTGACAATCTGCCCAGATTCACAAAGCAGCAAAAGTAGAGCTCGATTGACTCAAGCTAGGGTGCTCCATAATTGCAAAAAGACATGGATGGATAGAGCACTACAATATTAACAAAACATCCTTACTGATCATCCTCAAAAGAGGCACGGATTACTAGGAAACAACATGAACATATGGCATCATGACATAAACAGGTCAAGGACTTAGTGAAATTACTAAGTCCCTGAAAACAGAATTAGCAAGTGCACCACTTTGCAAGCTTGCACTAGTCACCCCACACATCACAAAAATACATGGGTTGCACCTCTGGAAAGATGACAAACCCTTAACAAAACACATGTAGAGCATCAGGGCATAGCATGCACACAATAATCACGGCAAAAATGACAAAAACCTAAATGGAATAGCAGATCTGACAATTATCTCAAGCAGCCCTCTTCTAACAGCATTTCGGGCATCAAGATAAACTCAAATGAAAATGACGCAATGGAACGAAATGATGTACTCTCTGATATGAACATTTTGATATGCTATATGCATGAATCGGAACTACGGATGCAAAGTTACAGGGTCATGAACATGAGCACTCGGACTGAAAATATCAGGGATTTAGAAAAAAACAACCCTCAGATCTAGGGTTTGACCGGCACGCGAACCGAGGCGGCGGCGGGCATTGTTCACGGCGGGGATGGAGCTCGCCGGAGCGGGTTGACGGCGGCGAGGTGCTCCTGGGCCGGATCTCGCCGGATCCGGCCGGCGGGGAGCCGGAGAGGCGGCGGGACGGCGGCCACGGCGCGGCGGCGACGGTTGGTGGCGGCGGGCGCGGACGCGGCGGCGGCCGGAGCTCGGCCTGGGGGCGGCGCGGCGAGCTCGACCGGCGAGGCGTCGGTGCGCGGCGGCCGGCGGGGTCCGGTCGCTGGGGCGGAGACGGGCGCGGGCGGCGGAGATCAGGCGCGGGCGACGGAGGCCTTTGGGCCGCGGGGGCCGGAGGCGGGCCCGGCGGGCCGGCGGGGAAGTGGGCGCGGGGCGCGGATAGGTGGCGGGCGGTGACGGGCGGACCTTGTCCGGCTCCCCCGGACACGTCCGGCGGCGATGGAGACGGATTTTTAGGGTTTGAGGACGAGGGGATCCGGATTTTTCGGGGAGGGGGTATAAATAGGCATAGGAGGAGCTAGGAGAGTCCAAATGAGGTGCGGTTTTCGGCCACGCGATCATGATCGAACGCTCTAGATGATGGAGCAGAGTTAGGTGGGTTTTGGGCCAAATTGAAGGGGTGTTGGGCTGCAACACACACGAGGCCTTTTCGGTCTCTCGGTTAACCGTTGGAGTATCAAACGAAA
Source organism: Triticum dicoccoides (assembly GCF_002162155.2). NCBI lineage: Eukaryota > Viridiplantae > Streptophyta > Magnoliopsida > Poales > Poaceae > Triticum > Triticum dicoccoides. The sequence goes on along the minus strand of NC_041388.1, from coordinate 177,110,217 downwards.
TCCAAATGATACGAAACTTGACAGGCGGTCTACCGGTAGTAAACCAAGGCCGCTTGGCAAGTCTCGGTCCAATCCGGAAATGTTTAATCCCCACACACGAAAGAAAGCTAGAAAAGACCACCGGAGGAGAATGAAGCGCCGGAATGCAAAACGGACAACGGGGAAAATGCTCGAATGCATGAGACGAACACGTATGCAAATGCAATGCACATGATGACATGATATGAGATGCATGACAACGACAACAACACACGGAGACAAAGAACCCGAACCCGAGGAAATAAATATAACTTAACGCCGGAAACGGCAAGAGTTGGAGTACAAATTGGGAAAGTTACATCCGGGGTGTTACAGAAAGCCACGAGGTGCTCACGAGGGTAGGGGGCGCCCCCCTAGGGCGCGCCCCCTGCCTCGTGGGCCCCTCGAAGCTCCACCGACGTACTTCTTCCTCCTATATATATCCACGTACCCCCAAACGATCGGGAACGGAGCCAAAAACCTAATTCCATCGCCGCAACTTTCTGTATCCACGAGATCCCATCTTGGGGCCTGTTCCGGAGCTCCGCCGGAGGGGGCATCGATCACGGAGAGCTTCTACATCATCATCCAAGCCCCTCCAATGACGTGTGAGTAGTTTACTTCAAACCTACGGGTCCATAGCTAGTAGCTAGATGGCTTCTTCTCTCTTTTTGGATCTCAATACAATGTTCTCCCCCTCTCTTGTGGAGATCTATTCGATGTAATCTTCTTTTCTGTGGTGTGTTTGTTGAGACCGATGAATTGTGGGTTTATGATCCAGTCTATCTATGAATAATATTTGAATCTTCTCTGAATTCTTTTATGTATGATTGGTTATCTTTGCAAGTCTCTTTGAATTATCAGTTTGGTTTGGCCTACTAGATTGGTTGTTCTTGCCATGGGAGAAGTGCTTAGCTTTGGGTTCAATCTTGCGGTGTCCTTTCCTAGTGAGAGAAGAGGCAGCAAGGCACGTATTGTATTATTGCCATCGAGGATAACAAGATGGGGTTTTTATCACATTGCATGAAATTATCCCTCTACATCATGTCATCTTGCTTAAGGCGTTACTCTGTTTTTAACTTAATACTCTAGATGCATGCTGGGTAGCGGTCGATGAGTGGAGTAATAGTAGTAGATGCAGAATCGTTTCGGTCTACTTGTCTCGGACGTGATGCCTATATACATGATCACACCTAGATATTCTCATAACTATGCTCAATTCTGTCAATTGCTCAACAGTAATTTGTTCACCGACCGTAGAATACTTATGCTCTTGAGAGAAGCCACTAGTGAAACCTATGGCCCCCGGGTCTCTTTCTCATCATATCAATCTCCATTACTTTATTATTGCTTTGCTTTTACTTTGCTTTTACTTTATTTACTTTGCATCTTTATACCAAAAATATCAAAAATATTATTTATCATCTCTACCATATCTCACTTTCGTAAGTGACCGTGAAGGGATTGACAACCCCTAAGCGCGTTGGTTGCGTTGAGCTATTGTTTTTGTGTAGGTACGAGGGACTCGAGCGTAGCCTCCTACTGGATTAATACCTTGGTTCTCAAAAACTGAGGGAAATACTTACGCTACTTTGCTGCATCATCCCTTCCTCTTCGGGGAAATCCAACGCAGTGCTCAAGAGGTAGCAAGAAGAATTTCTGGCGCCGTTGCCGGGGAGTCTGCGCAAAAGTCAACATACCAAGTACCCATCACAATCCCTATCCCCTGCATTACATTATTTGTCATTTGCCTCTCGTTTTCCTCTCCCCCCAATTCACCCTTGTCGTTTTATTCGCCCTCTCTCTCTATCCTCCCTCTCTTTCTCCATTTGCTCTTTGTTTGCTCGTGTGTTAGTTTGCTTGCTTGTCGTTATGGCTAGTTCTTTACCTTCTGCCTCTATGTCTGAAATTGGGGATACTATTGTCGATAATAATTTTGATTCTCCTACTAAAGAACCCACTATCTCACATATAAAAAGATTTCGTGTTGGTAGCGACAATATTATTGGAAAAGGAGTTATTCAAGATTTCTTTACTTGTGCCGGTGCTTTACCTTCTATGGGTAGTTCTATTCTTCATAGAACTAGTAGTCTTGCAGACGCTATTGCCATGCTTGTAGTTGAACTTGAGAGGCAATTCATGCACTTGCATCCTTCTATACAAAGGATTTTCCTAGAATTTTCTAATATTGAGCATTCTTCTGTTAAGCGTGCCGTTACTATCTTCTTGGCTCATGAGTTTCGATTCATAATTAAAGAGGCCAAAGAAATCTTTGCGCATTATAGGGTGGATGCTTGTCGTACTCCCATAGAGACTATCCTCTTTGATCAAGAAGAAATAATGCGTTTTCAATCTCTAGACTATGTTGCTTTCAATGAAAATCTTAGAAAAAGGGTTCCTACCAATGTTTTAGTTGATAGAATTTCTGAACTTAATGATGATTTAGCTATTCGATATAATGAATTGGGATATTCTCTTGAATATAGGCTCACAAAGTTCTGTCAAAAGAATGCTTATAATGATGAATTAGTTGTGCAATATGAAGGACCAAAGGAGGAACCTATACCTCCCAAGGTTGATCTTGGAGACTTTTGTCCCAACAAATTTAGCCCTTTTGATTACTTTTGCTTGCCTCAAAGAAAACTTTCTGCTGAACGTAGAGAATATGAAATGAGTTTTAACAATCTATCTTATTATTATGGCAATACCTAGATCTATTCTTGCTTGTTATGCCTAGCTAGGGGCGTTAAACGATAGCGCTTGTTGGGAGGCAACCCAATTTTATTTTTATTCCTTGTTTTTGCTCCTATTTAGTAATATATAAATTATTTAGCCTCTGTTTTGGTTGTGTTTTTTGTGTTTAATTAGTATTTGTGCCAAGTAGAACCGTTGGGAAGACTTGGGGAAAGTCTTGTTGAACTTGCTGTAAAAAACAGAAACTTTAGCGCTCATGAGAACTGCTGTCATTTTTATTTGGAAAGTGATATTTAGTTAATTCTTTTTGCAGATGATTAATAGATAAATTCCTCACGTCCAGCAATTTATTTTAAAATTTTTGGGGTTCCAGATCTTGTGCTAGCTACAGATTACTACAGACTGTTCTGTTTTTGACAGATTCGGTTTTTCGTGTGTTGTTTGCTTATTTTGATGAATCTATGGCTAGTAAAATAGTTTATAATCCATAGAGAAGTTGGAATACAGTAGATATAACACCCATATAAATAAATAATGAGTTCATTACAGTACCTTCAAGTGGTCTTTTGTTTTCTTTCGCTAACGGAGCTCACGAGTTTTCTACTTTAAGTTTTGTGTTGTGAAGTTTTCAAGTTTTGGGTAAAGATTTGATGGATTATGGAACAAGAAGTGGCAAGAACCTAAGCTTGGGGATGCCCATGGCACTCCCAAGATAATATAAGGACACCTAAAAACCAAAGCTTGGGGATGCCCCGGAAGGCATCCCCTCTTTCGTCTACTTCTATCGGTAACTTTACTTGGAGCTATATTTTTATTCACCCCATGATATGTGTTTTGCTTGGAGCGTCTTTTATGATTTAAGTCTTTGCTTGTTAGTCTACCACAATCATCCTTGCTGTACTGTAACACCCCGTATGTAACCTGCCATATTTGTATTCCAACTCTTGCCATTTCCGGCATTAAGTTATGATATTTCCTCGTTGTCGGGTTTTTGTATTTGTGTGCTTTTGTCTTTATCATGCATCTCATATCATGTCATCATGTGCATCGCATTTGCATACGTGTTTGTCTCATGCATCCGAGCATTTTCCCCGTTGTCCGTTTTGCATTCCGGCGCTCCTATGTCCTCCGGTGTCCCTTTCTACCTCTTTTCGTGTGCGGTGTTAAACGTTCTCGGATTGGACCGAGACTTTCCAAGCGCCCTTGGTTTACTACCGGTAGACCGCCTGTCAAGTTTTGTGCCATTTGGACTTCGTTTGATACTCCAACGGTTAACCGAGGGACCGTAAAGGCCTCGTGTGTGTTGCAGCCCAACACCTCTCCAAAGTGGCCCAAAACCCACCTAAACCCCCTCCATCATATCGGTCGTTCGATCACGATCACGTGGCCGCAAACCGTGCTTAGTTTGGAGCCTCCTAGCTCCCTCTACCTATAAAAAGGCATCTCCCCCTGAAATTTTCGAATCAAACCCTAGTCTCTCCCTCTCCTCGTGCCGCCGGACACGTCCGTCCGGGTCGGACGCGTCCGCGCCACCGCCACTGACGAATCGCGCTCCGCCACCTCAGCGTCACCGTCCCGCACCCGCCGCGGCCCGCCAGGCCCGCGTCCGGCCCCCGCGGGCCCAGCGCCGTCGCCCGCCGCCCGGTCGCGCGTGCCACCGCCCGAGGCCGCCGCCTCGCCGAGACCGCCCGGCCGCCGCACCTCTCACCGCCCGGCGCCACCGCCGCCATCGCCGACCACCGCGGTGCCATCGCCGCTCGTCGCCTCGCCGCCACCGCGGCCGGATCCGCCGCGGGAGACGCCGCCTCCGCCGTCCGGTGCCCTCCTCCTGCCTCCTCCTCGCCTCCCCCTCGCCGGAGCAAGCTCCTGCCTCGCCGGAGCTCCTCGGTTCGCGCGCCCGCGAAGAACCCTAGATCTGAGAGGGTTGACTTTTTCCTAAGTCCCAGTAATTTTTAGCATTCTTCTTCATGCCATATCTTTGCACCCGTGGCTCCATTTTGGGCGTGTAGCATATCAAATTGTTCGTCTCGACGAGTACTTCATTTCATCCCATTGCACCATGTTCATTTGAGTTCATATTGATGCCCTAAATGCTGTTGCAAGAGTGCTATGCAATGTTAGTTTCAGATTCTTAGCAGAGTTTGGACATTTGTCATTTTTGCCATGTTTAATGTGTGCCTCCTATGAACTTGAGCCCTACATGTGTTTTGAAGTATGCCATGACATCTTTACAGGGGTGTATGCCATGTATTTTTGTGACCTCTATGGTGACTAGCACAAGCCTGCAAAGTAGCCCTCGTAATGTTGCTGATTTCAGGGACTTAGAAATCTTCTAAGTCTTTGCTCTGTTAATATTATGCCATGTATTCATGTTGCTACAGAGTGATCCATGCCTCTTTTGAGCATGTTCAGTAAGGATGTTTTGGAGATAATGTTATGCTCTATCCATCCATGTCTTTTTTTGCAATTATGGAGCAACCTAGCTTGACTCAATCAAGATCTACTTTTGCTATAAAATGTTTCTGGCAGAATGTTTACGTGTTAAGCATTTTTGCCGAGGTTGTTGTAGTTGATCCATGCATGCTATGACGTTGTTCTTGCCATGTTTAGCTTCTATGCCATGTCTACTTGCTAGGTGTATGCTTAGTTTGCCATGTTCCAGTTTTATGCTAAGTCTGAATCTGTTAATGAAAGTTGCTATGTTCACCTGGTTGCCATTGTATTTTCTGATCCCTTTTGGCTTATGGTCAGTAAGGGACTTTTGTTGTATGCTTTGAGTAGCTTCATGCCATGCTTTGCTTTGCCATGTTATGTTCCTGTAGCATGTTGTTACTTTGCTCTAAACATTGCTTCCTGATGTGAAATTCCTGACATGTTATTTTCACCAAGTCTGTAACCTGATATCTTTTGCACTTTGGCCATGCTTGTTTGAACCTGCTATTGAGTGAATTAGCCGTAGCTCAGTGTTCATCTTCTGTCAAGCATCTTGAGTGGATCCCTGCCATGTGATTTGTTGCTATGTTAGAGTGCAGTAGCTTGTTGTTCTTGATGCATTTAGATGGCCTCGTGCTGTTAATCGCAGATCGGTGCCATATTTGTTTTGCTTGTCATTTGCAAATCGTGCATCCGTTTCCGGTGATCTTTATATCGATTTCGACCGAAATCAACTCATCTTTCTAGTGGCACTCTTGGTTTTCCAAGTTGAGGCCAGGTTCAATCTCTCGTTTCTAAAGCATGCATATGCATTGCATTTCACATCCCGCATATCATGCCATGTTTTGCATCATGTTGCTTGTGCATTGCACCATGGTTGATTATGTCTCCCTTTGCTTGTGTTCTTGCTTTGGGTAGAGCCGGGAGACGAGTACGTGATCGAGGAACCCATTGAGTACGCTTACGTGGATCAAGTTAACATCATCTCAGAGAACTTTGTAGGCAAGATGACCATACCCTCGAAATCACTTCTATCTTTGCTTGCTAGATGCTCGCTCTATTGCTATGCCTATGCTACGATACCTACCACTTGCTTATCATGCCTCCCATATTGCCATGTCAAACCTCTAACCCACCTTGTCCTAGCAAACCGTTGTTTGGCTATGTTACCGCTTTGCTCAGCCCCTCTTATAGCGTTGTTAGTTGCAGGTGAAGATTGGAGTTTGTTCCTTGTTGGAACATGTTTATTGTTGGGATATCATTATTATATCTTGTCTACTTTAAATGCATCTATATACTTGGTAAAGGGTGGAAGGCTCGGCCTTATGCCTGGTGTTTTGTTCCACTCTTGCCGCCCTAGTTTCCGTCATACCGGTGTTATGTTCCTTGATTTTTGCGTTCCTTAAACGGTTGGGTTATAATGGGAACCCCTTGACAGTTCGCCTTGAATAAAACTCCTCCAGCAAGGCCCAACCTTGGTTTTACCATTTGCCACCTAGCCCTTTTTCCCTTGGGTTTCGCAGACTCAAGGGTCATCTTTATTTTAACCCCCCTCCGGGCCAGTGCTCCTCTGAGTGTTGGTCCGAAATGGGCAGACTGCGGGGCCACCTCGGGGCAACTTGAGGGTTGGTTTTACTTGTAGCTTGTACTATCCGGTGTGCCCTGAGAACGAGATATGTGCAGCTCCTATCGGGATTTGTCGGCACATTCGGGCGGCTTTGCTGGTTTAGTTTTACCATTGTCGAGATGTCTTGTAACCGGGATTCTGAGTCTGATCGGGTTGTCTTGGGAGAAGGAATATCCTTCGTTGACCGTGAGAGCTTGTGATGGGCTAAGTTGGGACACCCCCGCAGGGATTTGAACTTTCGAAAGCCGTGCCCGCGGTTATGGGCAGATGGGAATTTGTTAATGTCCGGTTCTAGAAAACCTGAATCTAACTTAATTAAAATGAATCAACAGAATTTGTTGCCGTGATGGTCTCTTTTTGGCGGAGTCCGGGAAGAGAACACGGTCACGTGTTATGCTTGAGCGTAGGTTGTTCTAGGATCACTTCTTGATCATAGTTTCTCGACCGTGCCTTGCCTTCTCTTCTCGCTCTCATTTGCGTATGTTAGCCAACATATATGCCAGTGCTTGCTGCAGCTCCACCTCATACCTTTTACCTACCTATAAGCTTAAATAGTCTTGATCGCGAGGGTGTGAGATTGCTGAGTCCCCGTGACTCACAGATTACTTCAAAACCAGATGCAGGGACCGATGATACCGCTCCAGGAGATTCGACTGAGCTCAAGTGGGAGTTCGACGAGGACTCAGGACGATACTACATTTCCTTTCCAGACGATCAGTAGTGGAGCCCAGTTGGGTCGATCGGGAACATTATGCATTTGGGGTTGTCTTTATTTTGGTTCTGTAGTCAGACCTTGATTGTATCTGGATGAATGTAATGATATTTATGCTATTGTGTGACGTGGAGAGTGTAAGACAACTATGTACCTCTTTTCCTTATTCATTACATGGGTTGTGTGAAGATTACCCCACTTGCGACATTGCTTACAATGCGGTTATGCCTGTAAGTCGTGCTTCGACACGTGGGAGATATAGTCGCATCGTGGGCGTTACAAGTTGGTATTCAGAGCCTTCCCCGACTTAGGAGCCTCTACTTGATCGAATCGCTGGCGTTGTTGAGTCTAGAAAAATGTTTTGAGTCATTTAGGATTATATATATCGGAGAGTAGGATTATTTTTACTCCTCAGTCCCTTCGTCGCTCTGGTGAGGCATCCTGACATAGAGTTTTGTCTCTTCTCTTCTCAAATTTCACTATTTTTTTTAGGATCACGCAGGTATCTTGGAATCGTTCCGATGGTTTTGTGACGAGAACATTGTTCTTGGTGCCTCTTGACATTTAGGGGTTGTTGCAGTGTCCCGGGGAGTTGAGCTCCGAGGTGTTGTCGTCACAATTTTATCGTTGCAATTCTGGAATACCTGAGTTTCGCCGACATCGAAAATCTATTTTATGCAGTTGTTGGTGAGATAACCTCGACGCCACCCAGTACTGGGGTGGGAGTTCGGGAGTATTGCCATAACTCGTATAACAGATGCTTTTCGAAGGTTGAGGTAAATGATTTCCGAAGGTTTCTTGGTTATGTGTTGAAGGATGGATACAGCTGGATGTAGGATTTGCTAGCTTTGGGTGAGATATTATGCTTCCCCTGTATCCCCAACACCTGATTGCATAACCAGGAGAATTTCGGAAGTTTCATACGTGGGAATTCATGTAGCTCTAGTATTTCTTCCGCAAATATTTGGTTTGTGATTGGGTAATCCTCACCAAGTATTTGTTCTTCTTCGCACCTTGTTGTTTTATTCTTCTACCTCTATCTAAGTGGCTTCTCAATTTATGGAAGTGTGACCATTTCAATTGGAGTTCATTCTTTCATTTTGTTTGGATGTTAAGACTATATGTTGCAATTTCAATCCATTTGATTCAGCGTGAATATATGTCTGTCAAGATGCTAACGGATGTCACCCTCTTCTGGATGGCTCCTCCAACGCGTCAGAATCCTGATCCGCCACCACCACCTCCACCTCCGGAGGCATGGCAAGCTGTGATGGCTGCTACCAATGCAAACACGCAGATGCTTATGCAACTCTTGCAAGAGCGCAACCAAGGAAATCAAGGCCATGGCAACTTTCAGAATCAGTTTGCTACACTCAACCAGTTCCTCGCAAACCAGCCAAAGACCTTCAGTAACTGTGTCGAAGAAACAGACGCTGATGATTGGCTCGTGGATATCTGCAAGCATTTCGAGTGCAGCAATGTCAGGCCTGAGGACTTTGTCAAGTTTTCTTCGTTCCAACTCAAAGACCAAGCTGCTGAGTGGTATCAACAATACAAAGATTCCAGAGGAGGTCATGTGATTACCTGGGATGAATTCCGTCAAGACTTCAAAGCTCACCTCATTCCTCAGAGTGTTGTTGAGAGTAAGCGTGAGGAGTTCCGCAATCTGAAGCAAGGCAGCTTGTCTGTTTACCAGTACAACATCATGTTCTAGAAGCTCGCTCGTTTCGCTAAGCAAGACATCCCTGACGAGAAGAGCATGATTTATCAGTTCAGAGGTGGCCTCAGAGAAGGTCTCCAACTAGCTCTCGTGCTTTTTGAGTCGAAGAAGTATGATGAGTTTTACAACATGGCACTAAAACAAGAGACTGCTCAGCTCAAGTGCGATGCTTCCAAGAAACAAGTCAGGGATGCAACTCCTTCTTCCTCAACTCAAGTGGCAACTAAGCAGCAAAAGTATTGGTTGCCTCCTCCTCCTCCGTTCCGTCAGCCTTATCAGGAGAAGAGCAAAGGTGGCAATGGATCTTCCCACCCACCCAACCCAGGCTTTCAGAACAAGACTTCATCTCATGCTCCAAGATCAAGTGCTCCGTATCACCGTCCGCTCTCGGAGGTCACGTGCAACAAGTGTCAGCAGAAGGGTCACTATGCAAACAAATGCTTCAATCAGAGGCGTCTTCCTCCTCCTCCTCCTGTGAGATCTGCCAGTACCGCAGTGGTCAAGCATAATCCCAAGCACGCCAAGGTCAACTTGTTGAACGCAGCTCAGGCAGAGTACTCGTCAGATGTGATCATGGGTAACCTTCCTGTTAACGATATTCCTGCAAAAGTCCTTTTTGATACTGGTGCATCGCATTGTTTCATGTCAAAGCCATTTTTTTGCCAAGAATGAATTCGCTTCTTCTCATTTGGGCAAATCAATGGATATCGTTTCTCCGGGTAAACGGTTGAGTGCCAGTTTGGTGGTTCCAGATGTTTCGATCACGTTGGGCGACTATAAGTTTCTGTCTTCTCCAATGGTCCTTGGTAACTCAGATATTGATCTTATTCTCGGAATGGACTGGCTTTCTAAGCACAAGGCTCAGCTTGATTGTGCTGCCAGGCAGATTCAATTGACACATTCGTCTGAGGATGTAATCATCTTTGCTGCTCCTGATGATACAATTCGTTTGTTTTCTCTCAATGAGAAGGGCGAGCTGGATGCCATCTCTCAGATTCCAGTCGTTTGCGAATATCAAGACGTCTTTCCCGAAGAGCTTCCAGGAATGCCTCCGCACCGGCCAATTGAATTCGTCACGATCTTGAGCCTGGCACGGAACCTCTTTGCAAACGTCCTTACAAGCTTGGACCTGAAGAGTTGAAGGAGCTGAAGAAACAACTCGATATTCAAGAGCGTATGGGTCTCATCCGACCTAGTTCTTCTCCTTGCGGTTGTGGTGTTCTTTTCGTCAAGAAGAAGGATGGAATGGACCGACTTTGTGTCGATTACCGTCCATTGAACAAGAAGACCATAAAGAACAAGTACCCACTTCCCAACATCAATGAGCTTTTCGAACAACTCAAAGGTGCTCAAGTATTCTCCAAGCTTGACCTCCGTATGGGCTATCATCAGATTCGCATTCCTGAAGAAGATATCCCCAAGACAACATTTAGAACAAGCTATGGTTCATATGAATACCCTGTTCTGAATGTTGCATAGTATTGGTGGACTCGAGTATTGGTGGACTCGAATGAAGCGCGAGATTGCTCAGTTCATGAATGAATGTGATGTCTGCAGAAGAGTGAAAGCACAACACCAACGACCAGCTGGTCTCCTCCAACCTCTTGCCATTCCAGAATGGAAGTTTGACCATATTGAGATGGACTTCGTGATTGGATTTCCAAAGTCCAAGCGTGGCAATGATGCTATCTTTGTTGTCATCGACAAGCTCACTAAAGTGGCTCATTTTCTTCCTATCAAAGAATCTATCACATCAGCCCAGTTGGCAGAGCTATATACCTCCAGGATTGTCTCTCTGCACGGCATTCTGCAGTTGATATCTACAGATCGTGGTAGCATCTTTACCTCTAAGTTCTGGGATTCTTTTCAGAAGGACATGGGCACCAACATTCGCTTCAACACAGCTTTTCATCCTCAAACTAGTGGCCAAGTCAAGCGAGTAAATCAGATTCTTGAAGATATGCTTTGGGCATGTGTCATTTCTTTCGGTATGAAGTGGGAAGATTGTCTTCCATATGCCGAGTTCTCCTACAACAACAGCTTCCAAGCTAGTTCGGGCAAGGCCCCATTCGAGATTCTCTATGGCAGGAAGTGACGTACTACTCTTAACTGGTCAGAGACGGGTGAGCGCCAACTTCTTGGAAATGACTTGATCACAGAGCCTGAAGAAATGTGCAAAGTCATTCGTGAAAATCTCAAAGCCACGCAATCGCGCCAGAAGAGTTACTATGATAGCAAGCATCGTGACTTGGCTTTCGAGATCGGAGATCATGTCTACCTCCACGTCTCTCCAATGGAAGGTACTTGTCGCTTTGGTATCAAAGGGAAACTTGCCCCTAGATACGTGGGTCCTTTCAAGATCATTGGCAAAAGAGGCGATCTCGCCTATCAACTTGAGCTTCCATGCAACTTTGCAAATGTGCATGACGTGTTTCATGTGTCTCAGCTTTGCAACTGTTTCAAGACTCCTGACCGCACCGTCAACTTCGAAGAGATTGATCTCCAAGAAGACCTGTCTTATCATGAGCACCCCATTGCTATTCTTGAAGAAATTGAGTGCAAGACTCGCAACAAGTCTATCAAATTCCTGAAAGTAAAGTGGTGACATCATTCCGACCGTGAAGCCACCTGGGAACGTGAGGACCACCTCCGTTCTGAATACCCGGAGTTTTTCCAGTCCTAGATCTCGGGACGAGATCCTTTCGTAGTGGTGGAGTGTTGTAACACCCCGTATGTAACCTGCCATATTTGTATTCCAACTCTTGCCATTTCCGGCATTAAGTTATGATATTTCCTCGTTGTCGGGTTTTTGTCTTTGTGTGCTTTTGTCTTTATCATGCATCTCATATCATGTCATCATGTGCATCGCATTTGCATACGTGTTTGTCTCATGCATCCGAGCATTTTCCCCGTTGTCCGTTTTGCATTCCGGCGCTCCTATGTCCTCCGGTGTCCCTTTCTACCTCTTTTCGTGTGCGGTGTTAAACGTTCTCGGATTGGACCGAGACTTTCCAAGCGCCCTTGGTTTACTACCGGTAGACCGCCTGTCAAGTTTTGTGCCATTTGGACTTCGTTTGATACTCCAACGGTTAACCGAGGGACCGTAAAGGCCTCGTGTGTGTTGCAGCCCAACACCTCTCCAAAGTGGCCCAAAACCCACCTAAACCCCCTCCATCATATCGGTCGTTCGATCACGATCACGTGGCCGCAAACCGTGCTTAGTTTGGAGCCTCCTAGCTCCCTCTACCTATAAAAAGGCATCTCCCCCTGAAATTTTCGAATCAAACCCTAGTCTCTCCCTCTCCTCG
>NC_041388.1:177057709-177097463 GCF_002162155.2 Triticum dicoccoides | reverse complement strand
TGCCACCGCCCGAGGCCGCCGCCTCGCCGAGACCGCCCGGCCGCCGCACCTCTCACCGCCCGGCGCCACCGCCACCATCGCCGACCACCGCGGTGCCATCGCCGCTCGTCGCCTCGCCGCCACCGCGGCCGGATCCGCCGCGGGAGACGCCGCCTCCGCCGTCCGGTGCCCTCCTCCTGCCTCCTCCTCGCCTCCCCCTCACCGGAGCAAGCTCCTGCCTCGCCGGAGCTCCTCGGTTCGCGCGCCCGCGAAGAACCCTAGATCTGAGAGGGTTGACTTTTTCCTAAGTCCCAGTAATTTTTAGCATTCTTCTTCATGCCATATCTTTGCACCCGTGGCTCCGTTTTGGGCGTGTAGCATATCAAATTGTTCGTCTCGACGAGTACTTCATTTCATCCCATTGCACCATGTTCATTTGAGTTCATATTGATGCCCTAAATTCTGTTGCAAGAGTGCTATGCAATGTTAGTTTCAGATTCTTAGCAGAGTTTGGACATTTGTCATTTTTGCCATGTTTAATGTGTGCCTCCTATGAACTTGAGCCCTACATGTGTTTTGAAGTATGCCATGCCATCTTTACAGGGGTGTATGCCATGTATTTTTGTGACCTCTATGGTGACTAGCACAAGCCTGCAAAGTAGCCCTCGTAATGTTGCTGATTTCAGGGACTTAGAAATCTTCTAAGTCTTTGCTCTGTTAATATTATGCCATGTATTCATGTTGCTACAGAGTGATCCATGCCTCTTTTGAGCATGTTCAGTAAGGATGTTTTGGAGATAATGTTATGCTCTATCCATCCATGTCTTTTTTTGCAATTATGGAGCAACCTAGCTTGACTCAATCAAGATCTACTTTTGCTATAAAATGTTTCTGGCAGAATGTTTACGTGTTAAGCATTTTTGCCGAGGTTGTTGTAGTTGATCCATGCATGCTATGACGTTGTTCTTGCCATGTTTAGCTTCTATGCCATGTCTACTTGCTAGGTGTATGCTTAGTTTGCCATGTTCCAGTTTTATGCTAAGTCTGAATCTGTTAATGAAAGTTGCTATGTTCACCTGGTTGCCATTGTATTTTCTGATCCCTTTTGGCTTATGGTCAGTAAGGGACTTTTGTTGTATGCTTTGAGTAGCTTCATGCCATGCTTTGCTTTGCCATGTTATGTTCCTGTAGCATGTTGTTACTTTGCTCTAAACATTGCTTCCTGATGTGAAATTCCTGACATGTTATTTTCACCAAGTCTGTAACCTGATATCTTTTGCACTTTGGCCATGCTTGTTTGAACCTGCTATTGAGTGAATTAGCCGTAGCTCAGTGTTCATCTTCTGTCAAGCATCTTGAGTGGATCCCTGCCATGTGATTTGTTGCTATGTTAGAGTGCAGTAGCTTGTTGTTCTTGATGCATTTAGATGGCCTCGTGCTGTTAATCGCAGATCGGTGCCATATTTGTTTTGCTTGTCATTTGCAAATCGTGCATCCGTTTCCGGTGATCTTTATATCGATTTCGACCGAAATCAACTCATCTTTCTAGTGGCACTCTTGGTTTTCCAAGTTGAGGCCAGGTTCAATCTCTCGTTTCTGAAGCATGCATATGCATTGCATTTCACATCCCGCATATCATGCCATGTTTTGCATCATGTTGCTTGTGCATTGCACCATGGTTGATTATGTCTCCCTTTGCTTGTGTTCTTGCTTTGGGTAGAGCCGGGAGACGAGTACGTGATCGAGGAACCCATTGAGTACGCTTACGTGGATCAAGTTAACATCATCTCAGAGAACTTTGTAGGCAAGATGACCATACCCTCGAAATCACTTCTATCTTTGCTTGCTAGATGCTCGCTCTATTGCTATGCCTATGCTACGATACCTACCACTTGCTTATCATGCCTCCCATATTGCCATGTCAAACCTCTAACCCACCTTGTCCTAGCAAACCGTTGTTTGGCTATGTTACCGCTTTGCTCAGCCCCTCTTATAGCGTTGTTAGTTGCAGGTGAAGATTGGAGTTTGTTCCTTGTTGGAACATGTTTATTGTTGGGATATCATTATTATATCTTGTCTACTTTAAATTCATCTATATACTTGGCAAAGGGTGGAAGGCTCGGCCTTATGCCTGGTGTTTTGTTCCACTCTTGCCGCCCTAGTTTCCGTCATACCGGTGTTATGTTCCTTGATTTTTGCGTTCCTTAAACGGTTGGGTTATAATGGGAACCCCTTGACAGTTCACCTTGAATAAAACTCCTCCAGCAAGGCCCAACCTTGGTTTTACCATTTTCCACCTAGCCTTTTTCCCTTGGGTTTCGCGGAGTGAAGGGTCATCTTTATTTTAAACCCCACCGGGCCAGTGCTTCTTTGAGTGTTGGTCCGAAATGGGCAGCCTGCGGGGCCACCTCGGGGCAACTTGAGGGTTGGTTTTACTCGTAGCTTGACCTATCCGGTGTGCCCTGAGAACGAGATATGTGCAGCTCCTATCGGGATTTGTTGGCACATTCGGGCGGCTTTGCTGGTTTAATTTTACCATTGTCAAGATGTCTTGTAACCGGGATTCCTAGTCTGATCGGGTTGTCTTGGGAGAAGGAATATCCTTCGTTGACCGTGAGAGCTTGTGATGGGCTAAGTTGGGACACCCCTGCAGGGATTTGAACTTTCGAAAGCCGTGCCCGCGGTTATGGGCAGATGGGAATTTGTTAATGTCCGGTTGTAGAAAACCTGAATCTAACTTAATTAAAATGAATCAACAGAGTGTGTGGCTGTGATGGTCTCTTTTCGGCGGAGTCCGGGAAGAGAACACGGACTCGAGTTATGCTTGAACGTTGGTTGTTCTAGGATCACTTCTTGATCATAGTTTCTCGACCGTGCCTTGCCTTCTCTTCTCGCTCTCATTTGCGTATGTTAGCCACCATATATGCTAGTGCTTGTTGCAGTTCCAGCTCATACCTTTTACCTACCTATAAGCTTAAATAGTCTTGATCGCCAGGGTGTGAGATTGCTGAGTCCCCGTGACTCACAGATTACTTCAAAACCAGATGCAGGGACCAATGATACCGCTCCAGGAGATTCGACTAAGCTCAAGTGGGGGTTCGATGAGGACTCAGGACGACACTATGTTTCCTTTCCAGACGATCAGTAGTGGAGCCCAGTTGGGTCGATCGGGAACATTATGCATTTGGGGTTGTCTTTATTTTGGTTTCGTAGTCGGACCTTGATTGTATCTGGATGAATGTAATGATATTTATGCTATTGTGTGACGTGGCGAGTGTAAGCCAACTATGTATCTCTTTTCCTTATTCATTACATGGGTTGTGTGAAGATTACCCCACTAGCGACATTGCTTACAATGCGGTTATGCCTCTAAGTCATCCTTCGACACGTGGGAGATGTAGCCGCATCGTGGGCGTTACATGTACACACCTTTTGAGAGAGCCATACATGATTTGGAATTTGATAGAATAGTCTATGTGCTTCACTTATATCTTTTGAGCTCTATAGTTTTACTCTATGTGCTTCACTTATATCTTTTGAGTTTTATAATTTTGCTCTAGTGCTTCACTTATATCTTTTAGAGCACGGTGGTGGATTTGTTTTATGGAAACTATTGATCTCTCATGCTTCACTTAGATTATATTGAGAGTCTTAATAGCATGGTAATTTGCTTAAAATCCTAATATGCTTGGTATGCAAGATTAATAATGAAACTTTCTTATGAGTGTGTTGAATACTAAGAAAAGTTTGATGCTTGATGATTGTTTTGAGATATGGAGGTAATAATATCAAAGTCGTGCTAGTTGAGTAGTTGTGAAATTGAGAAATACTTGTGTTGAGGTTTGCAAGTCCCGTAGCATGCACGTATGGTAAACGTTATGCAACAAATTCGAAACATGAGGTGTTATTTGATTGTCGTCCTTATGAGTGGCGGTCGGGGACGAGTGATGGTCTTTTCCTACCAATCTATCCCCCTAGGAGCATGCGCGTAGTGCCGAGGTTTTTGATGACTTGTAGATTTTTGCAATAAGTATGTGAGTTCTTTATGACTAATGTTGAGTCCATGGATTATACGCACTCTCACCCTTCCATCCTTGCTAGCCTCTTCGGTACCGTGCATTGCCCTTTCTCACATTGAGAGTTGGCGCAAACTTCGCCGGTGCATCCAAACCCCGTAATATGATACGCTCTTTCACACATAAACCTCCTTATATCTTCCACAAAACAGCCACCATACCTACCTATTATGGCATTTCCATAGCCATTCCGAGATATATTGCCATGTAACTTTCCATCATTCCGTTCATCATGACACATTCATCATTGTCATATTGCTTAGCATGATAATGTAGTTGACATAGTATTTGTGGCAAAGCCACCGTTCATAATTCTTTCATACATGTCACTCTTGGTTCATTGCATATCCCGGTACACCACCGGAGGCATTCACATAGAGTCATCTTTGTTCTAGTATCGAGTTGTAATCATTGAGTTGTAAATAAATAGAAGTGTGATGATCATCATTATTAGAGCATTGTCCCAAGTGAGGTATAAAAAAAAGAAAGGCCATAAAAAAGAGAAGGCCAAAAAAGAGAAAGGCCATAAAAAAAGGAGAAGGCCCAAAAAAAATGAGAGAAAAAGAGAGAAGGGACAATGTTACTATCCTTTTACCACACTTGTGCTTCAAAATAGCACCATGATCTTCATAGTAGAGAGTCTCTCATGTTATTACTTTCCTATACTAGTGGGAATTTTTTATTATAGAACTTGGCTTGTATATTCCAACAATGGGCCTCCTCAAGTGCCCTAGGTCTTCGTGAGCAAGCAAGTTGGATGCACACCCACTAGTTTCTTTTGTTGAGCCTTCATACATTTATAGCTCTAGTGCATCCATTGCATGGCAATCCCTACTCCTTGCATTAACATCAATCGGTGGGCATCTCCATAGCCCATTGATTAGCCTCGTTAATGTGAGATTTCCTCCTTTTTTGTATTCTCCACATAACCCCCCTCATTATATTCTATTCCACCCATAGTGCTATCTCCATGGCTCGCGCTCATATAGTGCGTGAAAGTTTATAGGTTTGAGATTACTAAAGTATGAAACAATTGCTTGGCTTGTCATCGGGGTTGTGCATGATGATAGCATTCTTGTGTGACGAAAATGAAACATGACTAAACCATATGCTTTTGTAGGGATGAACTTTCTTTGGCCATGTTATTTTGAGAAGACATAATTGCTTAGGTAGTATGCTTGAAGTATTATCATTTTTATGTCAATATGAACTTTTGTCTTGAGTCTTTAGGATCTGAATATTAATACCACAATTAAGAAGAATTACATTAAAAATATGCCAAGTAGCACTCAGCATCAAAAATTCTGTTTTTATCATTTACCTACTCGAGGACGAGCAGGAATTAAGCTTGGGGATGCTTGATACGTCTCCAACGTATCTATAATTTTTGATTGCTCCATGCTATATTATCTACTGTTTTAGACACTATTGGGCTTTATTTTCCACTTTTATATTATTTTTGGGACTAACCTATTAACCGGAGGCCCAGCCCAGAATTGCTGTTTTTTTGCCTGTTTTAGGGTTTCGAAGAAAAGGAATATCAAACGGAGTCCAAACGGAATGAAACCTTCGGAAACGTGATTTTCTCATCAGATAAGATCCAGGAGACTTGGACCCTCTGTCAAGAAAGCCACGAGGTGCTCACGAGGGTAGGGGCGCGCCCCCTGCCTCGTGGGCCCCTCGAAGCTCCACCGACGTACTTCTTCCTCCTATATATATCCACGTACCCCCAAACGATCGGGGATGGAGCCAAAAACCTAATTCCACCGCCGCAACTTTTTGTATCCACGAGATCCCATCTTGGGGCCTGTTCTGGAGCTCCACCGGAGGGGGCATCGATCACGGAGGGCTTCTACATCATCATCCAAGCCCCTCCGATGAAGTGTGAGTAGTTTACTTCAGACCTACGGGTCCATAGCTAGTAGCTAGATGGCTTCTTCTCTCTTTTTGGATCTCAATACAATGTTCTCCCCCTCTCTTGTGGAGATCTATTTGATGTAATCTTCTTTTTGTGGTGTGTTTGTTGAGATCGATGAATTGTGGGTTTATGATCCGGTCTATCTATGAATAATATTTGAATCTTCTCTGAATTCTTTTATGTATGATTGGTTATCTTTGCAAGTCTCTTCGAATTATCAGTTTGGTTTGGCCTACTAGATTGGTTGTTCTTGCCATGGGGGAAGTGCTTAGCTTTGGGTTCAATCTTGCGGTGTCCTTTCCCAGTGACAGAAGGGGCAGCAAGGCACATATTGTATTGTTGCCATCGAGGATAACAAGATGGGGTTTTTATCATATTGCATGAAATTATCCCTCTACATCATGTCATCTTGCTTAAGGCGTTACTCAGTTTTTAACTTAATACTCTAGATGCATGCTGGATAGCGGTCGATGAGTGGAGTAATAGTAGTAGATGCAGAATCGTTTCGGTCTACTTGTCTCGGAGGTGATGCCTATATACATGATCATACCTAGATATTCTCATAACTATGCTCAATTCTGTGAATTGCAGAACAGTAATTTGTTCACCCACCGTAGAATACTTATGCTCTTGAGAGAAGCCACTAGTGAAACCTATGGATCCCGAGTCTCTTTCTCATCATATCAATCTCCATTGCCTCCCTCCAAAGACGAGGCAAGCCTCGACGATGATGAATTCGTCGTGCCAGAGGATCCCGTCGAACAAGAGTGCTTCAAGCGCCGGCTTATAGCCACGACAAATAGCCTTAAGAAAAAGCAGCAGCAGCTTCAAGCTGATCAAGATATGCTAGCTGACAGATGGACTGAGGTCCTAGCGGCCGAGGAATATAAATTTGAACGCCCCTCCAAGAGTTACCCAAAGTGCAGGTTGCTACCTCGACTGGAGGAGGAAGCACCAAAACCTACATCCCCGGCGTATGACGTGGCTGATAGGCCACCTCGTGGCCGTGACAGAGAGGCATTCCAGCCAAAAGCTCAGCCCGCACCCCGACGCCATTCAAATAAAAAGGCATGGGGAAATACGCCAGACCTGCGAGACGTATTGGAGGACAAAGCAAAACACGCAAGATCGATCTACGGATCAAGAGGGCGCACCACTATGTGAGACGATAACCGTCACGCCGGATATAATAAAAGTAAATCCGACCGGGCCGAACACAGCGAACAAGACTCATTTGAGCTGCGTTGTGATATAGCCCAGTACAGAGGCGCCGCACACCCCCTATGCTTCACAGACGAAGTAGTGGATCACCAGATCCCAGAGGGTTTCAAACCCGTAAATATAGAATCATACGACAACACAATAGATCCTATGGTATGGATTGAGGATTTCCTCCTGCACATCCACATGGCCCGCGGTGATGACCTACACGCCATCAAATACCTCCCACTCAAACTCAAACGACCAGCTCGGCATTGGCTCAACAGCTTGCCAGCAGAGTCCATTGGCTGTTGGGAAGATCTGGAAGCCGCATTCCTCGACAACTTCCAGGGCACTTATGTGCGACCACCAGATGCCGATGACTTGAGCCACATAGTTCAGCAACCAGAGGAATCTGCCAGGCAATTATGGACACGGTTCCTAACAAAGAAAAATCAAATCGTCGACTGTCCGGGTGCAGAGGCCCTAGCAGCTTTTAAGCACAACATCCGCGATGAATGGCTCGCCCGGCACCTTGGCCAGGAAAAGCCAAAATCTATGGCAGCCCTCACGACACTCATGACCCGCTTTTGTGTGGGAGAGGACAACTGGCTGGCTCACAACAATAACATATCAAAGAACCATGGTACTTCGAATACCAAGAACGGCAACGGCAGGTCACGTCGCAACAAACATAAGTGCCGCATTAACGACGACAATACCGAGGATACGTCAGTCAATGCCAGATTCAAAGGCTCTAAACCCGGTCAGCGGAAAAAGCCATTCAAAAGAAGCACACCGGGCCCATCCAGTTTGGACCGTATACTCGATCGCTCGTGTCAAATACACGGCACCCCCGACAAGCCAGCCAACCACACCAACAGGGATTGTTGGGTGTTCAAGCAGGCCAGCGAGTTAAATGCCGAAAACAAAGATAAGGGTTCACATAGCGATGACGAGGAGGAGCCCCGACAGCCGAACACCGGAGGACAGAAGAGGTTCCCCCCACAAGTGCGGACGGTAAACATGATATACGCAACCCACATCCCCAAGACGTAGCGGAAGCGTGCGCTAAGGGATGTATATGCGTTGGAGCCAGTCGCCCCAAAGTTCAACCCATGGTCCTCTTGTCCGATCACCTTCGATCGCAGGGACCACCCCACTAGTATCCGTCATGGCGGATTCGCCGCACTGGTCCTAGACCCAATCATTGACGGATTCCACCTCACTCGAGTCCTTATGGATGGCGGCAGCAGCCTGAACCTGCTCTACCAGGACACAGTGCGCAAAATGGGTATAGACCCCTCAAGGATCAAACCCACAAAAATGACCTTTAAAGGCGTCATACCAGGTGTAGAGGCCCACTGCACAGGCTCAGTCACACTAGAAGTGGTCTTCGGATCCCCGGATAACTTCCGAAGCGAAGAGCTAATCTTTGATATAGTCTCGTTCTGCAGTGGCTATCATGCACTGCTCGGGCGCACCGCTTTTGCAAGATTCAATGCGGTACCACATTATTCATACCTCAAGCTCAAGATGCCAAGACCTCGGGGGGTCATCACAGTTAATGGAAACACAGAGCGCTCTCTCCGCACGGAGGAGCACACTGCGGCCCTCGTAGCAGAAGCACAAAGCAGCCTCTTAAGGCAACCCACTAGTTCGGCGATTAAGGACCCGGACACCTTCAAGCGCGCCCGGAGTAATTGGCAACAGGACCGCCTGACACATCCCGAGCTCGCATAGCAATGCGGCCCCCACCCCGGTCCCAGCCAAACGGCGAAATCCGTGCCACGCGTACATAATTACGCATTAAAAATACCATGGGCACAGGTGGGGAGGGGGCACGACTGCGGCACGCCCCAAGACACGGCTTAACCTCACTAGGGGCTTCGCGCTTTGTTACCTTTTCTCTTTCAGGACTTTAATCTCTGGAAACCCTGTCCGGCAGCATGATTGCCGAACACATGATGCAGCAACCAAGGAGGCAGAAAGCTACGTCACACCATGGAACTCCCAGGTGGATTACGATTACGAGTGAAATACTTGCTTTAATACTATTCCTCATCTCGCCCTTGGAGGGGACATGTCAAATAGTCCTACTTTTTGCTTATCGCACTACTTGTATCATTTTGCTTTAACACACCTTTTTGAATAAACAATGCATAACACTAAGACTATTATTGCATTCTTCTTATATATATATATATATATATATATATATATATGTTCATTCATGACATCTAGCACCCGTACACTCTGGTACGGCCAATACACCAGGGCCTTAAACATACCCCATAATACGGCGTTAGAAGTCCGAACACTTTTGACAGTGCGGCACCCCGAACTTATAGCATTATATGCATCAACTCCGAATCATGTCTTGGGTCAATAGTTGGGTTTGCCCGGCTCCCATGTTTTGGTACCTTACGTTCCGTTATATCGGCTAAGGTAGCACTGGGAGAACTACTGCGATTGTGCCCCAGTTCTACTGGGCTAAGCACCTCAGTAGAGAAAGCTAAAACTGACTGTCATGATAAGGCAAGAGACTGGTCGCTATTCGAGAGGTTTCGAGTCCCTAAAGACTTATGCCGCTTAGAGCGAGGAGTCGGCTCTGTCCGGCTTAAGGCGTGTATAGCGCCCCGAATTCGGCCTTCCGAATACTAGGGGCTTCGCCGAAATTTAAAATTATAGAATTCTATGGCTAAGTGAGAGTGATAAAGCATTATAGTCCGATTGCCTTGTTCGTTGTGCTGAGCACCTCCCTCGAAGGACCCAAAAATGGAAACAAGAGTGCTCAGGTTTATCCCGAACACCCCAGCACTCGTGGCATGGGGGCAGAAGCCGACGACTAGTCATCTCTTAGATTTGATAAACAGCCGAACATAAGGTAATATTTTAAATTCAAACAAGCGTTGCATAGCGCATATGAACAAGTTTTCATCATACAGGATCACACGAGCAAGTTCATTCAAATATTACATCTTTTGCACACTCGTCCACTACAAGACGGACACCCTTCATGACACCTTCAAAATACATCTCGGGGTGGCGATGCTCCTTGCCCTGCGGCGGCCCCTCCTTCACCAGCTTCACGACGTCCATCTTGGCCCAGTGCACCTTCGCACGGGCGAAAGCCCGGCGAGCACCTTCGATGCAGAAGGACCGCTTGATGACTTCCAGCCGTGGGCAGGCATCCACAAGCTGCCTCACCAGGCCGAAGTAGCTGTTGGGAAGGGCGTCGCTAGGCCACATCCGGACTATAAAGCCCTTCATGGCCTGTTCGGCCGCCTTGTGTAGCTCGACCAGTTGCTTTAGCTGGTCGCTCATAGGCACCGGGTGTTCGGTCCCAGTATACTGGGTCCAGAACAAATTCTCCGTCGAGCTTCCCTCCTCGGCCCAGTAAAATTTCGCGGCATCTGACACGCTGTGGGGCAAATCTGCGAATGCTCCTGGAGAGCTCCGAACTTGGGTAAGTAACAAGTAATTTACTGTCACATGCTTGCTCTGCATATTGAATGCCTTACCCGCTGCTATCTTCTTCATCGCATCAATCTCCTGGAGGTCCTTTTGGGCTTCGGCCTTGGCAGTCTTTGCGCTCTCGAGGGCTGCGGCAAGCTCAGACTCTCGTGTCTTCGAGTCAAGCTCCAATGCCTCATGTTTCGTCACGAGAGCCTGGAGCTCTTGCTGCACCTCGCCCACCCGTGCCTCCTGGCTTTCCCGCTCGGTGCGCTCCTTGGCCACTTTGTTTCCGGCCTCGGACAACGCTTGCTTCAGGGTCACCACCTCGGTCGTGGCCCCTGGTACATTCATGATGATCCTGTCATTTTTCAATCGCATCTTTTATATATATATATATCTACAGACTAGGTATTACTTACCTTTGTTCTCCTCGAGCTGCCTCTTAGCAAGGCCGAGCTCTCTCTCGGACCCCTCGAGGTCCTGCTTCAGTGCGGCGACCTCCGCAGTCAGTACGGCAGAGGTCAGCAGCGAAGCCTGCATATGCATACAGACATACTAGTATTAGACTCCTGCAGATATTATTTGATCCTCTATTCGACTTTTCTTTGTGAACACCAAACAGAGCATCAGGGGCTACTGTCTATGCGGTAATATTTTTCCTATATTTTAAACACTTACCTCAAAGCTGTTAGAAGGCTGGCATAGGCTTCAGTCAGTCCGCTCTTGGCGGACTGAACCTTCTTGATCACCGCACTCATAATAGTGCGGTGCTCTTCATCGATGGAAGCGCCGCGAAGCGCTCCCAGCAGGTTGTCCGGTGCCTCTGGATGGACAGAGGTCACCAGCACGGGCATCTTGCCCCTTTTGGAAGGAGGCCGCCTGCCCGAATCCGGAACCACTGGAGGTTCCGGCGCGGTGTTCGGCTGAGGGCCGAACTCGGAGCCCTCGGGAGCCTTACTCCCTCTACTCTCGCAGTCTGGAAGGTTGCCTTGAGGCGCCTCCGAGACTGTCTCCCCTTGACCCGGCGCCTCTTGAGACAATACCTCGGCATTGTCCGTAGGGCAGGGGGAGGTGGCGGTCGAAAGTGGATCGCTATCCATATCCGACGAGTCCAAGGAGCCGTCCGACGAGGATACGTCGATACGGGCTCGGGGCGGTCTGCATAATCATAATTCGGCGTTAGGAGAGGCAGTGCGACAAAGGTATGCTATGAGTTACTCTGGTATCCGAATACTTACGACTTCGCCAGGGGCTTGGCCCTGAGCAGCCACTCGTCTTCGCCTTCAGCGGCGGTGGTGGAGTAGTCCGGAAGGAGAGTCCTTCCCTTCTTGGACCCTTCGCCCCCCCCGGTCGGGGCGGCCTTCCTTTTCTTGTATCCTCCGGCTGGAGGGGGAGCATCTTCTTCTTCCTCCTCGTCTTCGTGGGAGGAGTGCGTCACAGAGTCATCGGACGATGAGTCCGATACCACCTAGCGCTGGGAACTCTTTCGGGTTCCCTTGGCCTTCTTCTTGGTCTTCTCCGGCACCTTGTAAAGCATCTCCATCAGGAGAGCGTCCGCAGTGTCTTTGGGCAGAGGGGCCGGACAGTCGATCTGCTCCGATGCCTTCACCCAGTCCTATCAATGGTATGGGAGCTCAGACCCCGCATGTGGTTAAGCTATGGGACATGAACATCCTACCAGATGTACATAACTTACCGGATTCACAGGGCGCTTCGTGCTTAGCCCGCGGTCCTCGGTAAGAGAAGGCGGGACCTCGACGCCCTTGAACAGCACCCTCCAGACGTCCTTGTGCGTTGTGTCGAAGAGCTCGCTCAAAGTCTGCTGCTGGGCTGGGTCGAACTCCCACAAGTTGAAATCCCGTTGTTGACACGGGAGGATCCGGCGGAAGAGCATGACCTGGACTATGTTGACAAGCTTAAGCTTCTTGCTTGCCATATTCCGGATACATTTCTGGAGTCTGTCCAGCTCCACCGATGAACCCCAGGACATGCCCTTCTCTTTTCAGGAGGTGAGCCACGTGGGGATTCCGGATCAAAACTCGGGGGGCCGCCACCCAGTTGGCGTAGCGCGGCTCGGTGATGTAGAACCATGCCGATTGCCACCCCTTTATGGTCTCCATGAAGGAGCCTTCGAGCCATATAACATTGGGCATCTTCCCCACCATGGCTCCGCCGCATTCCGCTTGTTGACCGCCCACCACCTTTGGCTTGATATTGAAGGTCTTCAGCCACAGACCGAAGTGGGGCCGGATGCGGAGGAAAGCCTCGCACACGATGATGAACGCCGAGATGTTGATGATGAAATTCAGGGCCTGATCATGAAAATCCAGACCGTAGTAGAACATAAGACCGCGGACAAATGGATGGAGGGGAAACCCCAGTCCGTGGAGGAAGTGGTGGAGGAAAACTACCCTTTCGTGAGGTTCTGGGGTAGGGACGATCTGCCCCGCAGCGGGCAGCCGATGCACGATATCCGCGGCTAGGTATCCGGCTCCGCGCAGCTTTTTGATGTGTCCCTCCGTGACGGAGGAAGCCATCCACTTGCCTCCTGCTCTGGACATGTTTGGAGAAGGTTGAGGAGAAGGATGTGGACTTGGGCGTCGGAGCTCGAGTGCGCAAGAATGGATGAGCAAGGAGGAAGAAGGCGTGGGTAGGAAAAGGTTAAACCTTATCCCTTTATAAGGGCAGCCGAAACTATGCGCCCCCACTAGCCTGGTAAAACTTGCTTATCCCCCAAGCGCCGTAATTGATGGTGCGGTTGGGTTACCCATGCCCATATTGATGAGAATCCCGTAATAAGGGGGACACGATCTCTGCTTTGACAAGACGTGTTAAGAAACTGCCTCGCGTTATGTTCGGGGCTGGTTAAATAAAAACGTTCGAATAATCACCGAGCCATGGCATGATGTCATGTGGCCAAAACGTGTCAGCAGATTAGATTTGTGGAAATATTATTCTCTCTATGGTGGTATGTGGAACTTATTTTGCAGGGTCAAACACTATCCTTTTATTCAAACTCTTCTGTGCTGTATCCGGAGGAGGAACCCGCCTTGCAATGCCGAAGACAACACTGCGCGCTGGACTCATCGTCATTGAAGCCTGGTTCAGGGGCTACTGAGGGAGTCCTAGATTAGGGGGTCTCCGGACAGCCGGACTATGTCCTTTGGCCGGACTGTTGGACTATGAAGATACAATATTGAAGACTTCATCTCGTGTCCGGATGGGACTCTACTTGGCATGGAAGGCAAGCTAGGCAATACGGATATGTATATCTCCTCCTTTGTAACCGACCTTGTGTAACCCTAGCCCCCTTTGGTGTCTATATAAACCGGAGGGTTTTAGTCCATAGGACAACATACAATCATACCATAGGCTAGCTTCTAGGGTTTAGCCTTTCCGATCTCGTGGTAGATCAACTCTTGTAATACTCATATCATCAAGAATAAATCAAGCAAGACGTAGGGTTTTACCTCCATCAAGAGGGCCCGAACCTGGGTAAAACATCGTGTCCCCTGCCTCCTATTACCATCCACCTTAGATGCACAGTTCGGGACCCCCTACCCGAGATCCGCCGGTTTTGACACCGACAGGCCCACTATGGGCACAAGCCTACCAGAAAAATATGAAAGCTTATGTTGATTTAGGCCCATATATTTTTCGTGGGCTACATGCCAATTTCGGCCCGTAATCATTTTTAGCCCAATTAGAATGGGCCCGACGAATGTTGGCATGTTGGGCTCCTACGAAGCTTTCAGCCGAATATATTACTAAGATAAACCTACACTATACAAAAATAGCGTTGTAATTACTGCAGCCCGAGGCAGCATCATAAATGTTGTATCACAACAAAATAAATTCCAACCATACAACAAAAGGCCTGTTGGCATAAATTTTATAGTCCTTCCAGATAAAATCACCATCAGATGTATAGAAGCACAAATCATTTGACCTGAGTGCTAATGTTTCAGGCTGTAGAATCTAATGGAGCAGCACGATCTCCACCTTTTTTCCGCCATTGCTCTTGAACAACGAAGCGAATGTCTGATAGTCTGGTTTCAAAACCATTCATATCTTGATGACATTTCTCAACCACTATTCTTGTTTCCGAAACAACGTCCATTAGGGATTGGACTTGTGTCTGGAGCACAGATATATCACTCTGTCTAGCAGGAAGATTTTGTTCAGTAGGCAATTTGGACGAGGTTACCTTAACAACCAACCCAGAATTACGCAGGAAGGTGCTTTTTGCAGTGTTAGTGGAGAGATACTAACACACTGCAGCAAGAGGTGACATTGTACCTATAGTAGCCTCGTCACCTTCAGGTGGTTGTGGCTGTTCAATCATTTGTTCCATAGCTTCCTGAAAGTTTGAACTTGTAGATTAGTGTACCAGATAAGTTACTAATGAGACAAAAACAAACAAAGTAGGTTAAACGTTTATAATAACTTATTTTAGTGAACTACTGTAATACATTAGCATGTATTGTAGTGCCAACTACATAATAAAATCACTTTCGAAACATATGTCC
Organism: Triticum dicoccoides; assembly: GCF_002162155.2. NCBI lineage: Eukaryota > Viridiplantae > Streptophyta > Magnoliopsida > Poales > Poaceae > Triticum > Triticum dicoccoides. The sequence goes on along the minus strand of NC_041388.1, from coordinate 177,082,302 downwards.
ATGTAGCATGCCTACTGTATTGTCTATTTCCTCACATTCGTTGTCATCTAAGGATAAAGAGACATGGTTTAAAGTAGGATGAACATAGTATGACATCATTCATATCATGGGCAAACAAATATAAAACAAACATGCTATTTTATCATTATGTGCGCACGTGAACATAACAACTAGATTACAGATCAAGACTAAAAGAATATGCTTCATCTCTTTTAAACCATGTAAGGTGAAATGATACGTTAAGACAACTGTGAATAAAAGTGAACAGAGTAACTGACATTGGCTGCGAACCAAGTAGTTAAATGAACACATCACAATACCAATCAGTTCAAGGCAGGAGGAGTAAGGACTTACAATAGTGCTTGAACTAGTGTGCTCATGCCCTTCATCTTGCTAGTGTGGCAATCCTTGAATATTTGCACTGCATTCGGTTCAGGTTCTTTTTGGTTCGCACGGGATTTCCTCTGTATTTGGAACAAGTCAATATAGATACGATAATATGGCACAAAAAAGAAGGAAGTAGCAGCTATTAACAAGAGCCTCGCAGTGTGCAATATAGCTACGAGATCCTGTGGTCTGTTGGAATTTCACTTTAGAACGGTTGGTTTTGTTCTTCAAACAGTTAGCCTAGAAGAAGATACACTTGTAAGGCACATACATAAATACAAGTTCAATATGTGGTCTGATCAAATACATATAGCCTACCTGATACTTTGGATCAGACCAGTGTTTAACGAGGGATGTCCAGTCTTCATCTGTAATATATTCCACTGCAGATGTTTGGGCGATTTCATTGTTAGCCTTGCCTTCAAAGTGAGATTTTCTAAGGTGGTACCGATACTGTCGTAGAGCAGACTGAAAAACATGAGTGCATGCTTGTCTAGTTGCATCATCTTTCGGATCCAACTTGAACCTCATCTGTTGAAAAAAGAATGTGAGTCTTATTAGGAGGAATCTAGAAAGTATGGGACAGAGCAAGACAATATTGCTAATTGTGATGAATAACATTACTTACGGATAAATGGTCAAGGAAGGTGTTAAACTGGGTATTATCTTTCTCATTCCTGTACTGGATCCACGTTGGGAGGATACGTGCATGACACCTAACGGCAACGGCTGCCTCTGATACTAACTTGGTTGACTCTGTAGCATCACGTGGCCTTTTTAAACCTGCCTCAAAATGGATCTCCATTCTTCCTCCTTTAGATTTTGTTAATCTGTCAAGCATTATCCCTGATGTCTGTTTCCGCTTGCGCCATGGTGCTAGTTCGACAACGAATATGGAAAGTGTTAGTGTACATCAAACTGTCAGAGTACATATAAAGGAGCATGCAACTGCAACTTGACTCGGTCAGGTACCGTCTTGGTGTTGATGCTCATGAGGTTCATCTGATCTTGCCAAGTCCTGTTGTGTCAGCAGTGCTTCGGAAGTAGTGTTAGGTGTGAAGGCAGCTTGGGAACTGGCCAGTTCCGGAGCAAACGAACGAGTAACTGGTTGAGATGCTGGTACAGTTGAAGGGGATGTTGCAGCTGGTGGAGCAGGTGATACTGTGTTTGTAGATTTAGCCGGTGGACTTGGACCTTCTACTGCACTATAAGTACTAGCAAAATCTCGACGACAGAACCTTTTCTGTTTCACCCAACGAGTAACAACAGTCCCTACTATATTATTTTCCTTGCTCTTTTTTGACTTTGCCATGTCAAGCTGTACCCACAACACAAAAGAATAAAATCACTCTTCAGAACTCATTGATGCATGATACAGACAAGCAATACTTTGATGTAAGACAACCGTATGAGGATGGAATATGTAAGAAAAATAGGATGGCATGACATATTGACAGCTACGTTGTGCAAACTAAGCAGAAGGATTTTCAAGAAAATAGAAGTAATGCAAGCTAAACACCATATGAAAGATGCAACCAATATTACTCTGCCAAGTTAAAAGTGTCTTGTCATAAGTGGCAATTCGAAAAATTAGAAGTACAACGTAGAAATCAATGCAAGATGCAACCACTATCAAACTGCCATGTTAAAAGCGTCCAATCATGAGTGACTGATGCGGGATACACAACAACAGTACTTTGATGTAAGAACATGGTATGATAGATAGATGCAGTGTATTCTAGACACAAAAAGCCATGTCATATGCACATGTATAATGTATAAACTCAGCAGGTGCAATTTAATCAAAATAGAAGAAATACAGGCTAGACAACATATGCAACATGAAACCAATTATCATACTGTCAACTTAGAGCAAGCACCTGCGATGGTGGAGTACGGGAGATGAACTCATCATGTAGACTTGGGACTTCAACTTCATTAGCAGTAGCAGTGGCAAATCTAGAGAGTCTCTGTTTACGTCGGTGCGGAGGACCACCAACATCCCCTAACTTACTCATTTCCTTCCTATTTTCTGACATTGCCTTATGAAGTCAAAACCACAAGAAGATGAATAAAATTAGCTCTGCATAACTGGTTGATGCATGATACAGACGAACACTACTTTGATGTAAGGCAAGCGCAGGATAGGAGGATGGAATATATACAAAAAAGACAGCGTTTCATATTCACACGTACAATAGGAGGATGGAATATGTAGGAAAAAATAGTAAGCGGAAGGCATTTCAACAAAATTAGAAGAAATGAAAGCTAGGCACCATATGAACATGCAACCAATATCACCCTATCAGGTAAAAAGTGTCTCATTGTAAGTGCCATTTCAAGAAATTAGAAGCAGTACAAGCTAGAAGACAATGCAAGATGCAACTACATCACAGTCCCAAGTTAAATGTGTCTTATGGGTAAGTGATCGTTGTAGGTATAAGTTGTAAGCTACGTAGATGCAATTCAACATAATCAGAAGCAATACAAACTAGACATCATACGGAAAACGCAACCACGTATAACAGTTCCAAGTAAGAGCAAGCACCTGTGATGGTGGAGTAGGGGAGATGTGCTCATCATGTACACGTATGTTCTAGAAACAGGAACACGTGTCATATTCACAGGCATTATGTGTAAAGTAAGCAGATGCAATTCAAGTTAGAAGCAATACAAGCTAGACATCATACGCAACATGCAACCACATATAATAGTGTCAAGTTAGAGCAAGCAACTGTGATGGTGGAGTAGGGGAGATGTGCTCATCATCTACACAGCTACGTTGACTGTCCAGCCTTGTGTTGTCTTGCGAATCTTGTTGGGAGGATGGCGGAGTTGAATCTGTAGAGACCCCCTGTTTGAGTTGCTCCGAAGGACCACCATCATCCACTGCCAGACTAATTTCCTTCAGCTGTAATGATTTTGCATTGTGAAGTCAAACCGATAAGAAAAAGGAATAAAATTCGCTCTTCAGAACTCATTCATGCATGATACAGACGAACACTACTCGGATGAAAGGCAAACACATGATGCGAGGATGGAATATGTATGAAAAACAGGATGGTGTGACATATTCACACCTATGATGTGGTAACTAAGCAGAAGGCATTTCAACAAATTAGAAGCACTGCAAGCTAGACACCATATGAAAGATGCAACCAATATCACTCTGCCAAGTTCAAACTGTATGGCGTTTCAACAAATTAGAAGCAGTACATGCTAGAAATCATATGCAAGACACAACCAATATCACAGTGGCGACTTAAAGGTGCCTTATCATAAGATATAGTATGTACCAAAAATAGGAAAGCGTGTCATATTCACATGTATCATGTGTAAGCTAAGCAGATGCAGTTTACACTAATTAGGAGCAATACGAGCTAGACACCATATGCAACATGTGTTGGAAATATGCCCTAGAGGCAATAATAAAATGGTTATTATTATATTTCTTTGTTCACGATAATTGTCTCTTGTTCATGCTATAATTGTGTTATTTGGAAATCGTAATACATGTGTGAATACATAGACCACAACACGTCCCTAGTGAGCCTCTAGTTGACTAGCTCGTTGATCAAAAGATAGTCATGGTTTCCTGACTATGGACATTGGATGTCATTGATAACGGGATCACATCATTAGGAGAATGATGTGATGAACAAGACCCAATCCTAAGCATAGCTCAAAGATCATGTAGTTCGTTTGCTATAGCTTTTCCGAATGTCAAGTATCATTTCCTTAGACCATGAGATTGTGCAACTCCCGGATACCGTAGGAGTGCTTTGGGTGTGCCAAACGTCACAACGTAACTGGGTGACAATAAAGGTACACTATGGGTATCTCCGAAAGTGTCTGTTGGGTTGGCACGAATCGAGACTGGGATTTGTCACTCCATATGACGGAGAGGTATCTCTGGGCCCACTCGGTAATGCATCATCATAATGAGCTCAATGTGACCAAGTGGTTGATCACGGGATCATGCATCATAGTACGAGTAAAGTGACATGCCGGTAACGAGATTGAACAAGGTATTGGGATACCGATGATCGAGTCTCGGGCAAGTAACGTACCGATAGACAAAGGGAATTGTATACGGGATTGATTGAATCCTCGACATCGTGGTTCATCCGATGAGATCATCGAGGAGCATGTGGGAGCCAACATGGGTATCCAGATCCCGCTATTGGTTATTGACCGAAGAGTCGTCTCGGTCATGTCTAGGTGTCTCCCGAACCCGTAGGGTCTACACACTTAAGGTTCGGTGACGCTAGGGTTGTTGAGATATTAGTATACGGTAACCAGAAAGTTGTTCGGAGTCCCGGATGAGATCCCGGACATCACGAGGAGTTCCGGAATTGTCCGGAGGTGAAGATTTATATATAGGAAGTCAAGTTTCGGCCATCGGGAAAGTTTCGGGGGTAATCGGTATTGTACCGGGACCACCGGAAGGGTCCCGGGGGTCCACCGGGTGGAGACACCTATCCTGGAGGGCCCCATGGGCTGAAGTGGGAGGGGAACCAGCCCCTAGTGGGCTAGTGCGCCCCCCATGGGCCTCCCCATGCACCTAGGGTTGGAAACCCTAGGGGTGGGGGGCACCCCACTTGGCTTGGGGGGCACTCCACCCCCTTGGCCGCCGCCCCCCCTTGGAGATTGCATCTCCTAGGGCCGGCGCCCCCTAGGGGTCCTATATATAGTGGGGGGGGGGAGGGAGGGAAGACGCACCCTAGCCCCTGGCGCCTCCCTCTCCCTCCCGTGACACTCCTTCCTCTCCCTGAGCTTGGCGAAGCCCTGCCGAGATCACCGTTGCTTCCACCACCACGCCGTCGTGCTGCTGGATCTTCATCAACCTCTCCTTCCCCCTTGCTGGATCAAGTTGGAGGAGACGTCTTCCCAACCGTATGTGTGTTTAACGCGGAGGTGCCGTCCGTTCGGCGCTAGGTCATCGGTGATTTGAATCACGGCGAGTACGACTCCATCAACCCCGTTGTCTTGAACGCTTCCGTGCACGATCTACACGGGTATGTAGATGCACTCCCCTCTCCCTCATTGCTAGATTACTCCATAGATTGATCTTGGTGATGCGTAGAAAATTTTAAAATTCTGCTACGTTCCCCAACAGTGGCATCATGAGCTAGGTCTATGCGTAGTTTCTATGCACGAGTAGAACACAAAGCAGTTGTGGGCGTCGATATTGTCAATTTACTTGCCGTTACTAGTCTTATCTTGATTCGGCGGCATCGTGGGATGAAGCGGCCCGGACCGACCTTACACGTACGCTTACGTGAGACTGGTTCCACCGATTGACATGCACTAGTTGCATAAGGTGGCTGGCGGGTGTCCGTCTCTCCCACTTTAGTCAGATTGAATTCGATGAAAAGGGTCCTTATGAAGGGTAAATAGAAATTGGCATACCACGTTGTGGTTTTGGTGTAGGTAAGAAACGTTCTTGCTAGAAACCTATAGCAGCCACGTAAAAACTTGCAACAACAATTAGAGGACGTCTAACTTGTTTTTGCAGCATGTGCCGTGTGATGTGATATGGCCAAAAGGATGTGATGAATGATATATGTGATGTATGAGATTGATCATGTTCTTGTAATAGGAATCACGACTTGCATGTCGATGAGTATGACAACCGGCAGGAGCCATAGGAGTTGTCTTAATTTATTTATGACCTGCGTGTCAACATAAACGTCATGCAATTACTTTACTTTATTGCGAAAGCGTTAGCCATAGTAGTATAAGTAATAGATGACGAGATAACTTCAAGAAGACATGATGATGGAGATCATGGTGTCATGCCAGTGACAACGATGATCATGGAGCCCCGAAGATGGAGATCAAAAGGAGCAAATGATATTGGCCATATCATGTCACTATTTGATTGCATGTGATGTTTATCATGTTTTACATCTTATTTGCTTAGAACGACGGTAGCTTAAATAAGATGATCCCTCCTAATAATTTCAAGAAAGTGTTCCCCCTAACTGTGCACTGTTGCGAAGGTTCGTTGTTTCGAAGCACCACGTGATGATCGGGTGTGATAGATTCTAACGTTCGAATACAACGGGTGTAAGCCAGATTTACACATGCAATACACTTAGGTTGACTTGACGAGCCTAGTATGTACAGACATGGCCTCGGAACACGGAAGACCAAAAGGTCAAGCATGAGTCGTATAGAAGGTACGATCAACATGAAGATGTTCACCGATGTTGACTAGTCCGTCTCACGTGATGATCGGACACGGCCTAGTTGACTCGGATCATGTTTCACTTAGATGACTAGAGGAATGTCTATCTGAGTGGGAGTTCATTGAATAATTTGATTATATGAACTTAATTATCATGAACTTAGTATAAAATCTTTACACTATGTCTTGTAGATCAAATGGCCCACGCTAATGTTGCCCTCAACTTCAACGCGTTCCTAGAGAAAACCAAGCTGAAAGATGACGGTAGCAACTATACGGACTGGGTCCGGAACCTGAGGATCATCCTCATAGCTGCCAAGAAAGATTATGTCCTAGAAGCACTGCTAGGTGATTCACCCATCCCAGAGAACCAAGACGTTATGAATGCTTGGCAGTCACGTGATGATGATTACTCCCTCGTTCAGTGCGGCATGCATTATAGCTTAGAACCGGGGCTCCAAAAGCGTTTTGAGCGACACGGAGCATATGAGATGTTCGAAGAGCTGAAAATGGTTTTCCAAGCTCATGCCCGGGTCGAGAGATATGAAGTCTCCGACAAGTTCTTCAGTTGTAAGATGGAGGAAAATAGTTCTGTCAGTGAGCACATACTCAAAATGTCTGGGTTGCATAACCGCTTGACTCAGCTAGGAGTTAATCTCCCGGATGACGCGGTCATTGACATAATCCTTCATTCGCTTCCACCTAGCTACAAGAGCTTTGTGATGAACTTCAATATGCAGGGGATGGAAAAGACCATTCCTGAGGTATATTCAATGCTAAAATCAGCGGAGGTGGAAATCAAAAAGGAACATCAAGTGTTGATGGTGAATAAAACCACTAAGTTCAAGAAAGGCAAGGGTAAGAAGAACTTCAAGAAGGACGGCAAGGGGGTTGCCGCGCCCGGTAAGCAAGCTGCCAGGAAGAAGTCAAAGAATGGACCCAAGCGTGAGACTGAGTGTTTTTATTGCAAGGGAAGTGGTCAGTGGAAGCGGAACTGCCCAAAATACTTAGCGGACAAGAAGGCCGGCAACCCTAAAGGTATATGTGATATACATGTAATTGATGTGTACCTTACCAGTACTCATAGTAGCTCCTGGGTATTTGATACCGGCGCGGTTGCTCACATTTGTAACTCAAAGCAAGAGCTGCGGAATAAGCGGAGACTGGCGAAGGACGAGGTGACGATGCATGTCGGGAATGGTTCCAAGGTCGATGTGATCGCCGTCGGCACGCTACCTCTACATTTACCTACGAGATTAGTTTTAAACCTCAATAATTGTTATTTAGTGCCAGCTTTGAGCATGAACATTGTATCAGGATCTCGTTTAATTCGAGATGGCTACTCATTTAAATCTGAGAATAATGGTTGTTCTATTTATATGAGAGATATGTTTTATGGTCATGCCCCGCTGGTGAATGGTTTATTCTTAATGAATCTCGAGTGTAATGCTACACATATTCATAGTGTGAATACCAAAAGATGTAAGGTTGATAATGATAGTCCCACATACTTGTGGCACTGCCGCCTTGGTCACATAGGTGTCAAACGCATGAAGAAGCTCCATGCAGATGGAATTTTGGAGTCTCTAGATTACGAATCATTTGACACCTGCGAACCATGCCTCATGGGTAAAATGACCAAGACTCCGTTCTCAGGAACAATGGAGCGAGCAACCAACTTATTGGAAATCATACATACTGATGTGTGCGGTCCAATGAGTGTTGAGCCTCGCGATGGCTATCGTTATGTTCTCACCCTCACTGATGACTTGAGTAGATATGGGTATGTCTACTTAATGAAACACAAGTCTGAGACCTTTGAAAAGTTCAAGGAATTTCAGAGTGAGGTTGAGAATCAACGTGACAGGAAAATCAAGTTCTTGCGATCAGATCGTGGGGGAGAATACTTGAGTCACGAATTTGGCACGCACTTAAGGAAATGTGGAATAGTTTCACAACTCACGCCGCCCGGAACACCTCAGCGTAATGGTGTGTCCGAACGTCGTAATCGCACTCTATTGGATATGGTGCGATCGATGATGTCTCTTACCGATTTACCGCTGTCATTTTGGGGCTATGCTTTAGAGACTGCCGCATTCACTTTAAATAGGGCTCCGTCGAAATCCGTTGAGACGACACCGTATGAATTATGGTTTGGGAAGAAACCTAAGCTGTCGTATCTAAAAGTTTGGGGATGCGATGCTTATGTCAAGAAACTTCAACCTGAAAATCTCGAACCCAAATCGGAAAAATGCGTCTTCATAGGATACCCTAAAGAAACTATTGGGTATACCTTCTACCTCAGATCCAAAGGCAAGATCTTTGTTGCCAAGAATGGATCCTTTCTAGAGAAAGAGTTTCTCTCGAAAGAAATAATTGGGAGGAAAGTAGAACTCGATGAAGTATTACCTCTTGAACCGGTATGTGGCGCAGCTCAAGAAAATGTTCCTGAGGTGCCTACACCGACTAGAGAGGAAGTTAATGATGATGATCATGAAACTTCAGATCAAGTTGCTACTGAACTTCGTAGGTCCACAAGGACACGTTTCGCACCAGAGTGGTACGGCAACCCTATCTTGGAAATCATGTTGTTAGACAACGGTGAACCTTCGAACTATGAAGAAGCGATGGCGGGCCCAGATTCCGACAAATGGCTGGAAGCCATGAAATCCGAGATAGGATCCATGTATGAAAACGAAGTATGGACTTTGACTGACTTGCCCGATGATCGGCGAGCCATAGAAAATAAATGGATCTTTAAGAAGAAGACAGACGCGGATGGTAATGTGACCATCTATATGTTGGAAATATGCCCTAGAGGCAATAATAAAATGGTTATTATTATATTTCTTTGTTCATGATAATTGTCTATTGTTCATGCTATAATTGTGTTATCCAGAAATCGTAATACATGTGTGAATACATAGACCACAACATGTCCCTAGTGAGCCTCTAGTTGACTAGCTCGTTGATCAAAAGATAGTCATGGTTTCCTGACTATGGACATTGGATGTCATTGATAACGGGATCACATCATTAGGAGAATGATGTGATGGACAAGACCCAATCCTAAGCATAGCTCAAAGATCGTGTAGTTTGTTTGCTGTAGCTTTTCCGAATGTCAAGTATCATTCCTTGGACCATGAGATTGTACAACTCCCGGATACCGTAGGAGTGCTTTGGGTGTGCCAAACGTCACAACATAACTGGGTGACTATAAAGGTACACTACAGGTATCTCCGAAAGTGTCTGTTGGGTTGGCACGAATCGAGACTGGGATTTGTCACTCCGTATGACGGAGAGGTATCCCTGGGCCCACTCGGTAATGCATCATCATAATGAGCTCAATGTGATCAAGTGGTTGATCACGGGATCATGCATTACGGTACGAGTAAAGTGACTTGCCGATAAGGAGATTGAACGAGGTATTGGGATACCGATAATCGAGTCTCGGGCAAGTAACGTACCGATTGACAAAGGGAATTGTATACGGATTGACTGAATCCTCGACATCGTGGTTCATCCGATGAGATCATCGTGGAGCATGTGGGAGCCAACATGGGTATCCAGATCCCGCTGTTGGTTATTGACCGGAGAGTCGTCTCGGTCATGTCTGCATGTCTCCCGAACCCGTAGGGTCTACACACTTAAGGTTCGGTGACGCTAGGGTTGTTGAGATATTAGCATACGGTAACCCGAAACTTGTTCGGAGTCCCGAATGAGATCCCAGATGTCACGAGGAGTTCCGGAATGGTCCGGAGGTGAAGATTTATATATAGGAAGTCAAGTTTCGGCCATCGGGAAAGTTTCGGGGGTAATCGGTATTGTACTGGGACCACCGGAAGGGTCCCGGGGGTCCACCGGGTGGGGACACCTATCCCGGAGGGCCCCATGGGCTGAAGTGGGAGGGGAACCAGCCCCTAGTGGGCTGGTGCGCCCCCCTTGGGCCTCCCCTGTGCCTAGGGTTGGAAACCCTAGGGGTGGGGGGCGCCACCCTTGCCTTGGGGGGCAAGGCACCCCCTTGGCCGCCGCCCCCCCTAGGAGATTGGATCTCCTAGGGCCGGCGCCCCCCTAGGGACCCTATATATAGTGGGGGGGAGGGAGGGCTGCCGCACCCAAGCCCCTGGCCTCTCCCTCTCCCTCCCATGACACTCCTCAGTCTCCCTGCGCTTGGCGAAGCCCTGCCGAGATCACCGTTGCTTCCACCACCACACCGTCGTGCTACTGGATCTTCATCAACCTCTCCTTCCCCCTTGCTGGATCAAGTTGGAGGAGACGTCTTCCCAACCATACGTGTGTTGAACGTGGAGGTGCTGTCCTTCGGCACTTGGTCATCGGTGATTTGGATCACGACGAGTACGACTCCATCAACCCTGTTCTCTTGAACGCTTCCGCACACGATCTACAAGGGTATGCAGATGCACTCCTCTCTCCCTCGTTGCTAGATGACTCCATAGATTAATCTTGGTGATGCGTAGAAAATTTTAAAATTCTGCTACGTTCCCCAATAGTGGCATCATGAGCTAGGTCTATGCGTAGTTACTATGAACGAGTAGAACACAAAGCAGTTGTGGGCGTCAATATTGTCAACTATCTTGCCGTTACTAGTCTTATCTTGATTCGGCGGCATTGTGGGATGAAGCGGCCCGACCAACCGTACACGTACGCTTACGTGAGACCGGTTCCACCGACTAACATGCACTAGTTGCATAAGGTGGCTGGCGGGTGTCTGTCTCTCCCACTTTAGTCGGATCAGATTCAATGAACAGGGTCCTTATGAAGGGTAAATAGAAATTGGCAATTCACGTTGTGGTTTTGGCGTAGGTAAGAAATGTTCTTGCTAGAAACCTATAGCAGCCACATAAAACTTGCAACAACAATTAGAGGACGTCTAACTTGTTTTTGCAGCAAGTGTTTTGTGATGTAATATGGCCAAAGGATGTGATGAATGATATATGTGATGTATGAGATGATCATGTTCTTGTAATAGGAATCACGACTTGCATGTCGATGAGTATAACAACCGGCAGGAGCCATAGGAGTTGTCTTTATTTATTCATGACCTGCGTGTCAACATAAATGTCATGTTATTACTTTACTTTATTGCCAAAGCGTTAGCCATAGTAGTAGAAGTAATAGATGACGAGACAACTTCAAGAAGACACGATGATGGAGATCATGATGATGGAGATCATGGTGTCATGCCGGCGATAACGATGATCATGAAGCCCCGAAGATGGAGATCAAAAGGAGCAAATGCTATTGGCCATATCGTGTCACTATTTGATAGCATGTGATGTTTATCATGTTTTACATCTTATTTGCTTAGAATGATGGTTGCTTAAATAAGATGATCCCTCGTAATAATTTCAAGAAAGTGTTCCCCCTAACTGTGCACCGTTGCGAAGGTTCGTTGTTTCGAAGCACCACATGATGATCGGGTGTGATAGATTCTAACGTTCGAATACAACAGGTGTAAGCCAGATTTACACATGCAATACACTTAGGTTGACTTGACGAGCCTAGCATGTACAGACATGGCCTCGGAACACAGAAGACCGAAAGGTCGAGCATGAGTCGTATAGAAGATACGATCAACATGAAGATGTTCACCGATGTTGGCTAGTCCGTCTCACGTGATGATCGGACATGGCCTAGTTAACTCGGATCATGTTTCACTTAGATGACTAGAGGGATGTCTATCTGAGAGGGAGTTCATTAAGTAATTTGATTAGATGAACTTAATTATCATGAACTTAGTCTAAAATCTTTACAATATTTCTTGTAGATCAAATGGCCCACGTTGTCCTCAACTTCAACGCGTTCCTAGAGAAAACCAAGCTGAAAGATGATGGTAGCAACTATACAGACCGGGTCCGGAACCTGAGGATCATCCTCATAGCTGCCAAGAAAGATTATGTCCTAGAAGCACCGCTAGGAAATGCACCTGTCCCAGAGAACCAAGACGTTATAAACGCTTGGCAATCACGTGCCGATGATTACTCCCTCGTTCAGTGCGGCATGCTTTACAGCTTAGAACCAGGGCTCCAAAAGCGTTTTGAGAGACACGGAGCATATGAGATGTTCAAAGAGCTGAAAATTGTTTTCCAAGCTCATGCCCAGGTCGAGAGATATGAAGTCTCCGACAAGTTCTTCAGCTGTAAGATGGAGGAAAATAGTTCTGTTAGTGAGCACATACTCAAAATGCCTGGGTTGCATAACCGCTTGACTCAGCTGGGAGTTAATCTCCCCGATGACGCGGTCATTGACAGAATCCTTCAGTCGCTTCCACCGAGCTACAAGAGCTTTGTGATGAACTTCAATATGCAGGGGATGGAAAAGACCATTCCTGAGGTATATTCAATGCTGAAATCAGCAGAGGTGGAAATCAAAAAGGAACATCAAGTGTTGATGGTGAATAAAACCACTAAGTTCAAGAAAGGCAAGGGTAAGAAAAACTTCAAGAAGGACGACAAGGTAGTTGCCGTGCCTGGTAAGAAAGCTGCCGGGAAGAAGCCAAAGAATGGACCCAAGCCCGAGACTGAGTGTTTTTATTGCAAGGGAAGTGGTCACTGGAAGCGGAACTGCCCCAAATACTTAGCGGACAAGAAGGCCGGCAACACTAATGGTATATGTGATATACATGTAATTGATGTGTACCTTACCAGTACTCGTAGTAGCTCCTGGGTATTTGATACCGGTGCGGTTGCTCGCATTTGTAACTCAAAGCAGGAGCTGCGGAATAAACGGAGACTGGCAAAGGACGAGGTGACGATGCGCGTCGGGAATGGTTCCAAGGTCGTTGTGATCGCCGTCGTAACGCTACCTCTTGATTACGAATCATTTGACACGTGCGAACCATGCCTCATGGGTAAAATGACCAAGACCCCGTTCTCAGGAACAATGGAGCGAGCAACCAACTTATTGGAAATCTTACAGACTGATGTGTGCGGTCCAATGAGTGTTGAGGCTCGCGGTAGCTATCGTTATCTTCTCACCCTCACTGATGACTTAAGTAGATATGGGTATGTCTACTTAATGAAACACAAGTCTGAGACCTTTGAAAAGTTCAAGGAATTTCAGAGTGAGGTTGAGAATCAACGTGACAGGAAAATCAAGTTCTTACGATCAGATCGTGGGGGAGAATACTTGAGTCATGAATTTGGCACACACTTAAGAAAATGTGGAATAGTTTCACAACTCACGCCGCCTGGAACACCTCAGCGTAATGGTGTGTCCGAACGTTGTAATCGCACTCTATTGGATATGGTGCGATCTATGATGTCTCTTACCGATCTACCGCTGTCATTTTGGGGCTATGCTTTAGAGACTGCCGCATTCACTTTAAATAGGGCTCAATCGAAATCCATTGAGACGACACCGTATGAATTATGGTTTGGGAAGAAACTTAAGCTGTCGTATCTAAAAGTTTGGGGATGTGATGCTTATGTCAAGAAACTTCAACCTGAAAAGCTCGAACCCAAATCGGAAAAATGCGTCTTCATAGGATACCCTAAAGAAACTATTGGGTATTGTCGGCGTTCTGGGAACGGGGGTCCCCAGACTTGCCTGCCTACGGCCTTGGGCGTGGCTCAAAGGGGGGCCCAGCACGGCCCATCTTCACCAACACAGGCCCAAGACCCTCGTGAGGGGCCAAGCCTCGCGGGGCGGACGACGCGGAGCTTCCTCAGGCACAGCCTCATCAGGCTGGCTCGCGAGGAGGCGGAGAAATCAAGGCGGGGTACCTCATGAGGTGCCCGTGATGCAAGCCATGATGACCAAGGGCGCCAGGCGGGTGCCATCCCGCGCAGTGTCCTCCTTTCCCCTCTTGTGCAAAGGGGGCAAGCGCAGCCGCGGAGTACCGAGGCATCAGGCAAAGGTTGCCGTTTCGGTGCAACAAGACCAAGACCAGGAGGACTGCAAGATGGAGGTCATCGTGGAGCCCAAGACGGCGTCACCACCAGAGCTTTGTGCAGGCGAAGACTACTTTTGTCAGGATAGCTGGTACTAGCTGTCCCCCTTCAAATTAGCCCGCCATGGTTGGCTCCCTTCCCGCTCGATATTTGGGAAGAGGACCAGGGCCTCTATAAATAGGACCAGCCACCCACAAGAGAGAAGAGAGAGGTTGAGGGAGGTCGAGATCAACAACCAGGAAGAGAGAGAGAGAGAGAAGGGTGACTGAACTCCTTCGAGCAGTTCATCGCCCCAGCCAAGAACAGACCCTCGTGAGGCCATTCTTCCTTGTATTGTTCATCATCATCAGCCCAAGAGGCAATCTACCACACCACATACTGGAGTAGGGTATTACACCACAACGATGGCCCGAACCAGTATAAACCCTGTGTCTCTTGTGTTGTTCTTTCCATAGCTTAGATCTTAGCGAGGCGGAGGGGTGCAGGTAGGTAGGAGGCGAAATCTCCGCGCGCACCCCAGTGTTCGAACCTCAAGGGTCTGCCGGAACCCGTAATCCGACATTTGGCGCGCCAGGTAGGGGTGCGCCGGAATCCACCTTCTACCGCTTTGTGCCCCGTCGCGTCGTCATCACCATGTCCGGCGACCAGGCGGGCAACCCAGATCCATGGGCGGCGTGGCCCGCCCGCGTAGAGCCGCTCGCCTCGGGCGACCCCGTGCCCCAGGAAGCTCGCGGTCCGTAGGGCGCTGCGGGCCGCGGGCGACGCGGACAGGCTTCGACAGCTCTCACACCGCGGCAGGCGCGGTCGGCAGCAAGGGCCTCCAATCACGCCGCGACCACGACACCGTACACCCGCCGGGAGCAGGTGAACTCGAGGGCCGCGCTCATGGTGGCCCGAGAGCTGCTGTAGTGCAGGCTGCTGGAGGGCGGCCGCGATGTGCTGCTGGAGCGGGTGGCACAGCTCCTGGGCTTTGCCGCCTCGGGGGCTCACCCCTTCTACACCCAGCTCCCATCTCAAGCCCAGGGCGGCCCGCGCGGGGGCTCCGCGCGCGCCCGCGGGCTCCAAGCTACTCCAACGCCAGCGAAGCTGTCAGCACGGGACCAGTGGCGGCGCTGCCCCCGCTCCCGGTCCGCGAAGAAGAAGGACTCGACGCGACCCGCGGCCCCAGTGGACAGCCGTGCTACCCCCCACGGTGGGCGCGTCAAGCAGAGCTGCGTGGCTCGCGGAGCACCACGGCACGGCCTTCAGGATGACGACACCAGAAGAATACGTGCCCCTCATGATGGACCAAGGACACCCTCACGAGGGCGAACAAGGCTCGCTCCTCAGCCCAAGCTGGGGGGACGAGGCGCCAGAAGCTGAGCCCTTCCAGGAGTCCCGGGACGGTCCCACTGGGCACGCTGGAGGCAACGATTATCGGGTACCGCTAATTCTTCAGGAGAAGGCATACGCTAACCGTGGATCGCAGGAGGTGCAGGTCGCCATAGCGAGCAGCTGCCCCACTCCCACAGTCTCCTACCCCTCGGGAGGAGGGCGCAGGGGGCTGCAGGAGAGGGGCCGAGATCCGACATCACCACCGAGGCGTTTGGAGCAAGGTGTTCTCAGGAGGTAGGCCCTCCACTGGGGAGGTGCCTCAGGGCCTGCCCCTGGCGGAGGACCCGTGGTCGTCGGGGGAACCGCTGGCGACCGCTCTACCCCATCGGCGGCGTCCTGGTTTCCGGTCGTCGTTGATGGCACTAGAGTGTGGCGCAAGGCGGGGCCCTCGTCTGGCGATATGAAGCAAGGCCGGTACCTGTGAAGAAGGCCCAATGCCTGTGAAGCTCGCCGCCCTGTGACACTCTCACGTAATAATGAGTGGGGCTGTACACGCCCCGGAGTCTCAGGGGTGCCGACCTTAGGCCCTGGGGCTCCCTTCCACGTCCAGTGGCAGCACTTAGCTCCGCACTGGTGAGAAGACGTCCAAGACTAGATTAGGTTCCGGACGCGGCCTTTTGTCTGCTTCCATTGCTTTTCCCTTTGGTTGTCGCTTTCCCTCGCTGGATTCAAGTTGGATTCGAATTTGAGATTTGCGTGTGTTCGGGGAAAGGGGTGCTTAGTCTCGTTCGAGCGATTTCTCGCGTTTTGGTTACCACTTCGGCTCAACTGCCTCCCCTCATGAGCCCCTCGCGAGCCGGGTCAGGCCTAGCTTGCGCGCAGCCCAGACTGCCACCGCCACGTCCTCTTAGGAGGGTGTTTTACTGCTGATCCTACGGATTCAATCAGGGGACACTCAGGACACCACAGCCTCCCACGGGCTACCTCAGGGCCAGCACGGGACCAAGGTAAACTAGCCGACCAGCGCGTCGCTTAAGCCAACCACTTGGCGCGGGCGCATGGGCAATGTAGCATCTACTGATACGATGAACACAAGTTTTACATGAGGGGCTCCCCCTCCAAAATGCTCTCACAGCCATCAGGCTAAAACCTGAGTTCTATTCATGCAGGGTAAGGAAGCAGGAACGATGCACAATCAGTCGGATAAATCCCCCAATGCATCCTCAGGAGCACCACCCGAGCCGTTGCTGGCGTCACTGAACTCGCCATCGCTGTCCGCGTCGCCGCCAGCGGCGTTAGGGCCGTTCACCACGCCGCCCTCGTCGGCAGCCACGATCACGCCGTCGTTGTCCGAAGCGAAGGCCCTGATAAGAGCATCCACATTGTCTTCCACCCAGTGCGCCAGATCGTCTCGGACGGCCTGGGGGACTGGGGTGATGGCGGCGTCGAAATTGAAGTGGGGATCCATGTTCCGGAGATGGCTGAAGGCGCGAGAAAAGGCGCGCCCGAGCAGGGCGCGGCTCCTCTCCTCCACCAACCTGTCAGCCCTGACCGACCGCGCCTCCAGCTGCGTCACCGCGTCAGTGAAGAACTGAAGATTGCCGGCGTAGTTGACTGCGTGCGGCTCACCAACAGCCGCCTCGCAGATGTTGCCCAAGGCTGCGTTGGCTCTCTCCCGGAGCGTGGTGAGCATGGGGCCGTGCTCGTGCTCCAGGATCCGCCGCTGATGTATCTCGTCCGCATTCTGGCGCGCGACGACCTCAGCCTCCTCCACCCGCTGGCGGAGAAGGAGCACCTCGGCCTGGGAGGTGGTTAACTCACCTTGCGCCACCTCAAGGGCGGCCCGGAAAGCATCGTCCCGCCGCATCACCTCCTCCAGCTTGGCCCTCAAGGCAGCAGTCCTTCCTTCAGCCTCGGCCCGGATCAACCCCAGCTTCTCTTCGAACTCGTGCTCGAGGTTCAAATGCGCCATCGCCACCCGACGTCCGACCTCCTCCAGGACACGGGCTTCCTGTGCAGCGACATCATCCTCCGCCTGTGTCACCAAGCGCTCCCTCGTCACGCTCGTACTCGCGGGTACGTTCGGCGGCTTCCAGCGTCAGCGCCTCCTCACGCTTCTGGAGCTCTGCTGAGTCGCCAGAGGCCACCTTCATCGACGCGAGGGCTGTCTCATGCAGCTCCACCTGCTCCTCCAGTGAGTGGCACCAGGCCAGGAGCTCCCGAGCCCGCTCCTCCACCGCCTTTCGCCGCCGGTCGGCTTCCCGGGCCTCCTTAGCAGCCCAAGATCGGGCCTCCTGAGAGGCCTCTAGCGACGCCTTGGCCTCTGCGTCGTCAAGATCGCGCTCATGACGCGCAAGGGCGATGGCGCCCTCCAGCTCGTGCCTCTCTGCAGCCAGGCGCAGGCCCTCGGCCTCAAGGCGCGCGTCTTCATCAGCAAGCTCCTCACCAAGCAGGCTTACCGCGTCAGCCGCCCTTCGAAGGAATCCTTGGCGGAGAGCGCGACGCTCCCGAGCGCGCTCGAGCACGTCTTCCACACCATCATCTGCCCCAAGCAAGCGCCGGGGGCCACGAATCAGCACTCCCCCTCCGGGCTGGGGGCTGGGGGCTGGCACCCTCGCGACGGCCAGGCATGCCGCACCAGAAGCCCGGCCTGGAGCCAGCCCGTCCCTAGGTGAAGAGCGTAGGGAGCGCCTCAGCCAATCGCAGTCCACGACCAGGTGAGAAGCCCACGACAGGCTGGCTATGCCACGAGAAGGCCTACGGAAGAGGATCGCGAGGTGCGCAGGGCCACGATGCGCCTCGGGACGGTCCACCTCTTCGATCGCCCTCACCACAAGGGCTCTGCTGCTCGGGGCGCTTGAGGACGATGGAGGGGGCGAAGCCAAGGGGGACGGCACCTCAGCCGTCTCCGCAAGCTCGGCTGGAAGGGGCCTGCGAAGCAAGGGTCAGTAAAAGCAACAGAAGGATCGGGAGCTGGGAAAGGAGAAGGCTTACTCATCAGTGGCGAAGTACTTCCTACGCTTCAGCAGGCAACAAGGGTAATCGTCTCCCAGGGCCTCCCTTCTCTTCCGGAGGGCCTCAAAGTCCACACGGAAGCGGCCCAAGAGTTGGGCGCAGGGATCAACCTGCGACGAAGACGGAGCATCAAGGCGATCTGCGTCAGGGGCACCTGCCTGATGCGCGCTGCCAATCGCCTCGCCAAGAGAAGCAGCTGGAGCCTCAGGGGCCTCAGTCGCAGGCGCTGAGGGCAGCTGCTCGTCACCTTCAGCCTCAGTGGCACGGGCCCCAAGAGCTGCTCCCTCATGAGCATCGCTCGGCGCTGTCACCCCGCCGGGAGCCCCCTCGGCCTCTGGCGCCTCATGCCTCCCTGCTCCGCCGCTTGAGGAAGAGTCGCCGTGGCCGACTGGAAGGGCAGTCACCATCACTGGGTTCTCGCGAGGTCCCTGGAGGCCGGCGGGGCGCGCCCCCCACTCATCAAAGATAGGCATCTGCTTCACAAAATCGCCCCTGCTCTGGCAGAGGTACAACAAGGCCCCTCCCTGCTGGATGCTACCAGGGTTGGGGTCCCCAGTCAGGGTCAAGAGCGCTGTCCTCAGCACTTCAGGCGTCAGGTTCTCTTCCTGGAGCCTGATACGATCATCGCGCCCGCTGAAGGCCCACATCCGGCGGGAGTGGCGTTGGAGAGGAGCAACGCGGCGTAGCAGGAACTCCTTCACCACCTTGGGCGCTGTCACGCCAAGCGACCTCAAGAACGCAAAGCGGTGCCAAACGAAGACGAGCCGGGGGCTCTCAAGCGTCTCCTGGCCCCAGCCCGAATTGGGGACAGTAGGCGAAGTTGGCTCCGATAGGAGGGGGCTGGGCACCCCTGCATCCACATACAGCCACCGCTCGCGGAACCCAGCCACGGGCAGAGGGAGCTTGAAGTCAATCCCAGAGGCCGCTATCTCAGACGCGGCAACGAAGCTCACGCACGCCCAGCATTGGGTAGGGTTGACAAGGCGCAGCAAGGCAACTGAAGGAAGGATGCCCATCATAGCCTCGCAAACAAAGGCGAAGACCGAAAGGAGGGTGATGGATTCAGGACCCAGATGCATCATGTGGATCTGATAGTGGGAAAGCACGGCATTGAAGAAATCAGAAAAGGGAGGAACCAGACCCGCCCACAGGGCGTCGGCAAAATACGGGACCTCGGTGACTATCTTGTCGATGGAGAAGTGGGACGCGGGCCAGGCTGTCGTCCTCCCGCATTCGTTGAAGATAGTGGCCAGAGCCGAGCTGACCTTGCCCAAGCCCTCGGCGGGGGCCGCCAACGGCGGCGGGCAAGGCGGAGGCACGGGTTTCTTCCCTCTTCCCTTCTTCGTTGCAGCCATGGCGATGGGAAGGGGGGGAGTTCGAGATTGGGTTGAAAACAGAAGCTGGAGTTCAAGCGGAGGAAGGACAGAGGGCGCTCGAGCGACAGAAAGGGGAGCGGCTTTGTATAACTACGAGTCCGCCTAGCATGGCGCAAAATAAGGGGGTCGTGGGGGAACAGTGCCGCCCACGTCCATTCAACCGCCTCGCGGCGCCCAAGGCCGCAGGCTGTTAGGGCCCATGGCGCTTCGTCCTTGCCCTTCCGCCTCCCTGCACGGCCAAGTCCGGGCGCGCCTTGGGCCCGGGGGCTACTGTTGGCGTTCTGGGAACGGGGGTCCCCAGACTTGCCTGCCTGCGGCCTGCGGCGTGGCTCAAAGGGGGCCCCAGCACGACCCATCTTCACCAACACAGACCCAAGACCCTCGCGAGGGGCCAAGCCTCGCGGGGCGGACGACGCGGAGCTTCCTCAGGCACGGCCTCATCAGGCTGGCTCGCGAGGAGGCGGAGAGATCAAGGCGGGGTACCTCACGAGGTGCCCGTGACGCAAGCCATGACGACCAAGGGCGCCAGGCGGGTGCCAGCCCGCGCAGTGTCCTCCTTTCCCCTTTTGTGCAAAGGGGGCAAGCGTAGCCGCGGAGTACCGAGGCATCAGGCAAAGGTTGCCATTTCGGTGCAACAAGACCAAGACCAAGAGGATTGCAAGACGGAGGTCATCATGGAGCCCAAGACGGCGTCACCACAAAAGCTTTGTGCAGGCGAAGACTACTTTTGTCAGGATAGCCGGTACTAGCTGTCCCCCTTCAAATTAGCCCGCCTTGTTAGCTCCCTTCCCGCTCGATATTTGGGAAGAGGACCAGGGCCTCTATAAATAGGACCAGCCACCCACAAGAGAGAAGAGAGAGGTTGAGGGAGGTCGAGATCAACAACCAGGAAGAGAGAGAGAGAGAAGGGTGACTGAACTCCTCCCAGCAGTTCATCGCCCCAGCCAAGAACAGACCCTCGCGAGGCCGTTCTTCCTTGTATTGTTCATCATCATCGGCCAAGAGGCAATCTACCACACCACACACTGGAGTAGGGTATTACACCACAACGGTGGCCCGAACCAGTATAAACCCTGTGTCTCTTGTGTTGTTCTTTCCATAGCTTAGATCTTAGCGAGGCAGAGGGGTGCAGGTAGGTAGGAGGCGAAATCTCTGCGCGCACCCTAGTGTTCGAACCTCAAGGGTCTGCCGGAACCCGTAATCCGACAGGTATACCTTCTACCTCAGATCCAAAGGAAAGATCTTTGTTGCCAAGAATGGGTCCTTTCTAGAGAAAGAGTTTCTCTCGAAAGAAATAAGTGGGAGGAAAGTAGAACTTGATGAAGTATTGCCTCTTGAACCGGTAAGTGACACAGCTCAAGAAAATGTTCCTGAGGTGCCAGCACCGACTAGAGAGGAAGTTGATGATGATGATCATGAAAGTTCAGATCAAGTTGCTACTGAACTTCGTAGGTCCACGAGGACACGTTCCGCACCAGAGTGGTACGGCAACCCTGTCTTGGAAATCATGTTGTTAGACAACGGTGAACCTTCGAACTATGAAGAAGTGATGGCGGGCCCAGATTCTGACAAATGGCTGGAAGCCATGAAATCCAAGATAGGATCCATGTATGAAAACGAAGTATGGACTTTGATTGACTTGCCCGTTGAACGGCGAGCCATAGAAAATAAATGGATCTTTAAGAAGAAGACAGACGCGGATGGTAATGTGACCATCTATAAAGCTCGGCATGTCGCTAAGGGTTATCGACAAGTTCAAGGGGTTGACTATGATGAGACTTTCTCACCCGTAGCGAAGTTGAAGTCCGTCCGAATCATGTTAGCAATTTCCGCATTCTATGATTATGAGATATGGCAAATGGACGTCAAAACGACATTCCTTAATGGTTTCCTTAAGGAAGAATTGTATATGATGCAGCCGGAAGGTTTTTTCGATCCTAAGAATGCTGACAAGGTGTGCAAGCTCCAACACTCGATTTATGGCCTGGTGCAAGCATCTCGGAGTTGGAACATTCGTTTTGATGAGATGATCAAAGCGTTTGGGTTTACGCAGACTTATGGAGAAGCCTGCATTTACAAGAAAGTGAGTGGGAGCTTTGTACCATTTCTCATATTGTATGTGGATGACATACTGTTGATGGGAAATGATATAGAATTCTTGGAAAGCATAAATGCCTACTTGAACAAGTGTTTTTCAATGAAGGACCTTGGAGAAGCTGCTTATATATTAGGCATCAAGATCTATAGAGATAGATCGAGACGCCTCATTGGTCTTTCACAAAGTACGTACCTTGACAAGATATTGAAGAAGTTCAAAATGGATCAGTCAAAGAAGGGGTTCTTGCCTGTATTGCAAGGTACGAGATTGAGCTCGGCTCAATGCCCGACCACGGCAGAAGATAGAGAAAAGATGAGTGTCGTCCCCTATGCCTCGGCCATAGGGTCTATCATGTATGCTATGCTGTGTACCAGACCTGATATAAACCTTGCCGTAAGTTTGGTAGGAAGGTACCAAAGTAATCCCGGCTTAGAACACTGGACAGCGGTCAAGAATATCCTGAAGTACCTGAAAAGGACTAAGGATATGTTTCTCGTTTACGGAGGTGGCGAAGAGCTCGTCGTAAAGGGTTACATTGATGCTAGCTTCGACACAGATCCAGATGACTCTAAGTCACAAACCGGATACATGTATATTTTGAATGGTGGGGCAGTAAGCTCGTGTAGTTGCAAGCAAAGCGTTGTGGCGGGATCTACATGTGAAGCGGAGTACATGGCAGCCTCGGAGGCAGCGCAAGAAGCAGTTTGGGTGAAGGAGTTCATTACCGACCTAGGAGTCATACCCAATGCGTCGGGTCCGATGACTCTCTTCTGTGACAACACTAGAGCTATTGCCCTTGCCAAGGAGCCCAGGTTTCACAGGAAGACCAGGCATATCAAGCGTCGCTTCAACTCCATTCATGAAAGTGTTCAAAATGGAGACATAGAGATTTGTAAAGTACATACGGACCTGAATGTGGCAGATCCGTTGACTAAACCTCTCCCTAGAGCAAAACATGATCAACACCAGAACTTCATGGGTGTTTGATTCATCACAATGTAACTAGACTATTGACTCTAGTGCAAGTGGGAGACTGTTGGAAATATGCCCTAGAGGCAATAATAAAATGGTTATTATTATATTTCTTTGTTCATGATAATTGTCTATTGTTCATGCTATAATTGTGTTATCCGGAAATCGTAATACATGTGTGAATACATAGACCACAACACGTCCCTAGTGAGCCTCTAGTTGACTAGCTCGTTGATCAAAAGATAGTCATGGTTTCCTGACTATGGACATTGGATGTCATTGATAACGGGATCACATCATTAGGAGAATGATGTGATGGACAAGACCCAATCCTAAGCATAGCTCAAAGATCGTGTAGTTCGTTTGCTGTAGCTTTTCCGAATGTCAAGTATCATTCCTTAGACCATGAGATTGTGCAACTCCCAGATACAGTAGGAGTGCTTTGGGTGTGCCAAACGTCACAATGTAACTAGGTGACTATAAAGTTACACTACAGGTATCTCCGAAAGTGTTTGTTGGGTTGGCACGAATCGAGACTGGGATTTGTCACTCCGTATGCCGGAGAGGTATCTCTGGGCCCACTCAGTAATGCATCATCATAATGAGCTCAATGTGATCAAGTGGTTGATCACGGGATCATGCATTACGGTACGAGTAAAGTGACTTGCCGGTAACGAGATTGAACGAGGTATTGGGATATCGACGATCGAGTCTCGGGCAAGTAACGTATCGATTGACAAAGGGAATTGTATATGGATTGATTGAATCCTCGACATCATGGTTCATCCGATTAGACCATCATGGAGCATGTGGGAGCCAACATGGGTATCCAGATCCCGCTGTTGGTTATTGGCCAGAGAGTCATCTCGGTCATGTCTGCATGTCTCCCGAACCCGTAGGGTCTACACACTTATGGTTCGGTGACGCTAGGGTTGTTGAGATATTAGCATACGGTAACCCGAAAGTTGTTCGGAGTCCCGGATGAGATCCTGGACGTCACGAGGAGTTTCGGAATGGTCCAGAGGTGAAGATTTATATATAGGAAGTCAAGTTTCGGCCATCGGGAAAGTTTCGGGGGTAATCGGTATTGTACCCGGACCACCGGAAGGGTCCCGGGGGTCCACCGGGTGGGGCCACCTATCCCGGAGGGCCCCATGCACTGAAGTGGGAGGGGAACCAGCCCCTAGTGGGCTGGTGCGCCCCCCTTGGGCCTCCCCCTGCGCCTAGGGTTGGAAACCCTAGGGGTAGGGGGCGCCACCCTTGCCTTGGGGGGCAAGGCACCCCCTTGGCCGCCGCCCCCCCTAGGGACCCTATATATAGTGGGC
>NC_041388.1:177049400-177057287 GCF_002162155.2 Triticum dicoccoides | reverse complement strand
CCTCTCTCTCTCCCTCCCGTGACACTCCTCCGTCTCCCTGCGCTTGGCGAAGCCCTGCCGAGATCACCGTTGCTTCCACCACCACGCCGTCGTGCTACTGGATCTTCATCAACCTCTCCTTCCTCCTTGCTGGATCAAGTTGGAGGAGACGTCTTCCCAACCGTATGTGTGTTGAACGCGGAGGTGCTGTCCGTTCGGCACTTGGTCATCGGTGATTTGGAACACGACGAGTACGACTCCATCAACCCCGTTCTCTTGAACGCTTCTGCGCGCGATCTACAAGGGTATGTAGATGCACTCCTCTCTCCCTCGTTGCTAGATGACTCCATAAATTGATCTTGGTGATGCGTAGAAAATTTTAAAATTCTGCTATGTTCCCCAACACTATAAAGCTCGGCTTGTCGCTAAGGGTTATCGACAAGTTCAAGGGGTTGACTACGATGAGACATTCTCACTCGTAGCGAAGCTGAAGTCCGTCCGAATTATGTTAGCAATTGTCGCATTCTATGATTATGAGATATGGAAAATGGACGTCAAAACGGCATTCCTTAATGGTTTCCTTAAGGAAGAATTGTATATGATGCAGCCGGAAGGTTTTGTCGATCCTAAGAATGCTGACAAGGTGTGCAAGCTCCAATGCTCGATCTATGGGCTGGTGCAAGCATCTCGGGGTTGGAACATTCGTTTTGATGAGATGATCAAAGCGTTTGGGTTTACGCAGACTTATGGAGAAGCCTTCATTTACAAGAAAGTGAGTGGGAGCTCTGTAGCATTTCTCATATTGTATGTGGATGACATACTGTTGATGGGAAATGATATAGAATTCTTGGAAAGCATAAAGGCCTATTTGAACATGTGTTTTTCAATGAAGGATCTTGGAGAAGCTGCTTACATATTAGGCATCAAGTTCTATAGAGATATATCGAGACGCCTCATTGGTCTTTCACAGAGTACGTACCTTGACAAGATATTGAAGAAGTTCAATATGGATCAGTCAAAGAAGGGGTTCTTGCCTGTATTGCAAGGTACGAGATTGAGCACGGCTCAATGCCCGACCACGGCAGAAGATAGAGAAAAGATGAGTGTCTTCCCCTATGCCTCGGCCATAGGGTCTATCATGTATGCTATGCTGTGTACCAGTCCTGATGTAAACCTTGCCGTAAGTTTGGTAGGAAGGTACCAAAGTAATCCCGGCATGGAACACTGGACAACGGTCAAGAATATCCTGAAGTACCTGAAGAGGACTAAGGATATGTTTCTCGTTTATGGAGGTGACGAAGAGCTCGTCGTAAGAGGTTACGTCGATGCTAGCTTGGACACAGATCTGGATGACTCTAAGTCACAAACCGGATACGTGTATATTTTGAATGGTGGGGCAGTAAGCTGGTGCAGTTGCAAGTAAAGTGTTGTGGCGGGATCTACATGTGAAGCGGAGTACATGGCAGCCTCGGAGGCAGCACAAGAAGCAGTCTGGGTGAAGGAGTTCATTACCGACCTAGGAGTCATACCCAATACGTCGGGCCCGATGACTCTCTTCTGTGACAACACTGGAGCTATTGCCCTTGCCAAGAAGCCCAGGTTTCACAGGAAGACCAGGCATATCAAGCGTCACTTCAACTCCATTCGTGAAAGTGTTCAAAATGGAGACATAGATATTTGTAAAGTACACACGGACCTGAATGTGGCAGATCCGTTGACTAAACCTCTCCCTAGAGCAAAACATGATCAACACCAGAACTGCATGGGTGTTCGATTCATCACAATGTAACTAGACTATTGACTCTAGTGTAAGTGGGAGACTGTTGGAAATATGCCCTAGATGCAATAATAAAATGGTTATTATTATATTTCTTTGGTCATGATAATTGTCTATTGTTCATGCTATAATTGTGTTATTCGAAAATCGTAATACATGTGTGAATACATAGACCACAACACGTCCCTAGTGAGCCTCTAGTTGACTAGCTTGTTGATCAAAAGATAGTCATGGTTTCCTGACTATGGACATTGGATGTCATTGATAACGGGATCACATCATTAGGAGAATGATGTGATGGACAAGACCCAATCCTGAGCATAGCTCAAAGATCATGTAGTTCGTTTGCTATAGCTTTTCCGAATGTCAAGTATCATTTCCTTAGACCATGAGATTGTGCAACTCCCGGATACCGTAGGAGTGCTTTGGGTGTGCCAAACGTCACAACGTAACTGTGTGACTACAAAGGTACACTATGGGTATCTCCGAAAGTGTCTGTTGGGTTGGCACAAATCGAGACTGGGATTTGTCACTCCGTATGACGGAGAGGTATCTCTAGGCCCACTCGGTAATGCATGATCATAATGAGCTCAATGTGACCAAGTGGTTGATCATGGGATCATGCATTACGGTATGAGTAAAGTGACTTGCCGGTAACGAGATTGAACAAGGTATTGGGATACCGACGATCAAGTCTCGGGCAAGTAACGTACGGATTGACAAAGGGAATTGTATATGGGATTGATTGAATCCTCGACATCATGGTTCATCCGATGAGATCATCGAGGAGCATGTGGGAGCCAACATGGGTATCCAGATCCCGTTGTTGGTTATTGACCGGAGAGTCGTCTCGGTCATGTCTGCGTGTCTCCCGAACCCGTAGGGTCTACACACTTAAGGTTCGGTGATGCTAGGGTTGTTGAGATATTAGTATACGGTAATCCGAAAGTTGTTCGGAGTCTCGGATGAGATCCCGGACGTCACGAGGAGTTCCGGAATGGTCCGGAGGTGAAGATTTATATATAGGAAGTCAAGTTTCGGCCATCGGGAAAGTTTCGGGGGTAATCGGTATTGTATCGGGACCACCGGAAGGGTCCCGGGGGTCCAGCGGGTGGGGACACCTATCCCGGAGGGCCCCATGGGCTGAAGTGGGAGGGGAACCAGCCCCTAGTGGGCTGGTGCACCCCCCATGTGCCTCCCCCTGCGCCTAGGGTTGGAAACCCTAGGGGTGGTGGGCGCCCCACTCGGCTTGGGGGGCACTCCACCCCCTTGGCCGCCGCCCCCCTTGGAGATTGCATCTCCTAGGGCCGCCGCCCCCTAGGGGTCCTATATATAGTAGGGGGGGAGGGAGGGCAGCCGCACCCTAGCCCCTGGCGCCTCGCTCTCCCTCCCGTGACACTCCTCCCTCTCCCTGAGCTTGGCGAAGCCCTGTTGAGATCACGGTTGCTTCCACCACCACGCCGTCGTGCTGCTTGATCTTCATCAACATCTCCTTCCCCCTTGCTGGATCAAGTTGGAGGAGACATCTTCCCAACCGTACGTGTGTTGAACGCGGAGGTGCCGTCTGTTCGGTGCTAGGTCATCGGTGATTTGGATCACGATGAGTACGACCTCATGAACCCCGTTCTCCTGAATGCTTCCGCGCCCGATCTACAAGGGTATGTAGATGAACTCCCCTCTCCCTCGTTGCTAGATGACTCCATAGATTGATCTTGGTGATGCGTACAAAATTTTAAAATTCTGCTACATTCCCCAACAACATGCAACCAGATATCACACTGCCAAGTTAGAGCAAGCACCTTGGATGGTGGAGTAGGGGAGCGGAGACTTGGACCTTGTAATGCACTATCAGTACAAGGAGAATCGGTACAGATGCTCCATTTACGTTGCTGCAGAGGACCACCATCATCGCCTTTCTTACTCTTTTCCTTCCTCTTTCTTGATTTTGCCTTGTCAAGTCAAACCCACAAGAAAAAGGAATAAAATTTACTCTTCAGAACTCATTGATGCATGATACTGACGAACACTACTTTCATGTAAGACGAACACTACATATCACACTGCCAAGTAAGAGCAAGCACCTGTGATGGTGGTGTGGGGGAATTGCGGTGATCAACTAGAGAGCTACGTTGACTATCTTCATTTAGCCTTGCTCTTTCTTGAGAATCATGTGGGGAGGATGACACTGCACTCTTTAAACGAGTATGGCGTCTCACAAAAACCCACCCGGGTGACTGTCTCATCATAAGTGATTGATGAGGGATACAAAAGAGCATTAGTTTGATGTACGAACATGGTTAATAGACATATGTAGTATGTATCAAAAACAGGAAGGCATGTCATTATCAAAGGTATAATGTGTAAAGTAAGCAGATGCAATTTAACCAAATTGGAAGCAATACAAGCTAGACACCATATGCAACATGCAACCACATTTGATAGCGCGAAGTTAAAGCAAGCACCTGGGATGGTTGTGTGTGGCAATTGAGATCATCAACTGCAGAGCTACGTTTACTGTCTCCAACTGCTGACACTGCACCCGTTAGAGCGCTGGAACACTTAGTGCTTATCTTCGGATTACACTGGAGCGACTTCTGTCTTTTCTTTTCTACATTCATCAACACTACGTCAGAGTCTGAAATACCCATGCATAAAAAAACAATAGTGTGAGTATGGGTGAAGTGTGTGCACAATTAGTACAGTGTAAAGGTAGCAGATAGCAGGTCGGTGAGAAATAAATGACGGGAGACATATGATAGCTCTATAACATGCATGGCACACTAAATTACTATAGGATTCTATGAAAATAACAGTCAACTGAAAGCAAATAGGTCAGTCCATTTTTTCTGCACCGTCCGATGTACAAAGAACGGGCATATCGCCTTCATCTACCTCCAGCGAGTTAGTGTTGACGATCTTCCTCGAAACACCAGCGACCACTGGCCCAGTATTCCTCCCCTGCCTACGCCCTCCCCTCGACCTCACCGCACCGCCGTGCTTGGCATCGCCCCCCCGGCCATCCATTCAAGCCCTGCCGACCTCCAGATCGGGCGCCAGAAGCTCCTGCGCCCCACACCCCTATGATAGACACCGATGCGCCGCTTCCCCGGGGAACAGGCGGACTAGGTGCTCCGCGCGCCTAAGTGGGTGCTGCTTCTTTTAATTGCGGTTCGACTGACCCTGAATTGAAATCCAGGCGGGCTACTAACCTCTAGCAAAGGTGAAATAGTAAAAGGGAGGAAACCTTGTGCATTTAGTATCACGAAGAAGATGCAGTAAGAAGCGCTCAACTAGTTTCTTTCGTGGGATGAATATGGTGTGAGCGGAGACGTAACATTTGCACGAATAAGGGAAGAGGAGTACCTCTTTCTGCTGGCAGTGCTATGTCCTCCTTCTGTTTTTCCGACGATCTTCTTGTTGTTCGCCGAAAACCAGAAGTTGTGGAGGATGGTGCAGCCTTGGACGAACCGATGGCCAAGTTGTTGAGTGTGGTGCGGTGGCCGTCTGTTGGCGGCGGGGAAGAAGATCCGAGGCGGCGAACGACGGTGTAGCGGGAACAGCTCCGGTGCGGTGGACGGTTGCGACAGTGGAGCCGCAACAGTGAGGCGCAGGACAACGTGGTTGGAGTGGTTCTGGTACGGCGCACGTCGGCTTCGGCGTCGTGGAGGCAGCTCTGCCTCGGCTTCAACTGCTAAGTCCTTGAGGGCGTTGCGGTTGCGGTTGCGTTGGACGACGACGTCAGGGTATCGGCTCCGGCGTGATGGAGGAGGGCGGCGGTGGATTGGCCGCTATGGGTGGAGGACGGAGGAGGCTAGGGTTTTGCGGCTGGTGGAGAGGGCGTTTTCACGCCCATGGAGTATGAATGGGGAAACGGAGGGAGGCGGGGAACTAAGGGGGAACAATGTTTCGGTTTGAGACGCGCTTGTTTGAAATTTGGGGAAAGTTACATACTTTCCCGCCATCTAAAATTTCGGACATATTGCGGGTTGGGGGTAGGACAGTCATGTCAGGTGTCCCAAATGTGGGCGGGATAGATTTTGGCCGAGCGCATGGGTAGGCGCCCACGGCATATGAATGCTTCTCTGACATCTTGGTGAAGTTACAAACCTACCCCGGTTTAGACCTTTGGACATCGGGCCGATAGGCTACACAGGCCAGAGTCAGGACAATAATTTCCTACCACCAAAACATTAGTCTCCTGCGGTTTTGGGTGACCAGAGGCCTATTTGGCGCTTCGTTCAATATTTGGGAGCAGAAGCATTAACGTTTTCGGTTCTCTTGAATTGAACTTTCAGGATTTGTCAAACTTCACAAATCTTTACTCTTGAAAATCCTAAAGCTACGATTATTTTGGAATGGAGGGGGTACATTTGAATATACATTGTACACGAGTATATGTTAAAAAATATGCAACTTACCTCAGTTCATGCATGGTTCCAGATATAATCTCCTTGGTTGCAAAAAAAAGTTAGATATGCGTATGAATATATATAGCATGTTCAAACTCACAACAAAAATTGATGCCCCCTTTTACATCTGATTTACAAATGCCATTATCTCGGGTTCAAATAGATGAATGCACTTCCTATGAATTCGAATCTTCGAAACCCCCTTTATGTTGAATTCGACATGTATTCTATTTCGTAGCTAGCAATTTGGAATGTATCCATGCAAGTGACAAATGTATAAAGTGCTTCACACTAACAACATGGAGTGCACTAATTAATGTTTATATATGAATTGCAAAAGCATCCGTTGCCTGTATTTCAAACCGCTCTCACTCTATGGATCGATAATATGAAATAAACACATGCACATGCTAGAATTCAATTGCAGTTGAAGAAAGAGCCTACTCCTGGTACTGTATATTAGTGATAGGGGTGTGTACAAAGTTCACGTGAATACCAGGCATTGTGCGTGTGTGTATACTATCGACGAACTAGCCCCCAAGCTTGTATAACATACTAAGGGCCTAGGGTTAAAAATCATATATAGTCGGCTTATCACCAGTGGGGATAGATTCCTCCGCGACTCTGGTAGCTTCGTGTTGTACACCGAGTCCTCCACATGGGTCTTCGTATAACACGTCTCGGTCCAACCTATATGTGGCGCAGGATGGAACCGACCCATGAGTCTTCATGTTGACCCACCACAACTAGAAATGATGTGCCCACCACACCACACATGCAATCGGCCACTAAGAAAATAAGCATATACAATAGTACAACAGTGTCTAGCTCACGATACGTCTCCATATTTTGTTGATGACACTGACGGACTTTGCATTTGATGCGTGCTCGGTATTTTGTTGAGGACACTTACGGTCATTGTATTTGAAGCGAAAGCATGATATGGTCACTGGACTTCAGAATAAGCTCATCATGGTCACCACATACATTTTGTCGTGCTAACCAACATGTGGTTGGATGGTTAGAGGAAAGTGGTTTCTCAATCCCACCAAGGTTAAAGTCCCGGTGCTCGCATTTATCTTGTGTTAATTTCAGTATTTTCCGTCGACGTACGTTCAGTGGGAGGAGACGTTCCACTCGACCACGAGGCACCTATGGTGACTTCGTAAAATCTCAAGATCATATATGCTGGCCCACTCTCTCGAAGGTGCTCATAGGGGTAGGGTTCGCGTGTGTGCGCTTATAGCGGTGAGTGCTTGCGCGTATATATGAGCCCTTGTGTCTGTACCGTGTTAAACAAATAAGGCTCACCCGTACAACTCCGTATTTTGTTGATGACACAATCAATTGACCAGTCAAATGTTCCACACGGCGAACTAGTGTTACACCATCGGGGCGCGTAACCGTGGGGCCCACCTGTCAGCCCGTATATGAAAGAAAGAAATGGTAGTTTGAGTCTGTGCTGTGTTAATAAAATAGGAGTACATTTTAGGGTGATCATACGGTCACTGGCTCACCATACAACTCCGTAATTTGTTGATAACACGATCAATTGACCAGTCAAACGGTCCACATTCAGCAGCGCACATTAACATAGGGCCCACCCGTCAGCGCGTATATGAAGGACAAAAATGGTAATAAATTAGTGGTCGGTGGGTATTCGAAGTCGTGAGACCTCTGGTTGGTAGTCACCGGCGGTTGGGGGGCGTTCATTGGGCGGTG
>NC_041388.1:176940340-177049050 GCF_002162155.2 Triticum dicoccoides | reverse complement strand
GATTTCGTATCCAACGACTGGAAAATCTAATGACCAGAGATGAAAAAGTCAGTCGACTGACGTGTAGCCTCACCCCGCACGTACACATGCACGCACGCAAGACACGTGCGCATGTAGGCGTGCAACACTGACACGTACACACGCACGCATGCTGGCATGCAACACTGACACGTACACATGCACTCACGAACACATGCACGTACACACCCATGCATGCAACAGTGAAACGTACCCTTGCACGGACGCAACACTCGCACGCCTGCATGCACACAACACACGACGCAAGACACACGTTCAACCTATACGTGCATGCACCCTTTGTTAAGGACATGGATTGTTACGGGTATTAATCAATCTTATCTGTGATAAGCAGAACATTGATGTTTGCAGCTGTCTTTATGAATCACAACGTATCGAATAGGGTGTCAACATAGTAGGCTTATCTACATGAAAAAGATGACGTCACACTCAATGAACAATCATCGGTTTATGAAATGCCCGCTTCTGACCGCCCTGGCCCACCAAAGGTTCCTCTGCTGTGCGCTGCCTGCGTTGGGTCACTGACATGCATGCCATGCACCCAAAGAGCCCACATGTTAGTGGAAGAACGGCGCGGTGTCCTAGGTCAGAGTTGAGGGCGTCACTCGCGGCACGCCCGGCTGAACACACCTCCGTGCCGCATTCAAACGCCTCCATGAAACCCGCCCGTGTGGAAGCTGAGAAACCCACTCTGGACAAACATTCGTTCATGACCGGGCCGGCGTTAAACGCAACGCCGGCCGAGCTCCTCCCGTCCGCCATCTATTTAATCTCCTATTTAAACGAGGCCAAACGCCAGTCAAGAATCGCACACCTCCGCCGCTCCCCTATCTCCTCCACCATTTTGTCCACTCTTACAATGGCTTACGAAGAGTAGTTATTCCGCATCCAAGCCGGCTAGGTAGCCCGCCGGATATGAGCTATGCAGCTCGCTGATCCACCTCCCTCCCCTCGCCCGACGGAGCCAGTTGCCGCCCCAAGCCGGCGCGCGGTTCAGCAACTCGCCGCTCCAGGCCAACTCGACGAGGAGCGGCGCACATGCGTTGTTGCTGCCGTCCACGCCGCCGCCTCGTACCGCGTCTCCCGTTTCTGTGGCCGAGACTCCCATGCCGGCGGCCGCGCCATGCAAGAAGCGACAGAAGCTGGGTGCGCGGAGAGCGACGAGTCAGTGGCCAGCGCCTCCGCGTCCGCTGCCATCATCGAGGAGAAGTAGAACACGGGAGGCCGCCGCCGCTTGGGTCCCATGAAGGCCACCGCGGAGGTGACGCCGGCGTACACAGCAGGTGTCTTGCTGGATCCTTTTTTTGCGAGGACCTTCGTCGACCCCGCATGGGCTCCACGGAAGAGGGGAATGTTAGGATGAACTCGAGCCGGTCTCGGCCATGGCGAAGTAGTGGCCGGTGATGAACTCGAACCGGTGTCGACCACCATCATCTTCGGCACCAACCAATGATATCAGTTGGGCAGTGGGGAAGTGAGCCGTCCTTTGCGCTGAAGCATATACCTCCGGGGCTCCCGGCAGCCCGGTGATCGTGCTGCCGGACATGAGGAACACAAATCGATCGGCGGGCGACCATTTAGGCCAGGTATTATATACCTATGCTGTCCAGAACTAGCACCGCGTAGTTCATTTGAATGTAATGAAATCCGTCATGTTTGTACGAAAATCCAGTATTTTATATGATTTCTGTCGTTGTTTATATGAAATATCAGTTTGTCTACATGTTTGCGTGAATTTCGTCCGGTTGGTTGAGTTGCTGTCATAATGTGTGTGACTACGGTTGGATGGCGTAATTTGCGGGTCGCCGGTCGGTCTACGGGCGGCTCGAGCGGCGTTGTGGGACAAAAAAACACAGCTCGTGCGAGCTCGTCTCCAACGTGCGCAATGGAGGATGCATGACAGCATGAGCACCCGAGCCATTCCTCGTTCATCGGTGGCAAAGGCACCGGTGGACAAAAGGGTCGCCAAAATTTTGGCTACCCCGGGCAAGATCCAAACAGCCCCTCCCAATAGATTCAGATCCCTCTTTCGCCGTGGAATTTTGCCATTTGTTGTTTTCATGGACTAGCAAGATGCCCGTGCATTGCACGGAACATCAAGATGCATTTTTTACAAACTCCCGCATGCATGCAAGGGATAATTAATGTTCTCCTTTGCTAGTACCACGAGGCAAACACCATTAATATTGCATCGATTAGTGTTAGTTGCCTTGTATATCTGCAAATTGTAATTTTGATAGTGGCCCCTTGTATATAAAAATGGAGGGAGAAAGATGAGAGATAAGGTGAGGAGGAGTGGGGCGTGGTGGTGACTGGTGGTCGGACTGGGCGTTGGCATGGGGATGGACAGCGCATTGTGTCTAGGTTTGTATCTCTCTCACACACACCCACGTAGGTTGGGGACGTGCATGAAGAGAAGAGGTGCACGCACGGCGCATGTACTTCCGTCTCTTTCCCAACCACACCCGTGCGGGTACACGGTGGAGCTCATTTTTGTATGAAACGGCAGCCCACGTGGTAATTTGGCACATGTACTGGTTGTCCACTTGGTGGAGGGAGGATCGTCTACCACGGGTGAACAAACAAATTGCGACTTGACGCGTTATGTTAAATTAAAAAAAGAGGCAAACCATGTGGGGCCTACCTTCGAGGCAAGGCTCTATACACTAGAGTACTTTTGATGTGTCCCGTCAACTCGCAGAACGAGGAGAAGCTTACTTAGTACGCCGTCTCCCCCGCCCACGGGCGCGGTGGCTCGCAGGATGAGGTGAAGCTTGCTTACTACGCCTTACGCCCGCTCCCTCGCCCACGCGCGCGGTGGCTCGCAGCACGAGGAGAAAATTTTACTACTCCCTCCGTTTACTCCTCGTCCCTACTACGTACTTTCGTTAGTACTCCCTCCATTTACTTATACAAGGCCACTATAAAAAGATACATTTTGCATCTATACAAGGCCACAAATAGTAATCGAGACAAAAGTTACTACTCCCTCCTTTCAAGTTTATGGCTCAATTTCAAAATCTCTCCAACCAAGGTAGACAGTGAGTGGTCGAATTAATTTCGCAGTTTGCACAAGTAATTAGTACGCTCGTTTTTCTCAAGAAGTTATGTTTACCGAGGCATTAATTAGAATGAATGCATGAATGACCACTAAATTTCCATGAACTTGTACATGCATTGGTTAGTTTCCTCTTGACACTGCTTGCGTCGGGTGATCTAACGCACCTCGAAATCCAACATGTAATGGTACTACTACTAGTATAGTAGAATTGAGACTTATCAAACGGAAAAACGAATTTTTTTAGATGAGCCCTATAAACCCTAGTGGGTACGTACTCCGTAAAAACAGATTTTTCCAAAACTAAGTCGCTCCCTTTCATGAATTCTGTAGTATACTCCTCCGTCGATGCTCCCTTTCATGAATTATGTACTTCCTGTCGCCGACATGTGGGACATATAGCAACCGGGTCGACGTGTCAAGCACCAAATAACAGTGCAGAACAGCAAGGGGACGCACCCCACTCGTACCGGCCCAGTAGTAGTAATGAGCAATGAGACGTCAAATCACAATGCCGCACTTTCCCAGACGGACGAAGCATCCATTATTTCACACTTTGGTTCGCCATCATCTCAAACCACGTACTAGTATTGCTTCTGCCTCAAGAGGAACACGTGCATCGCCTTGGTACATCATGACACGTGGGACCGCATGACTGGCCATGCTCCCCCGCTGATCGCTCGGTAAAATCACCTCATTTTTACTATACTTCCTCCGTATCGGTTGTTGGGGATCGTAGCACAAATTTAAAATTTTCTACGCATCACCAAGATCAATCTATGGAGTCATCTAGCAATGAGAGGGAGAGGAGTGCATCTACATACCCTTGTATATCATGAGCGGAAGCGTTCAAGAGAACGGGGTTGATGGAGTCGTACTCGTCGTGATCCAAATCACCGATGACCGAGCGCCAAACGGACGGCACCTCCGTGTTCAACACACGTACGGTTGGGAGAGACGTCTCCTCCTTCTTGATCCAGCAAGGGAAGGAGAGGTTGATGGAGATCCAGCAGCACGACGGCGTGGTGGTGGAAGTAGCGGGATCCCAGCACGGCTTCGCCAAGCGCAAGCGGGGAGGAAGAGGTGTCACGGGAGGGAGGGAGGCGCGAGGGACTTGGGTGCGGCTGCCCTCCCTCCCCTCCACTATATATAGGGGGCCTAGGGGGGCACCGGCCCCTAGAGATCCCATCTAAAGGGAGGGGCGGTGGCCTAGGGGGTGGCTTGGCCCCCAAGCCAAGTGGAGGCGCCCCCACCCCCTTAGGGTTTCCAACCCTAGGCGCAAGGGAGGCCCAAGGGGGGCGCACCAGCCCACCAAGGGCTGGTTCCCTTCCCACTTCAGCCCATGGGGCCCTCCGGGATAGGTGGCCCCACCCGGTGGACCCCCGGGACCCTTCCAGTGGTCCTGGTACAATACCGGTGACCCCCGAAACTTTCCCGGTAGCCGAAACTAGACTTCCTATATACAAATCTTTACCTCCGGACCATTCCGGAACTCCTCGTGATGTCCGGGATCTCATCCGGGACTCCGAAAAACTTTCGGGTTACCGCATACTAATATCTCTACAACCCTAGCGTCACCGAACCTTAAGTGTGTAGACCCTACGGGTTCGGGAACCATGCAGACATGACCGAGACAACTCTCTGGCCAATAACCAACAGTGGGATCTGGATACCCATGTTGTCTCCCACATGTTCCACGATGATCTCATCGGAAGAACCACGATGTCGAGGATTCAATCAATCTCGTATTCAATTCCCTTTGTCAATCGGTACGTTACTTGCCCGAGATTTGATCGTCGGTATCCCAATACCTCGTTCAATCTCGTTACCGGCAAGTCACTTTACTTGTTTCACAACACATCATCCCGTGACCAACCCTTAGTAACATTGAGCTCATTACGACGATGTCTTACCGAGTGGGCCCAGAGATACCTCTCTGTCATACAGAGTGACAAATCCCAGTCTCGATTCATGCCAACCCAACAGACACTTTCAGAGATACCTGTAGTGCACCTTTATAGCCACCCAGTTACGTTGTGACGTTTGGTACACCCAAAGCATTCCTACGGTATCCGGGAGTTGCACAATCTCATGGTCTAAGCAAAGCATACTTGACATTAGAAAAGCTCTAGCAGACGAACTACACGATCTTGTGCTATGCTTTGGATTGGGTCTTGTCCATCACATCATTCTCCTAATGATGTGATCCCGTTATCAATGACATCTAATGTCCATAGTCAGGAAACCATGACTATCTGTTGATCAACGAGCTAGTCAACTAGAGGCTCACTAGGGACATGTTGTGGTCTATGTATTCACACATGTATTACGATTTCCGGATAACACAATTATAGCATGAACAATGGACAATTAACATGAACAAGGAAATATAATAATAACCACTTTATTATTGCCTCTAGGGCATATTTTCAACAGTCTCCCACTTGCACTAGAGTCAATAATCTAGTTACATTGTGATGAATCGAACACCCATAGAGTTCTGGTGTTGATCATGTTTTGCTCAAGGAAGAGGTTTAGTCAACGGATCTGCGACATTCAGGTCTGTATGCACTTTACAAATATCTATGTCTCCATTTTGAACATTTTCACGAATGGAGTTGAAGCGACGCTTGGTATGCCTGGTCTTCCTGTGAAACCCGGGCTCCTTGGAAAGGGCAATAGCTCCAGTGTTGTCACAGAAGAGAGTCATCGGGCCCGACGCATTGGGAATAACTCCTAGGTCGGTAATGAACTCCTTCACCTAGATTGCTTCTTGTGCTGCCTCCGAGGCTGCCATGTACTCCACTTCACATGTAGATCCCGCCACGACGCTTTGCTTGCAACTGCACCAGCTGACTGCCCCACCATTCAAAATATACACATATCCGGTTTGTGACTTAGAGTCATCCAGATCTGTGTCGAAGCTAGCATCGACGTAACCTTTTACGACGAGCTCTTCATCACCTCCATAGACGAGAAACACATCCTTAGTCCTTTTCAGGTATTTCAGAATATTCTTGACCGCTGTCCAGTGTTCCATGCTGGGATTACTTTGGTACCTTCCTACCAAGCTTACAGCAAGGTTTACATCAGGTCTGGTACACAGCATGGCATACATGATAGACCCTATGGCCGAGGCATAGGGGACGACACTCATCTTTTCTCTATCTTCTGCCGTGGTCGGGCATTGAGCCGTGCTCAATCTCATACCTTGCAATACAGGCAAGAACCCCTTCTTGGATCTTCAATATCTTGTCAAGGTACGTACTCTGTGAAAGACCAATGAGGCGTCTCGATCTATCTCTATAGATCTTGATGCCTAATATATAAGCAACTTCTCCAAGGTCCTTCATTGAAAAACACTTGTTCAAGTAGGCCTTTATGCTTCCAAGAATTCTATATCATTTCCCATCAATGGTATGTCATCCACATATAATGTGAGAAATTCTACAGAGCTCCCACTCACTTTCTTGTAAACACAGGCTTCTCCATAAGTCCGCGTAAACCCAAACGCTTTGATCATCTCATCAAATCGAATGTTCGAACTCCGAGATGCTTGCACCAGCCCATAGATTGAGCGTTGGAGCTTGCACACCTTGTCAGCATTCTTAGGATCGACAAAACCTTCCGGCTGCATCATATACAATTATTCCTTAAGGAAACTATTAAGGAATGCCGTTTTGACGTCCATTTGCCATATCTCATAATCATAAAATGCGGCAATTGCTAACATGATTCGGACGGACTTCAGCTTCGCTACGGGTGAGAAAGTCTCATCGTAGTCAACCCCTTGAACTTGTCGATAACCCCTAGCGACAAGCCGAGCCTTATAGATGGTTACATTACCATCCGCGTCTGTCTTCTTCTTAGAGATCCATTTATTTTCTATGGCTCGCCGATCAACGGGCAAGTCAGTCAAAGTCCATACTTCGTTTTCATACATGGATCCTATCTCGAATTTCATGGCTTCCAGCCATTTGTCAGAATCTGGGCCCGCCATCGCTTCTTCATAGTTCGAAGGTTCACCATTGTCTAACAACATGATTTCCAGGACAGGGTTGCCGTACCACTCTGGTGCGGAACATGTCCTTGTGGACCTTCAAAGTTCAGTAGCAACTTGATTTGAAGTTTCATGATCATCATCATTAACTTCCTCCCTAGTCGGTGCAGGTACCTCAGGAACACATTCTTGAGCTGTGCCACTCTCCGGTTCAAGAGGCAATACTTCATCAAGTTCTACTTTCCTCCCACTTACTTCTTTCGAGAGAAACTCTTTCTCTAGAAAGGACCCATTCTTGGCAACAAAGGTCTTGCCTTCGGATCTAAGGTAGAAGGTATACCCAATAGTTTCTTTAGGGTATCCTATGAAGACGCATTTTTTCGATTTGGGTT
The DNA here is from genome assembly GCF_002162155.2 of Triticum dicoccoides. Taxonomy (NCBI): domain Eukaryota; kingdom Viridiplantae; phylum Streptophyta; class Magnoliopsida; order Poales; family Poaceae; genus Triticum; species Triticum dicoccoides. The sequence goes on along the minus strand of NC_041388.1, from coordinate 177,041,561 downwards.
CGAGCTTTTCAGGTTGAAGTTTCTTGACATAAGCATCGCATCCCCAAACTTTCCGAAATGACAGCTTAGGTTTCTTGCCAAACCACAATTCATATGGTGTCGTCTCATCGGATTTCGATGGAGCCCTATTTAAAGTGAATGCGGCAGTCTCTATAGCATAACCCCAAAATGATAGCGGTAGATCGGTAAGAGACATCATAGATCGTACCATGTCCAATAGGGTGCGATTACGACGTTCGGACACACCATTACGCTACGGTGTTCCAGGCGGCGTGAGTTGTGAAACTATTCCACATTTCCTTAAGTGCGTGCCAAATTCATGACTCAAATATTCCCCCCCCCCCACGATCTGATCGTAAGAAATTGATTTTCCTGTCACGTTGATTCTCAACCTCACTCTGAAATTCCTTGAACTTTTCAAAGGTCTCATACTTGTGTTTCATTAAGTAGACATACCCATATCTACTCAAGTCATCAGTGAGGGTGAGAACATAACGATAGCCACCGCGAGCCTCAACACTCATTGGACCGCACACATCAGTATGTATGATTTCCTATAAGTTGGTTGCTCGCTCCATTGTTCCGGAGAACGGAGTCTTGGTCATTTTGCCCATGAGGCATGGTTCGCACGTGTCAAATGATTCATAATCAAGAGACTCCAAAAGTCCATCTGCATGGAGTTTCTTCATGCGTTTGACACCAATGTGACCAAGGCGGCAGTGCCACAAGTATGTGGGACTATCATTATCAACCTTACATCTTTTGGCATTCACACTATGAATATGTGTAACATCACGTTCGAGATTAAATAAGAATAAACCATTGACCAGCGAGGCATGACCATAAAACATGTCTCTCATATAAATAGAACAACCATTATTCTCAGATTTAAATGAGTAGCCATCTCGCATTAAACGAGATCCAGATACAATGTTCATGCTCAGAGCTGGAACTAAATAACAATTATTGAGGTTTAAAACTAATCCTGTAGGTAAATGAAGAGGTAGCGTGCCGACGGCGATCACATCAACCTTGGAACCATTCCCGACACGCATCGTCACCTCGTCCTTCGCCAGTCTCCGTTTATTTCGCAGTTCCTGTTTTGAGTTACAAATATGAGCAACTGCACCGGTATCAAATACCCAGGAGCTACTACGAGCGCTGGTTAGGTACACATCAATAACATGTATATCACATATACCTTTGGTATTGCCGGCCTTCTTATCCGCTAAGTACTTGGGGCAGTTCCGCTTCCAGTGACCGTTTCCCTTGCAATAAAAGCACTCAGTCTCAGGCTTGGGTCCATTATTTGGCTTCTTCCTGGCAGCTTGCTTACCGGGCGTGGCAACTCCCTTGCCATCCTTCCTGAAGTTCTTTTTACCCTTGCCTTTCTTGAACTTAGTGGTTTTATTCACCATCAACACTTGATGTTCCTTTTTGATTTCCACCTCCGCTGATTTCAGCATTGAATATACCTCAGGAATGGTCTTTTCCATCCCCTACATATTGAAGTTCATCACAAAGCTCTTGTAGCTAGGTGGGAGCGACTGAAGGATTCTGTCAATGACCGCATCATCCGGGAGATTAACTCCAAGCTGAGACAAGCGGTTGTGCAACCCAGACATTTTGAGTATGTGTTCGCCGACGGAACTATTTTGCTCCATCTTACAACTGCAGAACTTGTCGGAGACTTCATATCTCTCGACCCGGGCATGAGCATGGAAAACCATTTTCAGCTCTTGGAACATCTCATATGCTCCGTGTTTCTCAAAACGCTTTTGGAGCCCCGGCTCTAAGCTATAAAGCATGCCGCACTGAACCAGGGAGTAATCATCACTACGCGTCTGCCAAGCATTCATAACGTCTTGTTCTGCTGGGAAAACAGGTGCTTCACTGATAACCCACAAGTATAGGGGATCAATTGTAGCCTCTTTCGATAAGTAAGAGTGTTGAACCCAACGAGGAGCTAAAGGTAGAACAAATATTCCCTCAAGTTCTATCGACCACCGATACAACTCTACGCACGCTTGACGTTCGCTTTACCTAGAACAAGTATGAAACTAGAAGTACTTTGTTGGTGTTTTTGGGTAAGCTTCCAAGAAAGTAAAGAACACGAAAATAAAAGCTAGGGGCTGTTTAGATAAAGACACAACTAAATTAGTTTTAGTAGAGAGCTTTTGTCAACAAGAAAGTTATTTGTCCCTAGGCAAATGATAACTAGACTGGTAATCATTATTGCAATTTTATTTGAGGGAGAGGCATAAGCTAACATACTTTATCTACTTGGATCATATGCACTTATGATTGGAACTCTAGCAAGCATCCGCAAGTACTAAAGATTCATTAAGGTAAAACCCAACCATAGCATTAAAGTATCAAGTCCCCTTTATCCCATACGCAAACAACCTACTTACTCGGGTCTGTGCTTCTGTCACTCACGCCACCCACCATAAGAAAATCATGAACATATTGCAAACCCTACAGCGGGAATCCCTCACGCTTGCGCGACACGGAGAGCACCATAGGACAACACCAATAATAAAACATACAACTCAAACCAATCACGATCATCAAATAGCCATTAGGACAAAACATATCTACTCAAACATCATAGGATAGCCATACATCATTGGTAAATAATATATAGCGTTGAGCACCATCTTTAAGCAGAGATTACAGCGGGTAAGAGAGAGGTTACACCGCTGCATAGAGGGGGGAAGAGTTGGTGATGGTGGCGGTGAAGTTATTGGTGAAGATTGTGGTGATGATGATGACCCCCGGTGGCACTCCGGCGCCACCGGAAGCGAGGGGGAGAGAGCCCCCTCCTTCTTCTTCTTCCTTGACCTTCTCCCTAGATGGGAGAAGGGTTTCCCCTCTGGTCCTTGGCTCCCATGGCGTGGGAGGGGCGAGAGCCCCTCCGAGATTGGATCTATCTCTCTGTTTCTCTCTGGTTATGCATTCTTTTCTGGCTCTGTTTCACCGTTTCGTGTATATATGGAGATCCGTAACTCCGATTGGCCTGAAACCTTCACCGTGATTTTTTCCCGAATATTAGCTTTCTTGCGGCAAAAGAAGAGCATCAACCGCCTTACAGTGGGCTCACGAGGGTAGGGGGCGCTCCATAAGGGGGGGGGGCACCCCCCTGCCTCGTGACCACCTCGGGCACTGGTTCGCGTTGATTTTCCTTTCGATTTTTCCATATTTTCCAAAAATAAGCTTCATCCGTTTTTATCCCGTTTGGACTCCATTTGATATGGATATTATGCGAAACCAAAAACATGCAACAGACATGAACTAGGACTGGGCACTGGATCAATATGTTAGTCCCAGAAATAATATAAAAAGTTGCCAAAAAGTATATGAAAGTTGAATAATATTGGCATGGAACAATCAAAAATTATAGATACGACAGAGACGTATCAGCATCCCCAAGCTTAATTCCTGCTCGTCCTCGAGTAGGTAAATGATAAAAAAGATAATTTTTGATGTGGAATGCTACCTAGCATAATCTTGATCATATGTCTAATCATGGCATGAATATTAAGACACAAGTGATTCAAAGCAATAGTCTATCCTTTGACATAAAAATAATAATACTTCAAGCATACCAACCAAGCAATTATGTCTTATTGAAATAACATAGCCAAAGAAAGCTCATCCCTACAAAATCATATAGTCTGGCTATGCTCCATCATCACCACACAAAATATTCACATCATGCACAACCCTGATGACAAGCCAAGCAATTGTTTCATACTTTTGACGTTCTCAAACCTTTTCAACTTTCACGCAATACATGAGCGTGATCCATGGACATAGCACTATAGGTGGAATAGAATATGATGATGGGGGTTATGTGGAGAAGATAAAAAGGGAGAAAGTCTCACATCAACTAGGCGTATTAACGGGCTTTGAAGATGCCCATTAATAGATATCAATGTGAGGAGTAGGGATTGCCATGCAATGGATGCACTAAGAGCTATAAGTTTATGAAAGCTCAAACTGGAAACTAAGTGGGTGTGCATCCAACTTGCTTTCTCATGAAGACCTCGGGCATTTGAGGAAGCCCATCACCAGAATATACAAGCCAAGTTCTATAATGAAAATTCCCACTAGTATATGAAAGTGATAACTCAAGAGACTCTCTATATGAAGAACATGGTGCTACTTTGAAGCACAAATGTGGTAAAAGGATAGTAACATTGCCCCTTCTCTCTTTTTCTCTCATTTTTTCTTTTTTTTTCTTTTTTTCTTTTTTTCTTTTTTTGTAGGATTCTTTGGCCTCTCTCTCTCCTTTTTTGGGGGGCTTCTTTGGCCACTTTTATTTTGATAACCTCACATGGGACAATGTTCTAATAATGATGATCATCACACTTTTATTTACTTACAACTCAATATTACAACTCGATATCTAGAACAAAGATATGACTATATATGAATGCCTCCGGCGGTGTACCGGGATGTGCAACGATCTAGCATAGCAATGACATCAAAAAACGACAAGCCATGAAAACATCATTCTAGCTATCTTACGATCATGCAAAGCAATATGACAATAAATGCTCAAGTCATGTATATGATGATGATGGAAGTTGCATGGCAATATATCTCGGAATGGCTATGGAAATGCCATGATAGGTAGGTATGGTGGATGTTTTGAGGAAGGTATATGGTGGGTTTATGGTACCGGCGAAAGTTGCGCAGTACTAGAGAGGCTAGCAATGGTGGAAGGGTGAGAGTGCGTATAATCCATGGACTCAACATTAGTCATAAAGAACCCACATACTTATTGCAAAAATCTATTAGTCATCGAAACAAAGTACTACGCACATGCTCCTAGGGGGATAGATTGGTAGGAAAAGACCATTGCTCGTCCCCGACCGCCACTCATAAGGAAGACAATCAATAAATAAATCATGCTCCGACTTCGTTACATAACGGTTCACCATACGTGCATGCTACGGGAATCACAAACCTCAACACAAGTATTTCTAAAATCCACAACTACCCACTAGCATGACTCTAATATCACCATCTTTATATCGCAAAACTATTGCAAGGAATCAAACATATCATATTCAGTGATCTACAAGTTTTATGTAGGATTTTATGACTAACCATGGGAATGACCAATTCCTGTCATCTCTCTAAAGAGATATAAGTGAAGCAAGAGAGTTTAACTCTTTATACAAAAGATATGCCCACGCTCTAACAAATATAAGTGAAGCAAAAGAGCATTCTACAAATGGCGGTTGTCTATGTAAAGAGAAACAGTCAATCCAAACTTCAAATGATATAAGTGAAGCACATGAAGCATTCTATAAAGCCATACTCAAAAGATATAAGTGAAGTGCAAAGAGCATTCTATAAATCAACCAAGGGCTATCTCATACCAGCATGGTGCATAAAATAAAAATGAAAACTAAATGCAAAAGATGCTCCAAGATTGCACATATCGCATGGACTAAACGAATCCGAAAACATACCAATACTTGTTGAAGAAAGAGGGGATGCCTTCCCAGCATCCCCAAGCTTAGACGCTTGAGTCTCCTTGAATATTTACTTGGGGTGCCTCGGGCATCCCCAAGCTTGAGCTCTTGCCTCTCTTCCTTCTTCTCACATCGATACCTTCTCGATCATCGAACACTTCATCCACACAAAACTCCAATAGAAAACTCGGTAAGATCCATTAGTATAATGAAGCAAATCACTACTCTAAGTACTGTTGCAAACCAATTCATATTTTTTTGCATTGTGTCTACTGTAATATAACTTTTAATGTCTTAATACATTAATATGAATCGATAGTTTCATCAAAACAAGCAAACTATGCATCAAAAACAGAATCTTTCTAAAACAGAACAATCTGTAATAATTTGAACATTCACCATACTTCTGATACTTGAAAAATTCTGCCAAAATTAGGAAAAATAAACAATTTGTACAGCAAGACAGTGCAAAAATAATCAGAACCATTTGACGTTCCAGTAAAACATTAAAATTCACACACTACAGCCAAAGTTTCTGTCCTGCACCGCACAAACCAACAAGCATCGTAAACATCCTAAAGGCAAACATTGGCACATTATTTTTATAATACAATGGAATTATACAAGGGGATAATTATTTTTATTGAAAAGTTTACTTTTTGAAAAAGTTTTGGGTTCCCCTCTTTATTTTTGTTGTTTTTAAACTATATAAAAGCACTCAACAGAAATAAATGACTCTCTAAAACTTCTGGGTCGTCTCCCTGGCAGCGCTTTCTTTAAAGCCATTAAGCTAGGCATGTAGTGCTCAAGTAGTGAATCCACCCGGATCCCAAGGTATATCAAAGCCAATTTGAATCAACAATGATTTGTAATTTAGTGGTGAGCACAAGGTAACATATATCATGTAATGACGAAGTCTAACTCTCTTCCTATGCATCGGCATGTCATAAAAGAACAATTCATGCACACAAAGTAAAGGCCAATGCATAGTATAAACAGTTTCTTGCAATTTTATCGTGTTGGAAACATAGAGAGGTAGAGATATAGTTCCTCTCTCATAATAATTGCAAGTAGGAGCAGCAAGCACATGCATATTATACTCATCAAAATCATCATGTGTAGTAGTAAAAGGCAACCCATCAATATAATCCTTAATAAGTGCAAACTTCTCCGATATAGTGTAGTTGGGAGAATTCAAAAAGATAATAGGACTATCATGCATGGGTGCAATAGCAACAACTTCATGTTTAACATAAGGAACTATAGCAAGTTCATCTCCATAAGCATCATTCATATTGGCATCTTGGCCACAAGCATAGCAAGCATCATCAAAAAGGGATATTTCAAGAGAATCAAAGGGATCATAACAGTCATCATAGCAATCATACTTTGGTAAGCACGAAGGGGAATTAAACAATGTACGAGTTGAAGAGTTACTCTCATTAGAAGGTGGGCACGGGTGATCAATCCGCTCTTCCTCCTTTTGTTCTTCGCTCTCCTCCTCATCTCTTTCATCCAATGAGCTCACAGTTTCATCAATTTCTTCTTCCATAGACTCCTGCAAAATATTAGTCTCTTCTTGGACAGCGGAGTATTCCTCAATATATTGTTTAACATAGGTATTAGAAGCATAATTCTCATAACAATATTCAAGTATAGAAAAATTTTCATATTTGTAAAGAGTGGCATCATACTTTTCAGTCAAAGAAGCAATTTCAAAAGCACCCTTAAAAGCAACAAATTCTTCAATTTGTTGAACATGATAGTAATTATAAACACCCTTAGCATATGAAGATAAGATTCCATTATCAATAAACTCACATTGGTAGGGAAGGTGTTTCTTAGGGTTTTCAGAACAACAAGTAAAATCATAATAATAACATAAATTCCAAGCATAGCATTGCATAGTATTAATTTGATGCTGTAAAAGTTTCCCTTTTTGAGATATTCGGTGTCACACATAACAATCATGCTCATCTAAAGATTTGCCCTCAACTAGGCTAGTTGGGGTTTCAGCACGGGCACATAGGGATTGAAGATGATCCAAGTAATAAGCTTCAGCAGTGTGATAGATTTTGAGTGGTTCTTCAACCATTGGTTCAGTAGGTACAACTAATTTTTTTGGTATTTTGCGTTTCCTACCCATAATTAAAGATAGAAAACAACTAAGAACAGCAAAATAAAAATTACTTAGTGATAAAGTAAACATCACACACGAGAATATTCACCCCACGCTATTGCTCCCCGGCAACGGCGCCAGAAAAAGGGCTTGATAACCCACAAGTATAGGGGATCAATTGTAGCCTATTTCGATAAGTAAGAGTGTCGAAACCAACGAGGAGCTAAAGGTAGAACAAATATTCCCTCAAGTTCTATCGACCACCTATACAACTCTACGCACGCTTGACGTTCGCTTTACCTAGAACAAGTATGAAACTAGAAGTACTTTGTAGGTGTTTTTGGGTAAGCTTGCAAGAAAGTAAAGAACAAGAAAATAAAACCTAGGGGCTGTTTAGATAAAGACACAACTAAATTAGTTTTAGTAGAGATCTTTTGTCAACAAGAAAGTTATTTGTCCCTAGGCAATTGATAACTAGACCGGCAATCATTATTGCAATTTTATTTGAGGGAGAGGCATAAGCTAACATACTTTCTCTACTTGGATCATATGCACTTATGATTGGAACTCTAGCAAGCATCCACAACTACTAAAGATTCATTAAGGTAATACCCAACCATAGCATTAAAGTATCAAGTGTGGGGACCCCGACTCATAAGTCGAGATCACTGAATGCACGTGTACAGTGATCCTAGCGATCAATGCTCACTTAACACACAGAAGCTGAGTAACAAGAGTCTTACATCCATACATACCGTTCTACACAAGTAGGACCATTATGGTCAAGTCTTGAGTGTATCATCGCAGCGGAAATCTTCAATAACAACTTGGACCCATGCCATCTGCCTTAACCCTACAGGCATTCTGACTGGGAAGCGTCCTAGCTCGCATGTTCGTCGCCAAAGTATTCTTCATTATATCTTGTTCTTTCATGCCTGGCCAATAAAATAACCAGTGGCAAGCCAATGAGTACTTTGAATGTACTCGCAAGCAACCCAAGGGTGATAACAGAATAATTATGCAAGGCACTACTGCTAATTTGGCATTTTTGCGGAAAGCTAGTTTTTCTCATGCAAGTATGATCAACATTTATCAAGGATATGAATGCGTCTTCAACAAGTATCAGGAGGTTACAGACATCAACATCGAGAGAGAGAGAGTTATGAACAACTCATGCTCAAGCTCATCGTGACTTCCTCACGAATCACGTCAATAGATTTACCAAACCATGTTGTTTGTCGGAAACATATGGACGTAGTCTAAGCAGCACCACCCAACTGTCCTTGACCGTGGACATGGCTATTCGAATAGTTTTACACTCTGCAGAGGTTGCACACTTTACCCACAAGATCCGGGGAACTTCGTGTCATCCACGACCCGTGGTACCTCAAGTACCCGGGGTAAGCACCCGATCACTATCTTTCCCTAGACGATACTAACATAGAGTCCACTCGATTGGTAGTAACCCCCGTGCCCAACATTTCACAACTTAAAATTGTGGAGCCTCGCTCCCATATTCATCACATACCACTGGCATGGGGTACCAACGGTGTGTCCGGTGCCCCATAAAAATGTTCTTGGCCGCCCTACCTGGCACGACTCTGTCCCGAGAGAGAGCACCAACTCTCCCCCGTCACTACTAATGCGAGCTCCAAGCTAGTATCGGCCTAGGTAATCAATAATGCCCTTTCCCATACAAGGGTAGAGTGATTGCGCATGTAAGGTTGGGACAGTAGACAAATCTTAAATCTAACCCGTCTCTGTAAACAACACTTTTATCGAGCCTCGGTACACTACCTCTCCACCAAGTAGTGACCTAGTTCATTATCATCTCCCAGGGGCATTAGTGGCACCCACTGGGCTTTTTTTTGCAAGTATGTCAAACCACACTTGTTTCTTTCCAAGCATAACCCTGACCCACTTTGCGTAGCCATTTACTATAGCATATTTCTACAACCCACCAACACAACTCTAAGCAAGGGTAGAATCATGAACAGTGCAAGTATCAATGGAGTTGCAATGGAGGCAAGCCTAGCAAGGTTGCCATTCAAGGTATATCATGTACTCAATGAAGCAACAAAAATGCCATCATGATGTAAAATGGTTCATCATGGTCAAAGGGCTGCTTGCCTGTTTTAACAAAGTCTTCGAGGTCTTCAAATATCTCTGGCCCAACTCCAAGCATTTCGTCTACTTCGTCAACTATCGTTGAAAGCAACCATAATAAGCAACATAACAAGGCAGGAAATAAAAGTGCTCTAAAAATATTAATTTGACTTTTCTAGGACATCTCTGGTTATATGAAAAATAATCAGAGTGGTTTCATTGGAATTGGATCAGTGGATATTTCTAAACATTTTGATATGATGGAATCAAGGGGTTTATGGGTTTGCAAGAAGTGTATAGAAATATATTTTTGAAAAATGAGCAAAGGCACCCATTTAACAAACCATGCTTTTAGAAGCATCTAGGAGTTGGTTTCACTGGATTTGGAGTTCAAATGAATATTCTATGGATTTGCAAAGTTGACAAACATGAAGAAGTGGCTCATTATTTTGTGGGGTACAGAAAGTATTAAGAAAAATGTTCATAAACTAAGTTATGAACTTAGAAACATCTAGGAATTTGAATCATGGCATTTGGATCAAATTTGAGCTCTCTGTGATTTTCTAAAGTTCATCACAGAAATGGAAAATGGGATTTTGATAAATATTTCCGAGGAGAAAGTTTCTGGAAAAATGTGCAAATAGCACCATGTGATAGATCATGATTTTGTGGATCCCCTAGAAATTTGAATCATCAAATTTGGATATCATTTGAATTATTTGTGGATTTTACAAGTTTACAGAAAAAAGAAAAAGAAAAAGATTTTTACCCAAACGGGCTGGACCTTGGCGGCAACAGCGTGCATTGGGTGAGGCTTAACGGCAGGGCGCCACTGGGCCGGCCCAGCATCTCAGCCGCGCGCGCTGGGGGGTGACGTCGGAGGAGGCTCCGTGGAATACGCCTTCGCGGGAGAGGCGAAATTTCCACTGTCCGTCTCCACTTAAACGGGCGGGGCCCGCCCACCGGGTCACTGACGAGCGGGCTCGGGGCTCAGGCCGTCTCCTACCTCCCGCTCGAACAGAGTAGAGGCAGGGGAGGCAAGGCCGAGCGGCGCCGGCGCTCTCCCGGGCGACACAGGCCACCTCCGGCGGCGCCCGGCACACCGGAGGACTCAGTGCGCCGCGGCGCACCCGTACATGTGCTGCACGCCCATGGGGAAGCCCGAGAAGAGGAGGGCTTCGGGTGCGGCAGACCGGGGCTGACGGCAGGCTCGGCAAGGCGAGGAAGGCACGGGGAGGAGGGAATGGAGCACGGGGGGAGTTGGCGGTGGTGATGAGAGGGTGTGGGTGTGTTCATGGGGACGAGAGAGGGGTCGAGGCCCACGAATTTAAGCGGTGGCCGGCGGCTTGGCTCCGGCCATGGACGAGGTTGGAAGGCGCGAGGAGGGGAGTGGGTTGGTCCAGGGGATGCACGGGAGGGTGGGAGGGCCAAAGGAGTAGAGATGGGGCTCGGGGGTGGCCTTAAGTAGCTGACCCACGGCTCACCATGGACGCGGCGCACGGGTGGCCGCGGCAACAGCTGGGGAGGCCAGGAGAGAGGGCGAGGACTTGTCTGCGGCGTTAGTGGGGGTGGAGTAGGGCGCCAGGAAGAGATAGGAGGAGCGGGTCGAGCTCCGGGTGGAGCCACGAGCTCGCACGACATTGGCGGGCTCGGGCGGCTCTAGGCACGCGCGTCATGGGCAAGACAGAGGGGGAAAGGAGGGGGCTAGCACCGTGGCGTGTTGCGGACGTCGAGGCACCTCGACTGGCGCAAGGGGGAGGCTCGAGGTGGTCCGGGGACGCGGCATCAACGGTCGCCTGCTCTGCCTCACGCTCCAGAGCGCGTCTTTGGCTGGCATCCGCGGCTTTTCCGCGCGCACTCGCGCCTCCACTTGTGTCCAGTGGCTACAGGAAGAATAAACAAGGGGGAGGAGGCCTTGGATGCTCTGGGACCTGGCAGGAGTGAGAGAGAGGTGAGAAAATGGGAGAAATGCAGCTGTCCAGAGAAGAAAAATGGGGTTCTTCCCCCTTCATCATTGCTTCCTCGAGCAGCAAAGCACACAAGCGCTAGAGGGGGACTAGGAGGGGTCGTGGTAGAAAGTTGAGCCTACGGAGATTAGTGGAAGAGGCCAAAAATGGTATTTTTTGTAAAGTGGCAGAAGGTGTTTGATGCTGGTTTGGGCAACTAGATGGTTTCCATTTGCCATGAGACTCCACAGGGTGGAATGACACATATAATTAGGGCCTTCCACCAATTTTGAGCTTATTTGGACAAAGTTGCCAATGCAACTTTTGTAAACCCTAGAAATTAGCAGAAATGGAACTTTCAAGATTTAGTCATGCAAATCTATTCTCCTTGATGCACCACTTAGTGTAGTGTCATCATTTGAGGCTCTGGACATGTCCACAAAAGTTGAGATCAAAAGGACACACTTGGCAATGTAGAGTTGTTCAAACTTGGATCTGGACAGAGAGGGTTTTGGGGCACTTTTGTGAACCATAGTTATTTTGATTGATATGAAACTTTGCAAGATCATCACATTATGAATATGTTACTTGCTAGAATTTTCCTGGATTTATCTGAAAATATTTCTTATAGAAATATTTCAAATATTTGAAATGAGCTGAAATGGTTCTGGAGGGTTTTGTCCAATATTTTGATCATGACCATGTGTTTAAACTCATATATATATGGACAATATATGTCCACTGAGCTTCCCTGATTTTTCTCAAATATTTTTGAAGTTTTAAAATAATTTTAACCTATTAAAGACCATCTCTGGACTAAAGAAAAAGCCTTTAAATAAAATAGGAAAATAACTTTCAAAATTATATTTTTGTGGTTTCTTGGTGTCCTATATCTAATATGAATCAAACATATTTTTGGAAAGATTTTTACTGCCCTTAATTAAGTACTTGCAGTGCAAACCTCAATTCAGGGGTTTTTGGAAAACTAATTTTTGAAAATACTATTTGGCCAAATTATTTTTGTAAGAAAATACTATATTGTTCTATACACATGGTATGATCATTGGGAAAAGGTTTTGGATCAAGGAGAAGGAGTATAAGAGTTGGAGGATTTATTTGATTTTTAGAGCACTTGCAAACAATAGTCAAACATTCAATCAAAGCTAAGACAAAACACTCAAAAGTTTTTGTCAAACCACATTTTATCATGATTTATTAGCTTAAGTGTTGTGGCATGAAAATCAGTGTGTGACATCAAGTCCCCTTTATCCCATACGCAAACAACCTACTTACTCGGGTCTGTGCTTCTGTCACTCACGCCACCCACCATAAGAAAATCATGAACATATTGCAAACCCTACATCGGGAATCCCTCATGCTTGCACGACACGGAGAGCACCATAGGACATCACCAATAATAAAACATACAACTCAAACCAATCACGATCATCAAATAGCCATTAGGACAAAACAGATCTAGTCAAACATCATAGGATAGCCATACATCATTGGGAAATAATATATAGCATTGAGCACCATGTTTAAGTATAGATTACAGCGGGTAAGAGAGAGGTTACACCGCTGCATAGAGGGGGGAAGAGTTGGTGATGGTGGCGGTGAAGTTATTGGTGAAGATTGCGGTGATGATGATGACCCCCGGTGGCACTCCGGCACCACCGGAAGCGAGGGGGAGAGAGCCCCCCCCCCTTATTCTTCTTCCTTGACCTTCTCCCTAGATCGGAGAAGGGTTTCCCCTCTGGTCCTTGGCTCCCATGGCGTGGGAGGGGCGAGAGCCCCTCCGATATTGGATCTATCTCTCTGTTTCTCTCTGCTTATGCATTCTCTTCTGGCTCTGTTTCACAGTTTCGTGTATATATGGAGATCCGTAACTCCGATTGGCCTGAAACCTTCGCCGTGATTTTTTTCCTAATATTAGCTTTCTTGCAGCAAAAGAAGAGCGTCAACCGCCTTACGGTGGGCTCACGAGGGTAGGGGCGCGCCCTAAGGGGGGGCACCCCCCTACCTCGTGACCACCTCGGGCACTGGTTTGCATTGATTTTCCTTCCGAATTTTCCATATTTTCCAAAAGTAATATCCGTACGTTTTTATCACGTTTGGACTCCGTTTGATATGGATATTCTGCAAAACCAAAAACATGCAACAGACATGAACTGGCACTGGGCACTGGATCAATATGTTAGTCCCAAAAATAATATAAAAAGTTGCCAAAAAGTATATGAAAGTTGAATAATATTGGCATGGAACAATCAAAAATTATAGATACGATGGAGACGTATCATTCACCTAGCGGTGTATCCAGGACATATGCTTTCCCGGCAGCTATGAGGATAATCCTCATGTTACGGACCCAGTCCGTGTAGTTGCTGCCATCGTCTTTCAGCTTGGTTTTCTCTAGGAACGCGTTGAAGTTGAGGGCAACATTAGCGTGGGCCATTTGATCTACAATACATATTGGAAAGATTTTTAGACTATGTTCATGATAATTAAGTTCATCTAATCAAATTATTTAATGAACTCCCACTCAGATAGACATCCCTCTAGTCATCTAAGTGATACATGATCCGATTCAACTAGGCCGTGTCCGATCATCACGTGAGACGGACTAGTCATCATCGGTGAACATCTTCATGTTGATCGTATCTTCTATGCGACTCATGTTCGACCTTTCAGTCTTTCGTTTTCCGAGGCCATGTCTGTACATGCTAGGCTCGTCAAGTAAACCTAAGTGTATTGCGTGTGTAAATCTGGCTTACACCCGTTGTATGCGAATGTTAGAACCTATCACACCCGATCATCACATGGTGCTTCGGAACAACGGACCTTAGCAATGGTGCACAGTTAGGGGGAACACTTTCTTGAAATTATTGTGAGGGATCATCTTATTTATTCTACCGTCGTTCTAAGCAAATAAGATGTAAAACATGATAAACATCACATGCAATCAAATAGTGACATGATATGGTCAATATCATTTTGCTCCTTTTGATCTCCATCTTCGGGGCGCCATGATCATCATCGTCACCGGCATGACACCATGAATTCCATCATCATGATCTCCATCATCGTGTCTTCATGAAGTTGTATCGCCAACTATTACTTCTACTACTATGGCTAACGGTTAGCAATAAAGTAAAGTAATTACATGACGTTTATGTTGACACACAGGTCATAAATAAATTAAGACAACTCCTATGGCTCCTGCCGGTTGTCATACTCATCGACATGCAAGTCGTGATTCCTATTACAAGAACATGATCAATCTCATACATCACATATATCATTCATCACATCCTTTTGGCCATATCACATCACATGACACATGCTGCAAAAACAAGTTAGACGTCCTCTAATTGTTGTTGCAAGTTTTACGTGGCTGCTATAGGTTTCTAGCAAGAACGTTTCTTACCTACGCCAAAAACCACAATGTGATATGCCAATTTCTATTTACCCTTCATAAGGACCCTTTTCATCGAATTCGATCTGACTAAAGTGGGAGAGACAGACACCCGCTAGCCACCTTATGCAACTAGTGCATGTCAGTCGGTGGAACCATTCTCACGTAAGCGTACGTGTAAGGTCGGTCCAGGCCGCTTCATCCCACGATGCCGCCGAATCAAGATAAGACTAGTAACGACAAGTAAATTGACAAAATCAATGCCCACAACAGCTTGTGTTCTACTCGTGCATAGAAACTACGCATAGACCTAGCTCATGATGCCACTGTTGGGGATCGTAGTACAAATCTAAAATTTTCTACGCATCACCAAGATCAATCTACGGAGTCATCTAGCAACGAGAGGGAGAGGAGTGCATCTACATACCCTTGTAGATCGCGAGCGGAAGCGTTCAAGAGAACGGGGTTGATGGAGTCGTACTCGTCGTGATCCAAATCACCGATGACCGAGCGCCGAACGGATGGCACCTCTGTGTTCAACACACGTACGGTTGGGAGAGACGTCTCCTCCTTCTTGATCCAGCAAGGGAAGGAGAGGTTGATGGAGATCCAACAGCACGACGGCGTGGTGGTGGAAGTAGCGGGATCCCGGCAGGGCTTCGCCGAGCGCAAGCGGGGAGGAAAAGGTGTCACGGGAGGGAGGGAGGCGCCAGGGACTTGGGTGCGGCTGCCCTCCCTCCCCTCCACTATATATAGGGGGCCTAGGGGGGCGTCGGCCCCTAGAGATCCCATCTAATGGGAGGGGCGGCGGCCTAGGGGGTGGCTTGGCCCCCAAGCCAAGTGGAGGCGCCCCCACCCCCTTAGGGTTTCCACCCCTAGGCGCAAGGGAGGCCCAAGGGGGGTGCACCAGCCCACCAGGGGCTGGTTCCCTTCCCACTTCAGCCCATGGGGCCCTCCGGGATAGGTGGCCCCACCTGGTGGTCCCCCGGGACCCTTTCGGTGGTCCCGGTACAATACCGGTGACCCCCGAAACTTTCCCGGTAGGCGAAACTGGACTTCCAATATACAAATCTTTACCTCCGGACCATTCCGGAACTCCTCATGATGTCCGGGATCTCATCCGGGACTCCGAACAACTTTCAGGTTACCGCATACTAATATCTCTACAACCCTAGCGTCACCGAACCTTAAGTGTGTAGACCCTACGGGTTCTGGAACCATGCAGACATGACCGAGACAACTCTCAGGCCAATAACCAACAGCGGGATCTAGATACCCATGTTGGCTCCCACATGTTCCACGATGATCTCATTAGATGAACCACGATGTCGAGGATTCAATCAATCCCGTATTCAATTCCCTTTGTCAATCGGTACGTTACTTGCCCGAGATTCGATCGTCGGTATCAATACCTCGTTCAATCTCGTTACCGGCAAGTCACTTTACTCGTTTCGTAACACATCATCCCGTGACCAAGCCTTAGTCACATTGAGCTCATTACGATGATGTCTTACCGAGTGGGCCCAGAGATACCTCTGCGTCATACGGAGTGACAAATCCCAGTCTCAATTCATGCCAACCCAACAGACACTTTCGGAGATACCTGTAGTGCACCTTTATAGCCACCCAGTTACGTTGTGACGTTTGGTACACCCAAAGCATTCCTACAGTATCCGAGAGGTGCACAATCTCATGGTCTAAGGAAAGGATACTTGACATTAGAAAAGCTCTAGCAGACGAACTACACGATCTTGTGCTATGCTTAGGATTGGGTCTTGTCCATCACATCATTATCCTAATGATGTGATCCCGTTATCAATGACATCTAATGTCCATATTCAGGAAACCATGGCTATCTGTTGATCAACGAGCTAGTCAACTAGAGGCTCACTAGGGACATGTTGTGGTCTATGTATTCACACATGTATTACGATTTCCGGATAACACAATTATAGCATGAACAATGGACAATTAACATGAACAAGGAAATATAATAATAACCATTTTATTATTGCCTCTAGGGCATATTTCTAACATCGGTTTACTACATGGCATGCACGTCGTTTTTGGTTGAGAATTTAACTGGCTATATATGTGATGAACAGTACTCTAGCCTTTTAAAAAATGTATACTTTTGTACAGTAGTACTATGAGTGGATTGCGCCATGGAGCAAAAATTGAAATTAAAAAAAGGTGGTACATATAGAGAGCACTCGTCGACAAATTTTGCATATAGTACTATTAAAAAAGCTAGTGCATGCTTAATTGGGATGCTAAATTCTATTAAAGTAATACTAGTAGTATGTACATACTGAAGAGTTAAAGTAACAAGAAGAAACATAACATAGTTCTGCTGGGGGCTCAGCACAACACACCCCTCAAATTAAACTAAGCACACCTGAAATTAAACTATGCAACCAATCCGGTAGACACTGCATTAGAAGTTTAGAACCACCATGAGCAACGACACTGCCACCTTACTCGGAGTCCTCGTCCACGTCCTCGACTTCGTCCTTGTCCCTATTCCTCTTGGCCGACACTTCTTTGCTTTAACCGCACACTTGGCTGTTGCTCTTCATCCAACCCTTGTAGATATTGAAACAAAGGTAGCCATCCATTGCAGCGTAGTGGATGTGGTCTATATCTAGTACATTCATCTGCCATGCATGACGATGAAACATGTATGGAGGTTTCTCCAGTTTACCGTACGAAGGATGAACCATGGCTCCTGCCAGGGTCAGCGTTGAAGGCTAACGAGAGGGCACCAGCCGATTCTTCTGGAGGTCGAAGGGGTTGCCTACAACGAGGCCTATCCGACCCAGGACTTCTTCATCGTTCATAAAGTCTACAGTAACGAATTTCACTGTTTTGTCCTTGAGGAAGTTCTTAAAATCCTGGCACTCAACGTCGGCATGGCATATGTGGTAGACCAAGCAAACGTTATGTACGCAAACCTGGATCACGGCGGGCTTCTTCCTCTCTTCTTCCTTTAGATCCTTCTCTCGTCCCAGGACTATGGTGTACTCAACATCTAGCCCAGCGACCCACTCATCATCTGAGTTTTCAAACATGCGTCTGAAGCGAGAAAGGCATCCTTTCACCTTCGCGGAAGAACGGGTGTAGATGACGTCGAACTCATCGTCGGTGATGGTTATAACCTTGTACTCACCGCCGATCGTGGAGATTTGGGGCGCCATGGATTTTGGAGGAGGGTTAGGATTAGTGGAACTGTCGTAATGTGAATGGATGGGACGACTAGGAGCGAACCGCCGTAGTATTGAAGGACGTGCGGGGACGAGTAGGAGCGAACTGCCAGTGTGCGAACGGCAGGGTAGTGGCTTTCCATTCTCCCATGATACGGGCTTCCGAGAGCCCTTGGATCTGAGATCAAACGGTTGCATGGCGTGATTCTAGACCTATGGGTGAATATCCTATCCTAGAGGGTTATTCTGCAAATTTTCAGCAACTTAGCATGCGACCGTTTGATCTCAGATCCAAGGGCTGCCAGCAGCCCGTATCATGGTCGCGCCTACCACGACCATCGCGTCGCTCGCGCTGTCGCGCCCTTGGAGATTTAACACGGTGCGTTAGGCTATCTGATGTTGGCATGTCATACATAGTCATCACTTAGTCACTCATACTACAACAAGGTTGGCTATAAGTGTATTTTTTTACTCCTCTCTATCTCTTTCTTCGTACTCAAGGAAGAAACGGTGCTAAGCGCGTGTATTTATTGCATTTGCCAAGGAGTGACCTCTTCCAATGAAATGGTGTTGCTAAGTTTGCTTCATTTAATTAGCTATAGACTCAAAATTGTATTTTCACCTAGGTACACACGCTTAGCACCGTTTCTTCCTTGGGTCACCAAACTAGTCTCTCTCTTCTTGATTAACTTGCCACATCAGACTTTATGCCTATGTGGCAAGCTTAAGCACATGTAGGAGCAAGTAAAAGTAAGTACAATAGTGCGCTTTACATGGCATTTTTGCATATGTGGAGGAAAGAGAGGCAATGAAAAAGTGGAGAAGTGGGCTCTCATGCAAGATCCAACCTCCACTACATGGTGGAGCATTGGGAGAGGCACCTGTATGGAGGTGGTCAGGAATCTGGGAGACTCACACCGGTCATAGCGCTGCAGTTAAAATGATAATGGCAAGTCAAATCACGGGGCCCCACCTGTCCAGCAGTAACTCGCTGTCAAATCACACAACCCTACGTTTGCAGCAGCCTACTCCCTCTCTTCTCGCATCTCTATTGAACCGACTAGGCGGAACTGCCCCGCCGCCTACCGCGCAGGAAAAGCCCCGCCCTCGACTTTTAAATACAACTACATCCGCTTAAGAATCCAATGATATACTTTTTGTGACATAGTAACTCATATTTAGTTAGTCAAATGGATGACCTAGAACTACATGCAGGCCCTATAAACCGAGACGCCTAAAAATAAAAAAACCGAGACGGAGAGGGTAGTTCAGCACGTATCTTTTTAGATCAATATAGTCGGGATTCACGAAGGAGCAAAACCAAGTGGTAGGCTGCTCCTGTCGTGTTGGCGTAGCAACTCAAGCAGGGTCAGTCCACACACGAAATGCCGACACACTTAACAGGACCCCTTTGGCCGACATGTGGCTCATCCAATGTCTTGTTCCACGTGCGATGCACCAAATTACAGTTCGGAGCAGCGGTTGGAATTGGAGGCACCCCGGTGGTAGCGCCACAGTAGTAGAAAATGAGCAACGAGGGGTCAAATCACAAAGCCCCACCTTTCTCGCATTAAGCTGGACGGACGAAGCAACCATCATTTCACTCTAGGGCGCAAGAGCATAAAGAAAAGAGAAAACAATGATGCGTGCGGCAGCTACCTAGGGCACCCTAGGGTAGGGGTCTCCACTACAGATCCTTTTTTTGAAAGCGCCTCCACTACAAATCGGTTTCTCCCTCGTCCTCTTGAAGAAAACCGATGATGAGTGCGGTGGTATGGTTTGTAGGAGTACTATGGCGTGCAGGGCCACGTCGTAGTAAACGGGTTCGAGCCGACGCCTTAAATATGTGTGGGCCACTTGGTTTTACGGGAACGAGGCATCATTTTGGGTTCGGGGACCAGTGGAGATATAGTACGTACAAAAAATTGTGGACATAGGTTCGACCGAAAGGCAATGATGCATGGGCCCTGCATTTTGATATACCTGGGGCCGCGTGAAATTTGCTACTCTACTCAAAACTAGTAAGGTACACATGTATCGAACACATGAGATTTAGAAACCAAATTATGAAGTTAGTGCAAAGTTGGGTCATCTATTTTGGAACGAAGGGAGTAAATCATAAAGTAAAAACAAATAATGGCAATTCATTTAGAAAAAAAATAATCAATTATGATACAGAAGATTATAGAACAAAGGAGAAGTGCTTGTGTTTTGAGGTTTGTGCATTATGCTTAAGTTCAACCATGGAGTCTTCTAAATTGTACATGTGGTAGATCTGGTGGAATGTTGGCGATATCCAACGGCCAGTAGTGCTCGGATTTGCCTATCTCTACACTGTCGGGTTTGCTTCATCCAGCGACCATCTTTCAAAGTTATTGGCACACTATATAGTTCTTGTGCCATAGTTGCATGTTTTGGAAAAAAGCTACTAGTGGGTTGTACTATCTATTTAGGAATAGAAGATGTATACATGGAAGTTGAAGGGAAAGAGATGACATGGAGCATCTCAATTCCTATGAGTAGGGATTGGAAAAGAGATGTCATTTGGTTCACATCATAGGAACTTTTCTATTGAATCTAGAGATGACATGTTTCTCAATTCCTATGAGGAGGGATTAGAAAAGATATGTAATTTGGTTCATATCATAGGAACTTTTCTATTGAATATACGCTAATGTTTATTTTCCTTTGAAATTAAGGGAGTATAGGAATCCATTCATATGAACCAAGTGGCTCTAAATCTATAGAAATGATATCATGTTTATTTCCTTTGAAATGTGGAGTATATGAATCTATTCCTATGAACCAATTGGCTCTAAAGGAAAAAATCCTATAAAAATCATATCATATAGAGTTCCTATGATATTCCTCGACACTAAAGGATGCTTGAAATTGCTGCGGGTGATACGATGGTTTTTCTTTGTAGACTCCTCACCCAACTTTATAGTTACCTCTCGAAGATGAATGAAATGATATATATACATGGTATTCTACATGTGCAATTTGGTACATGAAAACTCGGTAAAAGTTTGCGAGGTTCGAATTTTCAATAAAGCTATATGCATTGCATTTCGGAACGGAGGGAGCATACGGCAGTTGCTAACACTCACGTGGAAGATTTGTGTGTAGGAGGAGTGGTTGTTCTGTTAAATGACATGGCAAAACTGACACAGTCGGATGCCGATCTAACGGTCCTTACGGCGTTCGTCAGGAAAAGGCTTGTGGCGAACGTTTGTCAGATAATGATTTACAGACACATGCATTGCATTGATACGTGCCCCCTCTCTCTCACGCACACGCACCCTCACGAGTCACGACTCTCCCGAGTCCTCTCGCAGACTCGCACGTCGCACCCACTGTCTATCTGCAGGTAGACGTCACGCACATATGTGCTCTTCACACCCTACCCTCAGAACTTCTAAAAAACAAAAGACGGTGTGCACATTTTATTTTAGCTCACACGTCACACACTTGTACTATTACTCTTGCGGCGAACGTTCTTTGGGCATAGTATATTGTACTCTCACGAAGAGAAGTGGTGCACGCACGCACTAGTTCTCTCACACCCACTCGCGGGTACACGTAGGAGCGCATTTTTTGAAGCTGGTATAGCAAAATCACTCCACTATATATAAAAGCAGGAGCCTTAGCGCTTGCTTTACTAGGGTTCCTCTCGTTCACTCTCTCATGCTCTCCAGATCTAAGCAACACATAGGTGGCCACACTCTCTCTCAGCTCACGGCTGGTCACAAATCCGGCCAGACAACCTCGACCGGGGCAGGGGTGTAGGTGCATCGTTCATGCTATAGTCGGCAGTGAGGGAGGAGACCAACGGCTGCCAGCACGTCCCGATCGGCGGCCGTGCCGTTCACTTCGAGAGAACGCTGGCTCGGGAGGGCCTCCGACCCCTTCTTCCTCCCTGCGGTATTGTGGCCAAGATGCAGCCTCCCGAGTCGTCTTTGCGACATGCCGACGACCCTCAGGTATATATTCCTTCGAAACCTGCCTTGCTCTACTGCCCCAGCTCCCTTCGTGTGGATCCTTTTCTACTTCTGTCCGCTGTTCCAAAGCCACCTATACTTCTACTATTATTAGAAGTAAAGCTATTTCATACAGTCGACTCAAAGCGTTGGTTCAAACAGGGAAGAAAGTGGGAAAGCTGTAGCATGAATCTAGGATTTGGTTCTAAGAGGAAACGGGGGAAGTAGTAATATCTGTCACTGTTTAAATAACCGTATTTCTTATTTGCGCAAACAGGGATGTCTGTCTCCATATCATTTTGGGATGTCTGTCTCCGTATCGTTTCTATCCGCGCAATCAAAAGCACACACCTCAGTTTTAGTACAACTGCGCAAAATGAGATGGCTATCCCTCGCTGCCGTCGTCTAACCTCCCGTCTTCAAGGTATCCCTACATTGGTAGTAACTAAGGTAGAATGACCAACGCAATCTAAAAGAAGCTGATTCATACGTTTTACTTCATGATTGCAGTGCAGGGACGAGCGAAAACAACTGCATCCTAGTCCGGAATGCACTTTCTACCAGTTCATCCATGGACCAAGGACTAGCCGGCACGGCTGCACGGCGGTTTTTTGCACAGGTGCACGGACAAGAGGCATTGTGGTCTGCTTATTTCTGCAAATAGCGGTGCTTAAATTTAGTGGAATGCACAAGCATTTCAGCTGGTCAGTACACTGCATGGTTCAGTTCAGCATTCCAGCTGAGACCACAATTATAATTGGTTATTCTGGAATGAGAGAACCTAACCCTGAATGGTGGCAACAAGAAAAAACTAGAGTGAACTCCAGGAAATTTAAGCCTGCCGGGAGGCCCTTTGCTTAGAGAGAAGCCTTGCTTGTTTTTTTCCTGATTTGTAAACCTTCTCACAACTTTGTCTTTTGCTGTGAACTAGTATATGTTTATTATGTTCTATGAATCATTGAGATGTATAAAATTGCTTAACTTATGCTTTTCAAGTTTTTTATGAAGACGAGTTTAATGTGAGTGTTCCAGATGAGCGCTGGACTAGCGTGTGAACGTTTGGAATTTATTACATTGTGGCCTCAATTAACTGCATGAACCACTGTAACAAGATACATAGTTGCTTATATGTCAGACAGCAGATTGTTGATTGTTAGCTGGTCAATAGCCTAGTGTTGAAGCGAGCTGAGCCAATGTGCCGTGTTTTGCACAACTGCTTACAAGTGGGGTAGCACCAACAGTGTTTACAAGTACTTATGTATACGTCGGCGCAAGGTTCTCGAACGAGTGCTCTATTTCAACAAAACACACACTGCTCGTATGAGAAACCGTGACAACTTATGTCTTACCATGCCATATTCATGAAAAAACTAGTGAGGACACATCTGTTTCGGCAACAATTACGATGGTTCTCACATGATTCACGGGCACACAAAAGTAGCAGTAGTTCCCATAGACGGATTCAAACAGAGTACTACCCCCAGAGGGGTCGATAACAGGCAAGGTTCGAATAATTAGACACAATCCGAACTACTATTAAACACTAGCTGGGGCAACTATTTCATGCCTCGATCTAATTTGGGCTGGACACAAGACGGACCTTGTCATGAACATCATCGAGGATGTCCTGCAACAGCTCAATCCTGTGAACCTTCATGAAGACAACCTTGTGGCCTTGCCACTGATAAACTTGTTTGTGGAGGCATGCCACATCATCTTCCTGCGTAAGCTTGACAAGAACAGTATTCCTCACAAACGAAGGAGTAGCTTTGAACTTCTTGTGCTTCAGTACACCCTGGACAACACGCCTGACAACAGTGAGGCTGGAATACAACTCTTCATTGTTATAACCACAAATGGCTTCCAGGATCCAACAGCCGCCTGACAACAGTGAGGCTGAAATACAACTCTTCATTGTTATAACCGCAAATGGCTTCCAGGATCCAACAGCCTAAGAACTTTGTTTTCCTGGTGCGTATATTCAGGTCATCCTCCTCATAGCGAGTGACATGTACAACCACACAATCCTTGTCTGCATTAGGGCTCTAATTGAAACAGAAACAAATTCTGAATTACTTTTTAGTATAAGAAACACAAGTTATTTAAACCACTACATATACCATGTCATCGAAGCTAATAAAGTTTTGCATTATTAGTCACCACATACTTCCTTTTCTAAAAAAATCACCACATACTTAGATGAAAAACCACAATCGAGATCGCAAAGAAGGAAATCACCGTGGGCAGCTCAGCGGGGGGGAGACACATCCTCGAAGGGGGAAAACTGCTCCTGCAGTGCCACGGGGGCTGTAACCTCAAACGGGGCGTTGACCATCTCAGTATCTGGGGTCGCCTCGGTTGTTACCTCCATCTTCTTGGAGCTCTCTATCTCGTGGGGATCAGCCTCCCGCGTCTGCTCCAATATCGCTAGATCTTTGCCTGGTTCTCCTTGGTCCATCATGAAACCGACGAATACTAGGAGACCACTGAAAGGAAAACACAATCGCAATGACAATGAAACAAAAAAGAGAGTGAGGATTGGTTACTGCTTTGCAAAAGTTCTTTTTTTTTCTGAATGAAAATATACCAACATCACGGATCCGCTTACCTTCCCTTCGTTCGGAGAGAAGAATAGTGGCAGATGCAAGTGTTGCCTTTCTTGAAGACGGTGAGGGAGAAGGGGATTCAGCGAAGAGTGAAATGGTGGTTGCTTCGTCCATCAAACTTAGACTGCGGGGAGGTGGGGTTTTGTGATACGATGGATCATTACTGCCGCACTACGACCGGGGTGACTCTCCACCTGCATACTGCCTTCTAATTTGGTGGATGGCATTTGGGCCCGCGCGCTGCATGGCCCGCATGTCGGTGAACAAAAGTATAACGTCATTCAGTAGAGGGAGACGTTTCAATGACCTAGGAGGAGCCAGAAGCGGTAGAGTGTCTCCACTGTACTAGTAGTAATTGTTTTTCTGGGTAGCTGTAGAGTGTCTCCACTGTAATGGTAGTAATTGTTTCTCGGGTCCCGAGACAAAACAGCCCTTCCACACTAGTAAATAGTAAAATAAATTCAAAAGCCCATATATTTACTAAATGAGAGGCGCTACCCACACCCAGCACACCGCCCCCCAAAAACCTGGGTGCTCTTCTTCCTCCTCGCTCCCACCCACCTCACGTCAGCTCGCTCCACTCGTACCCCCAAATTCCTCACCTCACTCCTACAGGAAACCCCAGCTCCCCTTCTTCCTCACTCCTACAGAAAGCCCCCAGCTCCCCTTCTTCTTTGCTCGCACTACAACTTGGCTCGTCATTCATTACTCTGCTCAAATCCGTGAGCGCGACGCGACGCCCTCGAGGAAAATGGAGTCGGCTGACCCCAGTGCCAAGAAGATGAGGCTCCCGCCAGCGGTGATGCCTGTTGTAGATCCCGCACCTGGCAGCGCGGGGAGAAGCAGCGACCCTGCCCCCACCGGATCCCAGGAACCCGTAGAATCTCGGGTGGAGCGCATCAGCGATCTCCCGGATGCCATCCTTGGGGAGATCATCTCGCTTCTCCCCACCAAGGATTGTTGCCGCACCCAAGTCATGTCAATTCGGTGGTGCCCTCTATGGCGCGCCATTCCCCTTAATCTCGACTGTCGTCAGTTATCTCTCTTTAATGATTTTGAAATCCCCAGAGCCATCATCTCCTCCCACCAGGGCTCCGTTCAAAGCCTCTGCATCCCCTCATGCTACCTGGGCAAGCATACCATGCCCTGCATGGTGGACGCCTGGCTAGAATCCCCTGAATTCACAAAACTACAACTGCTTGAGTTCTACTATTCCCCTGGAAATCACATTCCACATACCGAACGCCATGAACTTGTGCCCTCAGCACCGATGTCCATCTCGGGGTTTTCGTCCTCTCTCCACACCGCCACCTTTGCACGGTGCTACCTACCAGACAATCTGGTACTAAACCTTCGACTCCCATTTCTCAAGAAACTTTCACTTGTGCGAGTTCGTATATCGGAGGCCTCATTGCACAGCATCATCCACTCCAGTTGCCCTGCGCTGGAGTGCTTGGTGCTTACTTTCACAGTTAGAATCGGTTGTCTCCAAATAAAGTCGCCTAACCTTGTAAGAATTGGAATTTCTTTTGACGGAAGGTAGCTCATCATCCAAGATGCCCCTTCACTTCAAAGGTTGATCCTTGATTCTAGTTATTCACCGTTGCAAATAACCGTCCTCTCTGCGCCTAAACTAGAGACCTTGGGTGTAATACATGATCTCTATGCTCATTTCAATATGGTGTTTGGCTCCACAGTTCTTCAGGTACTTTATATTATCATCTACACTTGTAACCATAAGCTGCATTTTAAATTTCTGCGCACAATTTATATATCATCTTGGAGTACGCATTTTGTACTAATATTATGTTCTATGCTCAATGAAGAGTTTCTCCATGGATGGCCTATCAATGGTGCTGGATTCTGTCAAGATCTTATATATCCAAATGAATAGTTTTGATCTGAACAAGATTATTGGCTTGCTGCAATGCTTTCCATGTCTGGAGAAGTTGTATATAAAGGTGATAATTTCACGCACATTGGAAGCCCGCATATAGTGTACTAGAATTAACCGTCCAGCTGTTGCTCTTTTGACACTCTTCTTTTAGACCTTAATTGTTTTCAATCTTCATGTCTATTTAGGCAACAGGACGGGGTAAGAAAGTTATAACCAATTGGTGGATTCGTAAGCATCGGGATTTTCTCACTTCTCATGAGATTCGATTGAAGACAATAACGCTAGAACGATATGTAGCCAATCGTGCAAACACAAGATTTGTCACATTCTTCCTGCTGAATGCGAGGTTACTATTGTCCATCAGGCTTAAGTTTATCAGCAGCATGGTTTTGACGGATGGGTATGTCGAAGAGCAAAAAAAGGAGTTTCAGGTGGGCAAAAGAGCTTCTGAACGTGCCGGGCTTCTATTTACAACATATTGTGGTCATAATCCAGTAAATTTTATGACCCAGGATGTTCATTCTATGGACCTGACCGATCCATTTGACTGTGACTGCCGAAAACAGTGCTGGAGTTAGATGTTGTTGCCCTTTTCAATCTGTTTTTTGTAAACCCGATGAACAATTAACCCTCGTGCTTTTGTACAGTTTGTAAGGTGGAGTTAGATGTTCCTGCCCTTTTCAACTCGGCTGTGACTGTCATATTTTCTTTGAAACAAGGCAAATGGCTTGCCATTCATTTAATTTAGAGTGAAATATTGTAACAAATCCAAACCAAGGGAAATAACATCACTCTCGCCGGCTGCTTGAGCTCACTGTGCATTACAGAAGCCAAGTGATTAGCCCCCACCAGCACCCACAAACTTATTTTGAACTAGCACACCAAATGGGCTGTAAATTTTCATAGGAAAGGCTGCATGACCGTGACAGATTTGGATTTTGACATTTGGGACCTGCGAGGAAATAGCCTATCCAAGGTGGTGTCGACTTACTAGCCAGTCAACAAACGATTATGCCTACCAACCGTTGGATTGACATCCAACATCTGTCGTGTATCTTCTATCTCTTGTCTTCTTCTTCCTCCAATCGCCCAAACCAAACCACCCCGTCGGCTCCGCCTGCTCCCGCCTACCATGGCTGGTTGCGCCTCCGCCGCCCTACTGTACGTACCCTCCAACGTTGGCCAGTCCCTCCCTCTATTCCCCCACACGTCCTGTTATTCTCCGGCGACATCAGCCCCAACACGCACCCGCGCCCGAACCAGTCAACCCTCGTACTCCCCTCCGCCTGCGACTGGACCGGCGCATCTTGAACGCCTCCTGTTCGTTCCGTCCGAGGCCTCGCCGTCGTCCTCCGCCTTGCGGCCTTGGTTCGCTCGCCGTGCGCGGTGCGCTGCCCTCTTGCGTTGTCAACATCGTCAACAACCGAGAGGAACAAGGATATGATTGTACGTGGAGAGGATGACAGTAGGGACCCACCAGTGTCATGGAAGTATGCAAGCAAGTGCCTCTATAGTACAAGCCCAAAAATATGGTTCCTCCTAATGGTTGGACATCTAGGGCTCACGCCATTGTCAACGTAATCAATAAACGAGAGAATTACACTACGAGCGGCTGACACCAGGGACCCAGCAAGTCGCGCAGTTTTTTTTGAGGAACAAGCAGTTGTTATTTATACTAGTTTTAGCGACGGATCAGGGTAACAATGGGGCTGTGCGGGTGCTGTGGCCCGTCTAGCCAGGGTTTTATTTATGTTTACCACATCATGAGCCCAGTTTGTGTTTTTTTCTTGCTGAAAATGGCTAGCCCAATTCTATTTTTTAAAGAAATACCCAAACAAGGCCTACTTGCTTTATTGGCCCTGCTGGGCTGCAAATCTTTTAAGACGAGGAGAGTTTCATTCGGTTTGCCCAGAAATGGGCTGTACATTTTTTAAACACATCAAACTTGGAATTAGTTTCAATTTTTTTTCATTACAAGATCTTAAATTCCATTGATTTTTATGCGTGGACAATTATCTGGATTTTATATTTATATAAATTATTTTTCAAAATAGTTTGAACGTGAATCGATATTTCTGGATTAAAAACAGTTGACCGCACCGAAATATGCTAAATTTCATATACTTTTTAACCATGGCCAAAATATGGGGTGTGATGCTAACAAAAAGAAGATGGGCTCCAAAAAAATTCTTAAGAATTATCAAATGGGCAGTACATTATTAGAAATAATAGCAGATGGGATGTGTGCTGTTTTCCACAGATTTGAGGCTGACTTGTGCGCCTACTACAGGTTGACGCGTATGCTTTCACAAAAAAATGTTGACGCACACGCAACGCCCTATCAACTTAGTCAACACACGAGAGCAGTGACTGTTGGATGTCCATCCAACGGCTGTCGTGCTTCTTCAATCACTGCTCTTCATGCTCAAGCCGCTCAAACAAGCGCCGGCGGGACTGCCTGCTCCCTCCTCCCGTGGCCGGCTATGCTGCCGCGCAGGCCTCACGCCCCCATCGTACTCCCATCGCTGGCCTAGCCATCCCTCTACTCACCCACACATGCTATTATTCTCCGGCGATGGCAGACGAACTAGTAAACCCTCGTACTCCTCCACGTGGGAAACAACTGCCAAGTATTCCCTGGCTCCGTGTCGTTCCCTTCCTAGGCCTCGCCGTCGTCACCGCCCTGGTGCTCTCGGCGCGGCCTGGTCAATGTGGTCAATGAACGACATCCATCGGAAGTGGACTGTACGTAGAGAGGCTGACAGCTGGGTCCACGGCCGCATGCAAGGAAATGCCTCCTTATTACGCACAAAATAATGATTCCTCCACCTGACAGCTAGGACCCACAGGAAGGGCCTCTGTATTTCGCAAAAAAACATTCCCCCCGCTGACAGGTCGGACCCACCAGCTATATCTTCGCACGCAAGGAAGTGCCTCCTTATTACGCCCAAAAAAATGAATACCCCCCTGCTAGCTGGGACCCACCATATTGTTGGGCTGACTTGTGGGCCTACTAAGTTGACAGGGACGGAGAGCTTTGTCAACTTAGTCAATAATCCAGTGACCGTATGATGTCCATCCAACGGCCATAGTGCTTCTTCAACCTCTGGTCTTCTTGCTCCAGCCGCCCAAAGCAGCGCCGGTCGTGCCGCCTGCTCTTGCCTCCCGTGGCCGATTGTGCTACCGCGGAGGCCTCACCGCCCCCATACTACTCCCACCATTGGCCAGGCCATCCCTCCACTCACCCACACCCCCCTGTTATTCTGCGGCGACGGCAGCCTCACACCACAGCCGAACCAGTGAACGCTCATACTCCTCTCCGCGTGGGCATCCACTGCCGTGTCTTGCACGGCTCCGTGTCGTCCCCTTCCTAGGCCTCGCCGTCGTCCACCGCCGTGGTGCTCTCGGCGTGACATGGTCAATGCGTTGAACGACCGACTTCCATCGGAAGAGTACTGTACATGGAGAGGCTGATAGCTAGGTCCACGGCAGCCGCAAGGAAGTGCCTCCTTATTACGCGGAAAATAATTATTCCTCCACCTGACAGCGGGGACCCACCAGACGGGCCACCAGTATTTTGCGAAAAAATCGTTTCCCCCTGACTGCTGGGACCCACCGGACGGGCCACCGTATTTCGCAAAAAAAATGTTCCCCCCGCTGTCAGCTCGGACCCACCGGAAGTGCCTCCTTATTATGCACAAAAAAATGAATACTCCCCCGGCTAGCTAGGACCCACCTTGCTGGGAGGCTGACTTGTGGGCCTACTAAGTTGACGGGGACGAAGGGCTTTGTCAACTTAGTCAATATGAACGATTCTAGCTCCATTGACCGTACGATGTCCATCCAACGGTCGTAGTGCTTCTTCAACCTCTGGTCTTCTTGTTCCAGCCGCCCAAGCCAGCACTAGTCGTGCCGCATGCTCCTGCCTCCCGTGGCCGGTTGTGCTGCCGCAGAGGCCTCACCGCCCCCTACTATTCCCACCGCTGGTCAGGCCCTGCGGCGATGGCAGCCTCACACGCGGGCTTCCACTGCCGCGTCGTCCCCTTCCTAGGCCTCACCGTCGTCCACCGCCATGGTGCTCTCCGCACGGCGTGGTCAGCATGGTCAAGGAACGACTTCCATCGGAAGAGTACTGTACGTGGAGAGGCTGACAGCTGGGTCCATGGCCACAGCCCAGTTTTTTTGTGATTTGCCAAGTAAATCGCTTTGTCAGGCCCGTTGGGCTGCAAATATTTCAAGACAAGGAGAGCTTTCATTCGGCTGGCCGAGAAAATGGCCCATCAGTAATGAGAAATGGGTTGTACATTTTTAAAACACATCAAACCGACAATTAGTTTCAAATATCTTTTTTTTTCATTTCATTATTTTAAATTACATTAATTTTTATGCGTGGAGAATTTGTTGGATTTTATATTGATATACATTTATTTTTAAAATCAGTTTGAATGTGAGTCGAAATTTCGGGATTAAAAACAGTTTGGACCGCACCGAAATATGCAAAATTTCGTATAATTTTTTAACTGTTGCCACAATATGGGCTGTAATGCTAACAAAAAGAATATGGGCTCCAAAAAAACCTTAAGAATTAGCAAATGGGTTGTAAATTATTAGAAATAATGGCAGATGGGTTGTATGCTGTTTTCCACAGATTTGAGGCTTTCCTAAAAAAAGGTTGACGCACAAGCACTGACTGTTGGATGTCCATCCAACGGCCGTCGTGCTTCTTCAATCTCTGCTCTTCCTGCTCCAGCCGCTCAAACAAGCGCCGGCGGGACGGCCTGCTCCCTCCTCCTCGCGGCCGGCTGTGCTGCCGCGCAGGCCTCACCGCCCGACCGTACTCCCATCGCTGGCCTAGCCATCCCACTACTCACCCACACCTGCTGTTATTCTCCAGCGACGGCAGATGAACCAGCAAACCCTCGTACAGTCGTACTACCCTCCGCATGGGAAACAACTGCCGAGTCTTCCCTGCCTCCGTGTCATCCCCTTCCTAGGCCTCGCCGTCGTCCACCACCCTGGTGCTCTCGGCGCCGCGTGGTCAACGTGGCCAAGAAACGACTTCCATCGGACGTGGACGGTACGTGGAGAGGTTGACAGCTGGGTCCATGGCCGCAGCAAGGAAGTGCCTCCTTATTACGTGGAAAATAATGATTCCCCCACCTGATAGCTGGGACCCACCAGACGGGCCACTGTATTTCGTGAAAAATTGTTTCCCCCTGACTGCTGGGACCCACCAGCTACATGTTCGCACACAAGGAAGTGCGTCCGGGCAAAAAAATGATTCGCCCCCTGACTGCTGGGACCGACCAGCTACATCTTTGCAGGCAAGGAAGTGCTTGACAGTCGGGACCCACCTGGTCGAAGCGTACATAGCGTTGTCATTCTGGTCGCGAAGGTGTACGCACATACTGGTCGATGTAGAGGTGCGCACGTGTCGTAGTAGAGGCGCACACGTGTCGTAGTAGAGGCACACACGTAGCATGTACACGTACGTACAGCGGCCAGGGTGCAAGAAAGAAAATACAGCCACGTATGTGTACATACGGGCGGGGTCTCGGACGCCTACTCGCGCATACGTATGGCCAGGGCTCGTGTACATGGCTACGTCGGAACGGAGAAACATCGTCGTCGTCGTGTTCATGGGGAGGCAACGGAATGCGTTGTGTTCATGGGGAGGCAACGGAACGCGTGGGAGCCAACCGGCTGGGTCAGAACAGAATGTGTGGTTGTTTTCATCGGGAGGGCTGGGATGGAACAGGCGATGGAAACGAGGCCTGGCGTACCACACAACGGAGGAAACGGACCTCCTACGTTCGGAACGGGGTCCTATTGATCAGGAGGGGTCTGGCATACCGCAAAACGGAGGAAACGGACCTCCTACGGTCCAAACGGGGGTCCTGTTCATCGGGAGTGGTGTGGCGTACCACAAAACGGAGGAAACGGACTTGTGTTGGAGCGCTACGGTCGAAACTGGGGTCCTGTTCATTAGGAGGGGTGTGGCGTACCGTAAAACGGGACTCCACGAGATACTGTTCATCTCCACCGTCGACCCCCTCCAGCCTCCACAAGCTACTGTTCATCCACCGTTGACCTCCTCCAGCCTCCACCTGCGACTGTTCATCCACGGGCTCCTGTTCATCCAGCCTCCACCGCGCGCTACTCCACCGGCTACTGTTCAACCAGCCCTCTCCACGGGCTCCTGTTCAACCACCCCTCCACGGGCTACTGTTCATCCTGCCCTCCATCGTCTACTGTTCATCCTGCCCTCCACGGGGTGGTCCTATTCATCCAGCCCTCCACGGGGTCCTGTTCATCCAACTCCAACCGGCTCGATCGATCGGGGTCCTGTTCATCCAGAGGCAACACCACGGGGTCCTGTTCATCCACCCCCATCGGGAACTGTTCATCCAACGCCCCCCCGCAACACTCACTATTCATCCAGAGGCAGCATCGATCGGCTTCAGTTAGCAGCAGTAGCGAAGGAATCGCTCGATCGGGTTCAGTTAACAGCCATCGATCGATCGCTCGGGTTCAGTAACGCGTAGCCTGCAGTGCAATCGCTCGGGTTCAATTAGAGCCCAACGCCTCGCTCGGGTTCAGTTAGAGCCAACGCCTCGCACACACGTGCGTACGTGTATGAGAGAAACGCCCATCGCTCTGCTCCCGACCTCCCACCGTAACCGGGAACTCCCCGACATTTTCCTCGCCCTCGCTTCTACCACGGTTTTTTCCGTCATGGACGGTCCAAAGAATGTCATGCAGCTGCATCTCCGGCCCGCCCAGGACGAAAAGCCCATTTTCTGTCATGATTTTTTGTCATAGAAGTAGGAGCCCACCACATCTATGATGTTACCGGGTTTTTTCATAATTATCGTCATAGAAGTGTCATATGTATGACAGAAAAAAATTTCGTTCGGCCCAAAATGTCACGGATGTGTCTTTTTTGTAGTGTTTATTATTGCTTTGCTTTTACTTTATTTACTTTGCATCTTTATACCAAAAATACCAAAAATATTATTTATCATCTCTATTAGATCTCACTTTCGTAAGTGACCGTGAAGGGATTGACAACCCCTAAGCGCGTTGGTTGCGTTGAGCTATTGTTTTTGTGAGGGTACGAGGGACTCGAGCGTAGCCTCCTACTGGATTGATACCTTGGTTCTCAAAAACTGAGGGAAATACTTACGCTACTTTGCTGCATCATCCCTTCCTTTTCGGGGAAATCCAACGCAGTGCTCAAGAGGTAGCAGGGTAAGCTTGGGTGCTGGTTGGGCCGTGGTGGATAGCTAATTTGGACCTTTGATGGCAATTTTTTCTCAACGAAAAAACATAGATAATTAAAGTACATATATACCTCACAAAAACAATATAAGTATATATATATATATATATATATATATATATATATATATATATTAAACATGGTTCATAAAATAAATATTTTTTATACTTATTACATATATTGAGGGTATCACAAAAACATTTGAGAGAGAAAAATGAATATACTTGGTTTATGTTGGTTTGCTTGCATGTTTTTATCTTTTGTTGGATAACTTTCCATAGCCTATATAATAAATAAGTTAAAATGATTTAAGCAATTTCATTTGACTATTTATGTATTCCCTGAATTGTTGTGTCAGTAAAATGATTTAAGCAACATAATTTCTAATAATATCAAAAAGGTTTTTCTCTTTTACAAAGAAAATAGTTGTGTTAGTTTCACTTTTATTTTTATTATATATTATATATGATTATATGATGCAGTAGAAAATATTATTTATATTTCATCATAGATATAAAGTGATGGGTTCCGGCATACGCACTGATGTAACAATGACAGACCGCACTGAAACACCACGAGAAGAGGTGCATATGGCTAACCTTTGTTTGTATGTATATTATACATGATAATACAAAAGGTGTATTTTTTATATATTATTGTTTTTTCAGAATATAGGAGACATAGATATGGACTTTGGAGATGCACAAAAAGAATCCATTGAGGATTCCGAAGCGCGTCACTGAAAGGGGCCGGAAATTCACCAAGTTTTTTACAACATAATGATGTGGAAGCGGCGATATCTCATAACAAACCAAAAAAGAATGCCAATTTAAATGTTATCGCACAAGGTATTTTTTCAATATTATTATTATTTTTTTCTTTGTGCATACTTAACATGGAGCAGCCTATGGACAATGATTGCTTCAACACTGATGTGCGTATACTGGCATGTAACGAGGGAGTATTGTTCACAGACCCTCCTATACACTACATGGATCTAAGATTTTGTGCAAGTTATCGTAATCTTCATTCCATGTGTCATTAGTATCAACATGTGTACTTAGTCCATGATGGTAGACATGAGGTCAGAAGTTTTGTGAGAAGGAAAGCTATCCAGATGTTCGCAACATTATTTGATAGCTGGCCTGGGATGGACAACGACATCTCATCATGCAACATGGTAAGTAAAGTATTTTGTCTATTGTTATCATGGTTTATTGTTGTTTCTAATAGCCCCACTTGTAGATTTATCTTCCCTATGCATCCATCGGCCGATACATCTTGTATGTCAGCAACAAAGAGGCACGTCGTCTATATATTATGGACCCTATTCAAACATCACAATCGCCAAAGGATAAAAATTTGAGGCATGCACTGAAATTAAAAAGTTTTGCAAGGGATTTCAAAGAAGCACTCGAAATAAAAGGCTGCCTGGTTGGAATTCCGATATATCTAAATGGCAATGTTTATTTCCGTTTGGTATTCCAACGAGTATAGACGGGTACTGAATTCATAATAAAAACATTTATTTTTGTTATCACTATACTCTTTATATTATTAATTTAAAAAATTGCAGGAATGTGTCTGGCTATTTTATTTTTTATTTTATGTTCTCGTGGAACGGTAAAGGATTGGTCAAGCCGGTTTGCGCGGTGAGTATTGTCCATTACATGTCTTAAGACCTTCGGTGTGAAATTTTCATACTAACTACATATATTGTTTGTGCAGGATGGGTAGGAGTTAAGAAAGTAGTTTTTATTATACTTGCTAAAACATCGTGGGAATGAAGGTAAAGGCAACTTTCCTGATATTGTGAAAGAATTTATTAAGCGCATCATCTAGATATTAATAGTTTTGTAATAGATGTTTAGTTGGAACATCGCTCAATTTGTTACATGGGCATGTCGTTAATTTTACTTTTTTGTTATCAATTTACATTGCAAAAATAGACTTCAATTATTAAATAATTGTGTCTATGTTATATTGTTTGTACGTGTGCAATTTAACATGTAACTCTTGCAAACTATTTCAAGAGCCCGTGGCAACGCACGGGCATTCTACTAGTAGATATAGATAATTGTGTCTATGTTATATTGTTTGTACGTGTGCAATTTAACATGTAACTCTTGCAAACTATTTCAAGAGCCCGTGGCAACGTGATACGTCTCCAACGTATCTATAATTTTTGATTGTTCCATGCTATTATATTATCTGTTTTGGATGTTTATGGGCTTTATTATACACTTTTATATGATTTTTGGGACTAACCTATTAACCCATAGCCCAGTGACAGTTTCTGTTTTTTCCTTGTTTTAGGGTTTCGAAGAAAAGGAGTATCAAACAGAGTCCAAATGGAATGAAACCTTCAGAAAAGTTATTTTTGGAAAGAAAGCAATACAGGAAACTTGGAGTGCATGTCAGGGGATCAACGAGGAAGCCGCGAGGCAGGGGGGCGCGCCCTCCACCCTTGTGGGCCCCTCGTGGCTCCCCTGACGTATTTCTTCCGCATATATATATATATATCCATATACCCTAAAACGATCGGGGAACACAATAGATCGGGAGTTTCGTGCCAGAAGCCTCTGTAGCCACCAAAAACCATTCTAGATCCATTCCGGCACCCTGCCGGAGGGGGGATCCTTCTCCGGTGGCCATCTTCATCATCCCGGTGCTCTCCATGACGAGGCGGGAGTAGTTCTCCCTCGGGGCTGAGGGTATGTACCAGTAGCTATGTGTTTGATCTCTCTCTCTCTCTCATGTTCTTGATTTGGCACGATCTTGATGTATCGCGAGCTTTGCTATTATAGTTGGATCTTATGTTTCTTCTCCCCGTCTACTCTCTTGTAATGGATTGAGTTTTCCCTTTGAAGTTATCTTATCGGATTGAGTCTTTAGAGATTTGAGAACACTTGATGTATGTCTTGTCGTGCGTATCTGTGGTGACAATGGGATATCACGTGATTCACTTGATGTATGTTTTGGTGATCAACTCGCGGGTTCTGCCCATGAACCTATGCATAGGGGTTGGCACATGTTTTCGTCATGATTCTCCGGTAGAAACTTTGGGGCACTAAGGTTCTATGTGTTGATTGAATAGATGAATCTGTGATTGTGTGATGCATATCGTATAATCATACCTGCAGATACTTGAGGTGACATTGGAGTATCTAGGTGACATTAGGGTTTTTGGTTGATTTGCGTCTTAAGGTGTTATTCTAGTACGAACTCTAGGGCTATTTGTGACACTTATAGGAATAGCCCAACGGATTGATTGGAAAGAATAACTTTGAGGTGGTTTCATACCCTACCATAATCTCTTCATTCGTTCTCCGCTATTCGTGACTTTGGAGTGACTCTTTGTTGCATGTTGAGGGATAGTTATATGATCCAGTTATGTTATTATTGTTGAGAGAACTTGCACTAGTGAAAGTATGAACCCTAGGCCTTGTTTCAACACATTGCAATACCATTTACGCTCACTTTTATCATTAGTTACCTAGCTGTTTTTATATTTTCAGATTACAAAAACTATTATCTACTATCCATATTGCACTTGTATCACCATCTCCTCGCCGAACTAGTGCACCTATACAATTTACCATTGTATTGGGTGTGTTGGGGACACAAGAGACTCTTTGTTATTTTGTTGCAGGGTTGCTTGAGAGAGACCATCTTCATCCTATGCCTCCTACGGATTGATAAACCTTAGGTCATCCACTTGAGAGAAATTTGTTACTGTCCTACAAACCTCTGCACTTGGAGGCCCAACAACGTCTACAAGAAGAAGGTTGTGTAGTAGACATTAAGCTCTTTTCTGGCACCGTTGCCGGGGAGGTCAGTTCTTGAAGGTATATCTTTAGATCCTGCAATTGAGTCTTTTAGTTTCTTGTTTTATCACTAGTTTAGTTTATAAAAGAAAACTACACAAAAAAAGGAATTGAGTTTACCTCATACGCTTCATCTTTTTAATATCTTTCGTGAGTATGATGGAAAGGAAAATTGTGCCAAAGTGTTAGAAGAAGTATGCATTAAAATGTTTGGCACTAAATCTTTGAATGATGAGCATGATTGCAATGTTGTTAGTATGAACTCCTTGAATATCCATGGTCCTAATGATGATTGCACTAGTTATGATGAAAATGTCTCCTATAAACATGTAATTTTTTGTGGAGTGCATTGGGTTTGTAAGTACACACCAAATAGGGAGGATAGATATTGCAAGAGGCATAAGTACTTAGAAACTAAATTGTTGCAAGAAAGGCTAGATGATTGTGCTGAAAATTTAAATTTTCTTGGCCGTACTTGTGGACTTTGCAATGAACAGGGTCATTTAGCTATCCGATGCAAATTGTTTCATGATCTAATCGTGTCCAAAAATTGTGATGACTTGATTTCCCTTGCACATTATAATGAACTCAGTTTTCTTATGGGTTACGAAGAAATGAAACGTATAACTAAGCATCTTCCAGAATTTGCCTGTTATAAACTTCTTGGTTTTGATCTAGAGGAAATTTATATGTATTATGCGGTGAATTGCATTAAAAATCCTTGTATTGCCAATTACATAAACAAAAGAAAACCAATAGAAGATGAAGAGAATACTAATGAAAGGGAAGAGACTTCCCAATACCCTCCTATTATTTCTTATGATGAATCAGGTAACGAGGAGGAGCCTCCTATTCAACCAATCTCATTAATAAGGAGCTCCAAAAAGAGGATTGAACCCACACATGATGTGGTGAAGAAGAAGAAGAAAAGAAAAAGGAAGAGAGGTAAAAAGATATCTCCCCCAAATAATGATGCTCCTATTACTATTGTGCCTCATGAAAATATAATTGTGGAAGATAATAATACTTCTTATGATCTTGAAAATCTTTTTGGCACTTTCTTGAAAGAAT
This sequence comes from Triticum dicoccoides, assembly GCF_002162155.2. Lineage (NCBI taxonomy): Eukaryota > Viridiplantae > Streptophyta > Magnoliopsida > Poales > Poaceae > Triticum > Triticum dicoccoides. The sequence continues at coordinate 177,002,620 of NC_041388.1, read as the reverse complement.
ATGATAATTGCTATACTGTTGGTGCTATCCATACTATTAATGATGAGAGTGATTATGCTAATGATATGAAAAGGCCCAAGCTTGGGAATGCTATGTTTGATGAAGATGATGTTTTTGAGAATATATTTGCTGCAATTAATGTTTGTCCCAAGCTTGGGGATGCTACGTTTAATGAAGATGATATTTTTAGTCTCCCAAGTTTTGATATGCAAATTTATAATGATGATAGCATGCCTCCTACTTACGATGATTATTGTGATCATAATTATGCTATAAAAAGTAGTGATTATATTTATAAAACTTGTCATGATTATGATTACCCCTTTTCTGAACATTACATTTTTTAATGTGGAAACAATTTATAGTATTCGAGTCTCTTATGATACTCCCACTATTCCGAATGAGAAGAATTTTTGCTTATGTGGAGAGTAATAAAAATTCTATGCTTGTAGATCAATAAAATAATGCTTTAGGTGCTGGTTATATTGTTGAATTCATTCATGATACTACTGAAAATTATTATTAGGGAGGAATATATGCTTGTAGGAATTGCAATAATATCAAGTTTCCTCTCTATGTGCTTAAAGTTATGAAGTTATGCTTGTTTTGCCCTCCTATGCTAGTGGATTATTGTTCCCATAAGTTGTTTGCTCACAAAATACCTATGCATAGGAAGTGGGTTAGACTTAAATGTTCTAGTCATATTCTTCAAGATGCTCTCTTTATGTTATAATTCTTATCCTTTATGTGAGCATCGTTGAAATCATCATGCCTAGGTAGGGGCGTTAAACGATAGCGCTTGTTGGGAGGCAACCCAACTTTGTTTTTGTTCCTTGCTTTTTCCTCCTGTTTAGTAATAAATAATTTATCTAGACTCTATTATGATTGATTTTTTATGTTTTAATTAGTGTTTGTGCCAAGTAGAACCGTTGGGAAGACTTGGGGAAAGTCTTTGCGATCATGCTGTAAAAAACAAAAACTTTAGCGCTCACAAGAATTGCTGCCAGTTTTTATTGGAGAGTGCTATTTAGTTAATTATTTTTGCATATGATTAATAGATAAATTCCTCACGTCCAGAAATTTATTTTAGAATTTTTGGGGTTCCAGAAGTTTGCGTTAGTTACAGATTACTATAGATTGTTCTGTTTTTGACAGATTCTGTTTTTCGTGTGTTGTTTGCTTATTTTGATGAATCTATGACTAGTAAAAGAGTTTATAAACCATAGAGAAGTTGGAATACAGTAGGTTTAACACCAATATAAATAAAGAATGAGTTCATTACAGTAACTTGAAGTGGTGTTTTGTTTTCTTTCGCTAACAGAGCTTATGAGTTTTCTGTTAAGTTTTGTGTTGTGAAGTTTTCAAATTTTGGGTAAAGATTCGATGGACTATGGAATAAAGAGTGTCAAGAGCCTAAGCTTGGGGATGCCCAAGGCACCCCAAGGTAATATTCAAGGACAACCAAAAGCCTAATCTTGGGGATGCCCCGGAAGGCATCCCCTCTTTCGTCTTCGTTCATTGGTAACTTTACTTGGAGCTATATTTTTATTTACCACATGATATGTGTTTTTCTTGGAGCGTCATTTCATTTTATTTAGTTTTGCTTTCTGTTTGAATAAAATATCAAGATATGAAATTCTTAAATGTTAGAGAGTCTTCATATAGTTGCATGATTATTCGACTACTCATTGACTTTCACTTATATCTTTCGGAGTAGTTTGTCGTTTGCTCTAGTGCTTCACTTATATTTTTTAGAGCACGGTGGTGGTTTTATTTTATAGAAATAGATGAAATCTCATGCTTCACTTATATTATTTTGAGAGTCCTAAACAGCATGGTAATTTGCTTTGGTTATGAATTTAGTTCTAATATGATGGGCATCCAAGAGGGATATAATAAAAACTTTCATATAAAGTGCATTGAATACTATGAGAAGTTTGATACTTGATAATTGTTTTGAGATATGAAAATAATGATATTAGAGTTATGCTAGTGAGTAGTTGTGAATTTGAGAGATACTTATGTTAAAGTTTGTGATTCCCGTGGCATGCACGTATGGTGAACCATTATGTGATGAAGTCGGAGCATGATTTATTTATTGATTGTCTTCCTTATGAATGGCGGTCGGGGACGAGCGATGATCTTTTCCTACCAATCTATCCCCCTAGGAGCATGCACGTAGTACTTTGTTTCGATAACTAATAGATTTTTGCAATAAGTATGTGAGTTCTTTATGACTAATGTTGAGTCCATGGATTATACGCACTCTCACCCTTCCACCATTGCTAGCCTCTCTAATACCGCGCACCTTTCGCCGGTATCATAAACCCACCATATACCTTCCTCAAAACAGCCACCATACCTACCTATTATGGCATTTCCATAGTCATTCCGAGATATATTGCCATGCAACTTTCCACTGTTCCGTTTATTATGACACGCTCCATCATTGTCATATTGCTATGCATGATCATGTAGTTGACATTGTATTTGTGGCAAAGCCACCATTCATAATTCTTTCATACATGTCACTCATGAGTCATTGCACATTCCGGTACACCGCCAGAGGCATTCATATAGAGTCATATTTTGTTCTAAGAATCAAGTTGTAATTCTTGAGTTCTAAGTAAATAAAAGTGTGATGATCATCATTATTAGAGCATTATCCCAGTGAGGAAAGGATGATGGAGACTATGATTCCCCCATAAGTCGGGATGAGACCCCGAATGAAAAAGAAAAAAAAGAAAAAAAAAGAGGCCATAAAAAAAGAGAAAAGGCCCAAATAAAAAAAATAAAAAAATAAAAAAATGAGAGGAAAAGAGAGAAAGGGCAATGCTACTATCCTTTTACCACACTTGTGCTTCAAAGTAGCACCTATACTAGTGGGAATCTCCTATGTTGTCACTTTCATATACTAGTGGGAATCTTTCATTATAGAACTTGGCTTGTATATTCCAATGATGGGCTTCCTCAAAATGCCCTAGGTCTTCGTGAGCAAGCGAGTTGGATGCACGCCCACTAGATTCTTTTGTTAAGCTTTCATACACTTATAGCTCTAGTGCATTCGTTGCATGGCAATCCCTACTCACTCACATTGATATCTATTGATGGGCATCTCCATAGCCCGTTGATATGCCTAGTTGATGTGAGACTATCTTCTCCTTTTTGTCTTCTCCACAACCACCATTCTATTCTACCTAGAGTGCTATGTCCATGGCTCACACTCATGTATTGCATGAAGATTGAAAAAGTTTGAGAACATAAAAAGTATGAAACAATTGCTTGGCTTGTCATCGGGGTTGTGCATGATTTAAATACTTTGTGTGGTGAAGATGGAGCATAGCCAGACTATATGATTTTGTAGGGATAGCTTTCTTTGGCCATGCTATTTTGAGAAGACATGATTACTTTGTTAGTATGCTTGAAGTATTATTATTTTTATGTCAATATTAAACTTTTGTCTTGAATCTTATGGATCTGAACATTCATGCCAAAATGAATAGAATTACTTAGAGAAATATGTTAGCTAGAATTCTTCCACATCAAAAATTCGGTTTTTATCATTTACCTACTCGAGGACGAGCATGAATTAAGCTTGGGGATCCTGATACGTCTCCAACATATCTATAATTTTTTATTGTTCCATGCTATTATATTATCAACTTTGGATGTTTATGGGATTTATTATGCACTTTTATATTATTTTTGGGACTAACCTATTAACCCAAAGCCCAGTGCCAGTTTCTGTTTTTTTTCTTGTTTTAGAATATCACAGAAAAGGAAAACCAAACGGAGTCCAATTGACCTGAAACTTCATGGAACTTATTTTTGGATCAGAAGAATCCCAGAAGACTTGGAGTGCACGTCAGGGGATCTACGAGGAGGCCACGAGGCAGGGGGGCGCGCCCACCCCCCTGGGCGCACCCTCCACCCTCATTTACCTACTCGAGGACGAGCAGGAATTAAGCTTGGGGATGCTGATACGTCTCCAACGTATCTATAATTTTTGATTGTTCCATGCTATTATATTATCTATTTTGGATGTTTATGGGCTTTATTATACACTTTTATATGATTTTTGGGACTAACCTATTAACCCAGAGCCTAGTGCCAGTTTCTGTTTTTCCTTGTTTTAGGGTTTCGAAGAAAAGGAATATCAAACGGAGTCCAAATGGAATGAAACCTTCGGAAAAGTTATTTTTGGAAAGAAAGCAATACAGGAGACTTGGAGTGCACGTTAGGGGATCAACGAGGAAGCCGCGAGGCAGGGGGGCGCGCCCTCCACCCTCGTGGGCCCCTCGTGTCTCCCCTGACGTATTTCTTCCGCCTATACATATATATATATATATATATATATATATATATATATATATATATATATATATCCATATACCCTAAAACGATCGGGGAACACAATAGATTGGGAGTTTCGCCGCCAGAAGCCTCCGTAGCCACCAAAAACCATTCTAGACCCGTTCCGGCACCTTGCCGGAGGGGGATCCTTCTCCGGTGACCATCTTCATCATCCCGGTGCTCTCCATGACAAGGAGGGAGTAGTTCTCCCTCGGGGCTGAGGGTATGTACCAGTAGCTATGTGTTTGATCTCTCTCTCTCTCGCGTGTTCTTGATTTGGCACGATCTTGATGTATCGCGAGCTTTGCTATTATAGTTGGATCTTATGTTTCTTCTCCCCATCTACTCTCTTGTAATGGATTGGGTTTTCCCTTTGAAGTTATCTTATCAGATTGAGTCTTTAGAGATTTGAGAACACTTGATGTATGTCTTGCCGTGCGTATCTATGGTGACAATGGGATATCACGTGATTCACTTGATGTATGTTTTGGTGATCAACTCGCGGGTTCCGCCCATGAACCTATGCATAGGGGTTGGCACATGTTTTCGTCGTGATTCTCCGATAGAAACTTTGGGGCACTCTTTGAGGTTCAGGGTTAGGGTTAGGGTTTAGGGTTTAGGGTTTAGGGTTTAGGGTTTAGGGTTTAGGACATAAAAAGGGATACATGCCACAGGGACGGAACCACGCGGCCTGGGAATGATGTAGCCCGAGGGGCACTCCCAGCTAAATGAACTTGGAAAATGTCACCTGGTTATGTTGACGAAGGAGAGTTGGGGCAGCTGAAGGTGCGCAGCGAAGGGGTTGCTCCTCACGAGGCACCGGGGCCCTGAGCCTCAGGAGGCTCTGGGGGACCAGGTGGTTCCTTGAGGACCATCCCCATCTCCATCAGGACGGTGTGGTGCCTGGCCTCCTGAGCCGCTAGGATGCACCGCAAGTTGCGCTGGTAGGCGGATGACACGCTCGGCAGGCCGAAGGGCATGCGAATGTAGCTGTGCGGTGGGCCCTCGCAGCGTCCCACGCGTGAAGGCCAGAAAAGCTCCTGAGAAGTGGCCCTGTTGAGGCCTGGGACGTCGATGCAGACGTGCAGCCCGGCATCCTCGCCTAGATGGGAAGCTGCGCCTCATGAGCGGCGGTCGCCGCGCATGGCCCTTGCATCGTGCAATTCCTGGGTGGTCTTGGTGATGAACTCCTGAACGTTGGGCGATCCTTGCCCTGTGCCCTCCTGAGGGAAACATGCCGTGAAGCACGCCTCCAAGTGGTGCCCAAGCACCTCCCTCATGATGTGGGCAAGGTCTGAGGCCTTCCAGAAGAAAGCCCCCGAGCCCTGCCCGAGAAGGGCGCCGGGCGCGCCTTCCTATGCGATGGAGGGAGGCACCCCGGGAGCGGGCGCTGATCCTGACGAGGCTCCGGCTGTGACGCCACCCTCCTGAGGTCCTGCACGGCGCAACTGCTTCTTATTCTTGGGAATGACCTCAGGAGGGCCCTCGCCCTTGTTGCCGGGGTCGTCGATTGTTGCGGCTTGGAAGGCACGCTCGAGGGAGCACACCGCATCTCTGTCTTCACATGGGACCATGATGATCCCGCCGCTTCCCGGTATCTTGAGGACATTGTAGCCATGATGGGTCGCCGCCACGAACTTGGCCAGGGCTGTATACCCGAGGATGGCATTGTACGGCAGACGGATATGCGCGACGTCAAAGTCGATGAGCTTGTTGCGGTAGTTCTTGCGTTCCCCGAAGGTGACAGGGAGGCGGATCTGCCCTATCGGTGTGGTGGAACCGTCGGTCACTCCTGAGAAAGTCTTGGTAGGCTGAAGCTGGTCATATGGCACTTGGAGGTTGTCGAAGGTGTCAACGGACAGGACGTTGAGCCCTGCGCTGCCGTCGATGAGGGTCTTGGTTACTTGCATGTTGCTGATGACTGGGGAGCAAAGCATCGGGAGGGCGCCAGCGGTAGCTGCGCACTTGAGCTCATCTGCCGAGTTGAACGTGATGGGGCACTTGGACCATCTGAGCGGGCGTGTGGCTTCGAGCTTGGGGAGGACTACATTTACTTCATGAGCAAACTACTTGAAGATACGCTGCGAGGCTGGGGCCTGGGCTCCGCCCAAGACGCAGGCGATAGCACGCGGCTCCTGGAAGCCCCCAGCCCCCTCATCTTGATGTTGTTTGTCATTCCTTCATGGCGGTGGCGGCAATGGACGGAGTCTGGCGTTTCCTTGAGGATGATCCTCACGAGGCTGATCCCTCCAGGCGCCCTCGCGAGGATGATCCTGCCAGCGGTCCTCACGAGGCTGGTCGCACCACTCCTGGCGCGGGCCACGGTCGTCCCAGCATCCCCCACCATGTCCTCCTCCTCGGCCGTAGCGCCGGTCGCCGCGCTCGGGGCGTCAACCGAAGCGTCCTTCGCAAATGGCTCTGAGATCTTGACAGCCGCTGGTGTTGTGGGTATTAAGGTTGTGAAGGCTCAAAACGGGCGACTGCTCTTGGATAACTCTGGTTGGTCTCTGCCACGCTTAGTGTCTAGTTCTGCTGCGAGCACAACTGCTCCCTTGCGCTTCACGTCCTTGGCCTTGGCTTTCTTCTCCGCCGGGTCTACGGCTGGGAGCTCGAGGAGGGAGAGGCGCCCCTCCTCAGCTCTTGCGCACTTGGTCGCCAGGTTGAACAACTCCAAGGACGTGCACAGCTCCTCGTGGATAGCGAGCTCTTCCTTCATCTTGACGTCGCGGACGCCATCAGAGAACACAGAGATGATGGCCTCGTCTGTCACCTTGGGGATCTTGAGGCGGACGTTGTTGAAGCGCTGGATGTACTTCTAGAGGGTCTCTCCCGGTTGCTACCTAACGCGACACAGGTCACCCGCAGCTGGCGGGCGGTCGTGAGTGCCCTGGAAGTTGGCGACGAAGCGGTCGCACATCTCGTCCCAGGAGGAGATCGAGCCCGGTGGCAGGTTCAGGAGCCAGGAGCGGGCGCCATCCCTGAGAGCCATGGGAAACCAGTTATCCATGACTTTCTCATAGCCGTTGGCCACTTCGATGCTCAGCTCGTAGAGCTTCAAGAACTCTGCGAGGTTGGGGGTGCCGTCGTAGCGAGGAGGCAGATCCATCTTGAACTTGCCCGACCAGGCGACGCAACGCAGCTCGGGGGTGAAAGCGCGGCAGCCGGCTGTGCTCACCGGGGCCCGCCTTGGGGGTGGAGCTTGGTCTTGATGGGGTCCGCGCCCTACCGCTATAGGTGCCGCGCGGTCTTGGCGCAGCAGCCGGTCCTGGCGTGGTGGCGCGAGGAGCGGCGGAGCGTTTTCTTGCGGTCGAGGGACTTCTTGACAGCTTCTTTCTTCACGCGCGGGCGCGGGATGCGGTGGGTCGCGTCGTGGAGCCGCGCGCCTTGGCGCCGTCTTGGGGCAGAGGTGGTGGAGGCTCTCCGTGAGCTACATTGCGCGTAGCTGGCAGAGGGCGAGGCAGAGAGAGGGACGATGCAGGGGAGCCCCCTGCGGCGCGGACAAGCTCGGCGATGCGGTCGAGCCAGTCCTCGTAGAGGTCGTCGACCGGTCGGTAGCGCAGGATCTCGTGCGCCATGAGGAGCGTGGCCCGTGCGTCCATGGGAGGGCGACGTGCATGGGAAGAAGAACAGGCCGGGGTCAGCGATCGAGTGGTGGTGCGGCCATCCCACCGCACCGAGGGGTGCAGCGGGGATGCTTGCTGCTTGTTCCCCGCCGGGCCGGTGGCGGCGTTGGCGGCAGGCGACGGGGAACGACGAGGTGGCCCGCCGATGCGAGCTGTATGAGCGACGCGGGCGGCGAGGGCAGCCCGACGCTCAGCACGAGCGCGGCGCGCGTCTGCCATGGAGACGACGGAGCAACGAGACGCGGAGCGATGGAAGGAAGCTTCGGTGCACCCCTACCTGGCGCGCCAAATGTCGGATCACGGGTTCCGGCAAAACCCTCGAGGTTCGAACACTAGGGCGCGCGTGAAGGTTTTCTCCCTATCGATCCACGCCCTAGCTCGTTAAGATCTCGCGGATGAACTCGTCGAACTCACAAGACAAAGATACAAGATTTATACTGGTTCGGGCCACCGTTGTGGTGTAATACCATACTCCAGTGTGGTGGTGGTGGATTGCCTCTTGGGCTGATGATGAACATTACAAGGGGAAGAACAGCCTCCTGAGGTTGAGGTGTTCTTGTGCTGGGCGAGCTTGTGTGGGTGAGATGCCTCTGAGTGAGTTCTCCCTTTTTCTCCGTCCGAATGAGTCTTCTCCCTACTGTGGTGGCTAGCTCTACTTATATAGGCTCTGGTCCTCTCCCCGAATATTGAGCGGGAAGGGAGCCAACAACGGCCAATTTGAAAAGGGACAACTAGTATAGCTTATCCTGACAAAAGTAGTCTTCGCCTGCAAAAGGCTCTGGTGGTGACGTCGTCTTGGGCTCCACGGTGACCTCCGTATTGCTGTCCTCCTGGTCTTGGTCTCGTTGCACCGATATGGAAACCTTTGCTTGATGCCTCAGTACTCCGCATGCGCTTGCCCCCTTGGCACCAAAGAGGAAACAAGGACACTACGCGCGCTGGCGCCCGCCTGGTCCCGATCGTCATGGCTCACATCACGAGGACCTTGCGAGGTTTGCCTCGGCTTGATCTCTCTGCACCTCGTGAGCCTGCCTGGCGAGGCCGCTCCTGAGGAGGTCTTGTGTCATCCACCTCGCGAGGCTTATCCCCTCGCGAGGGTCTTGAATACCTCACCGATGAAGATGGATCGTATAGACCTGCTAGCTCGGCCATGCCGTGGGCCGCAGGCAGGCAAGTCTGGGGACCCCCATTCCCAGAACGCCGACATCATGCAGAGTGGATCTTCTCGTCAAGTGGCTATCACGTGCTAGGAGGCAGCCACCTAGTCACTTGGGGGCTCGACACCACACTGATAAGTGACTTGAGTCACTGTGCGGTGGAGTGGTGGAGCCTTGGCGGGGACGACCCGCCCTTGGCATCCCCGACAAGCTTGTCGGGGGTGTCTTCAGACTTGTCTTCTGGGTGGCCTCGACCTTGCCAGGCTCGCCTGCCCGGCAAGGGAGGTTTTTCCTTAGTGATGCCTTGTTCTCTTGGCTAGTCTTGGTCTTCTTGATCTGCCCTTTGATTTCTCAAAGACCTATCCATTCTACTTGGCCTTGTCTTGGGTGTTGAGTGTTGCCGAACCGGAGGTTAGCCGTCCGTGCACAAGTCAGGGGGAGACATACACCCCTGTTTGTGTACCCCGACAATGTAGACATGACCGAGACGCTTCTCTGGTCAGTAACCAATAGCGGGACTTGTATGACCATATTGGTTCCTACATATTCTACGAAGATCTTTATCGGTCAAACCTTATGACAACATATGTAATTCCCTTTGTCCATCGGTATGTTACTTGCCTGAGATTCGATCATCGGTATCTTCATACCTAGTTCAATCTCGTTATCGGCAAGTCTCTTTACTCATTCCGTAATACATCACCTTGCAACTAACTCATTAGTCACTTTGCTTACAAGGCTTATTATGATGTGTATTACCGAGAGGGCCGAGAGATACCTCTCCGATACTCGGAGTGACAAATCCTAATGTCGATATATGCCAACTCAGCAAACACTTTTGGAGATACATGTAGAGCATCTTTATGATCACCTAATTACGTTGTGACATTTGATACCACACAAGGTATTCCTCCGGTATCCGGGAGTTGCATAATCTCATAGTCGAAGGAGCATGTATTTGACATTAAGAAAGCAATAACAATAAACTGAATGATCAATATGCTAAGCTAACGGATGGGTCTTGTCCATCACATCATTCTCCTAATGATGTGATCCCGTTATCAAACGACAAAACATGTTTATGGTTAGGAAACCATGACCATCTTTGATCAACGAGCTAGTCTAGTAGAGGTTTACTATGGACACGGTATTTGTTTATGTATATTCACACATGTATTTAAGTTTCCAATCAATACAATTCTAGCATGAATAATAAACCTTTATCATGAATAAGGAAATATAAAATAACAACTTTATTATTGCCTCTAGGGCATATTTCCTTCAATAAACTCACCGCATGATGCCGTGCTAGGTAGTCTCAAGGCATTAAAAACATACACGGCCCACGTATTTTATTGGTTGATTCCTTTATTCATGTCAAGAAACAAGAAACGAGGTCGAGTAAATCCACCGCGCCTAAGTGTTCCGCCACAATAACTGTAAGATCTGCATCCGATGGTGGCACCTATTGGACGCAAACAACAATAGAAAAGAAATGCTAAAAAACCGTGACACCACGCCCCTCCCCTACACATAAGACTGGCATGCGAGCATATGCAACTCCCACGTTCAGGTTGCGCCTGGCTCTTCGCCTCTTCGAGAAGTCGAACAATGATGTCATTTACGACTAGAATAAAAATGCCATACACTATATAACACATTAAGGCCACAAGGCGATGCAGTGCTGGTTACATGAGGCAAGAACAAAGATGCATCAATTGACAACCTCCTCCCCCTCGACTCAAGGCACCGGCCCACCGAATGGAGGCTAAGTAGTAGCGGCTTTTGTGGCCAGGTCAACATGCTTCTGAACAATGGCGTCCAAAGATTCTACCCGGTTGAAGAAGGCCAACATCTTTCTGTCCTCCCTGGCCTTCTAGTGGCTTATGTAGACGTTTTCCTCGTAGACCTGGATGTGTAGGTCAATGGTTTCTTGCATGGCGAGGCGCTACCCGGTGAGCGTGGCCTCGAGGTGCACATTCTTCGTCACCAGGGAGGCCGATGAGTGTGGCAGGAAACAAGGAGCCTCGGCGCGTGGGCTGGAGGAGTATGGCAAGGTCATCTGTGTGCTTCTTGACAGCGGTGAACTTGCGGATGGAGCGTACCATCATCTCGTCCATGCGAGAGGCGAAGCCGGCATCGACGAGGGCTATGATGCCGGCGGTCGCCAGCACCGTATAGAAACACTGCGTGGTGCGGCGCCGCAGGCGGGCGTCTTGGATGATATGGCACAGCTAACAGCCGCTCACGTCCATCGACACCATGGGTTCTTGTGGCTTCTGGTCACTTGGTCTTGGTCTTGGATTGGAGTGAGCAGTGGTGCGCAGAGACTAGGAGTAGATGGATCAGAGTGGTGGGCCGCCTTTGAGGGAGTCCTGGATTAGGGGGTCCTCGGGTGTCCGGACTATTTGATATGGGCCGGACTGATGGGCCATGAAGATATAAGCATAAGACTTTCCCTCGTGTCCGGGTAGGACTCCTATATGCGTGGATGGCAAGATTGGTGTCCGGATATGTTGTTTCCTTCCCCCACAAACTGACTCTGTACAACCCTAGGCCCCTTCGGTGTGTATATAAACCGGAGGGTTTAGTCTGTAGAGGCTATCAGAATTCTCATAGGATAATTGCTAGGGTTTAGCCATTATGATCTCAAGGTAGATCAACTCTTGTAATCCCTATACTCATCGAATACAATCAAGCAGGACATAGGGTTTTACCTCCATTAAGAGGGCCCGAACCTGGGTAAACATTGTGTCCCACTTGTCCCTTGTTAGCATTGATCCTAAGACATACAGTTCGGGACCCCCTACCCGAGATCTGCTGGTTTTGACACTGACATTGGTGCTTTCATCGAGGGTTCCACTGTGTCATCGACAGAAGGATCGATGTCTCAACTTGCCATCAGCAACGATGTTGTTTCCGGGGAGACTTTTCTCCCTGGTCAACTCTTTGTGTTTCGCGGCTTCGCTCTGCGTGCCAATTCAACTGGTCACCTCGAGCAGATCAACAGCTACGCCCCTAGTCATCAGATGAGGTTTGGAAGCTTGAACTACATCACTGATATCCAAGGAGACTTGGTCTTTGAAGGGTTCTTGGCCCCGTCCGCCGCTTCTCGTCTACATGAAGGAAGCCCGTGCATCCACCATCAGATTCTGCTCAAGGATCGACTCACGTACCTGCCCTGGCCTTTGATCCAGAGTGAACCACTCTGTCTGAAGATGGGAGGATAAACCCCACCGAACTCTCTCCCATTACGGAACTTCCAGCCGGAGAGCCGGAGGTGACCATGATGTCAGCGGGCCCGGAGTCAAACAGGACTCTCCCTGTCATCGGGAAGTCGGACTCATCTCTGGATGACAACTCTGACCTCTAAAGGTCCGCGTCCATCAAGCTCAGTCGAGTGGTGATTACCGGATCCAGCTCCGCAGATCCTCATACACCTATCCAACTTTCGCTCCTAAACGAGGCGCTAGACCTAATGCGATCTCTCACCATCACGGAAGTATCACTTCCGAACCACGCCCAACCCGAACTAGGGGCTGAGAGTGGGGAATTTTACGTCCCACTCACCACCCACTTAATAGCCACTGTCGAGGACCTAACCGACATGCTAGACTATGCCTCCGAAGACATCGATGGTATGGACAACGATGCCGAAGCCGAACCAGGCCAAAACCCGCCTATCACTGGGCGTTGGACGGCCACTACTACTTACGATGTATACATGGTAGATACGCTTGAGAAGAAGGATGATGATGGCACTCAAGATCCGATTGAGGACAAGCCCATCGAGGCACCACCAAAGCGCTGACGTCAGGGGCGCCACTCACGATCGCGTCGGGAAAAGGAAAGCAATGCCGGCACCGGGGACAATGACACTCCGGAAAATGCCGAAGACGACGACCAGCCCATCCAGCCTGCGTTCGAGCAGGATGAAAGGGAAGAAGGCCAATACAGCCCCGAACACGCCGATCATGAGGATTCGAATGACAGTAATTACTTACCTGCCTCCGAAGAGGATGTCAGCCTCAGCAATGAAGATTTCATCATGCCAGAGGAACCCCTCGAACAAGAACGCTACAAGCGACAACTCATCGCCATTGTGAGGAGCCAAAAAAAGAAACAACAACAGCTTCAAGCCGAACAGGATATGCTCAACGACAGATGGGCTAAGGTCCTGGCTTCCGAAGAATACGACTTCGAGTGCCCGACAAAGAGCTACCCAAAACGCATGCTACTACCACAATTTGACGACGAGGCCCTTGAGCCAATACCGTCAAAATACAATCATGCTGATCAACCGGACCGACCACCACGCAGTCGAGACAAAACGGCTAATTATGCCAAACACCAGCCGGCGCCACCTTGCCGTAGAGTCAAAGAGGCAGCGGCTTTGGGCTACACATACGAATTACGTCAGGACCTAGACCATAGAACCAGCCAGACCAGATCAATCTACGGATCAAGGGGATGTGCTCCAACACGAGACGATGACCATCAATCCTGGCTAACAAGCATAACCAAGTTCGGGCCGAGAACCGAACACGGATGTCATCCGAACTCCATCTTGATGTTGCCCAATATAGAGGTGCCGCACGCCCCATGTGCTCTACCTATGAGGTAATGCAGCACTAGTTTCATACGATGGAACGACAGATCCCGCTGTATCGATTGAAGATTTTCTTCCACATTCACATGGCTCGCAGCGATGATCTCCATGCCATTACATACCTTCCTCTAAAGCTAAAAGGGCCAACACGGCACTGGTTGAATAGCCTCCCAAAGAACTCCATTGGAAGCTAGGAGGACTTAGAGGACGCATTTCAGGATAACTTTTAGGGCACTTATGTCCAGCCACCAGATGCTGATGACCTGAGTGACATAGTCCAACAACCTGGAGAGTCAGCCCGCAAACTTTGGACTCGGCTCTTAATTAAAAAGAACCAAATCATCGACTGTCCGGACGCTGAAGCCTTAGCGACATTTAAACGCAGTGTCCATGACAAATGGCTCGCCTAGCACCTCGGTCAGGAAAAGCCGAAAACTATGACAGCCCTTACTGCACTTATGACCCGCTTTTGTGTGGGCGAAGATAGATGGTTGGCTCGTAGAAGCAACAATGCTAGTGACCCAGGCGCCTCTGAGGCCAGGGATGGCAATGGAAGGCCACGACTGTAACACCCACGATGCGGCTATATCTCCCACGTGTCGGAGCACGACTTAGAGGCATAACCGCATAGTAGGCATGTCGCAAGAGGGGTAATCTTTACACATCCCATGTACTGAATAAGAATGGGATAAAGAGTTGGCTTACAATCGCCACTTCCCACAATACATAAATATAGCATTACATCATCCAGAATACAATCAAGGTCCAACTACGGAACCAAAATAAAGACAACTCCAAATGCATAGGTCCCCGATCGCCCTGACTGGGCTCCACTACTGATCAACTGGAAACGAAACAACACAACGAACACGATCTTCATCGAGCTCCCACTTGAGCTCGGCTACGTCACCTGCACTGGTGTCAACGGCACCTGCAACTGGTTTTGGAAGTAATCTGTGAGTCACGGGGACTCAGCAATCTCACACCCGCGAGATCAAGACTATTTAAGCTTATGGGTAGGAAAGGGTAGTGAGGTAGAGCTGCAGCAAGCACTAGCATATATGGTGGCTAACATACGCAAATGAGAGCGAGAAGAGGAGCAAAGCACGGTCGTGAACTAGAAGTGATCAAGAAGTGATCCTGAAACTACTTGCGTTCAAGCATAACACAAAACCGTGTTCACTTCCCGGACTCCGCCGGAAAGAGACCATCACGGCTACACACGCGGTTGATGCATTTTAATTAAGTTAAGTGTCAAGTTCTCTACAACCAGACATTAAAAAATTGCCATCTGCCCATAACCGCGCGCACGGCTTTCGAAAGTTTAAACCATGCAGGGGTGTCCCAACTTAGCCCATCACAAGCTCTCACGGTCAACAAAGGATATTCCTTCTCCAGGAAGACCCGATCAGACTCGGAATCCCGGTTACAAGACATTTTGACAAAGGTAAAACAAGACTAGCAAAGCCGCCCGAATGTGCTGAAAAATCCCGATAGGAGCTGCACATATCTCATTCTCAGGGCACACCGGATGAGCAAGACGTCGGGTTGGCATAGACCCGGGTTGCCCAGGGGGCGCCGGACATCGCTCAGGTTGGACCAACACTTAGAGAAGCACTGGCCCAGGGGTTTAAAATAAAGATGACCCTTGAGTCTGCAGAACCCAAGGGAAAAAGGCTTAGCTGGCAAATGGTAAAACCAAGGTTGGGCCTTGCTGGAGGAGTTTTATTCAAGGCGAATTGTCAAGGGGTTCCCATTATAACCCAACCGCGCAAGGAATGCAAAATCAAGGAACATAACACCGGTATGACGGGAACTAAGGCGACAAGAGTGGAACAAAACACCAGGCATAAGGCCGAGCCTTCCACCCTTTACCAAGTATATTGGTGCATTAAGGTAAAGAAGATATAAATAATGATATCCCAACAAATCCATGTTCCAACATGGAACAAACTTCATCTTCACCTGCAACTAGCAACGCTATAAGAGGGGCTGAGCCAAGCGGTAACATAGCCAAACAACGGTTTGCTAGGACAAGGTGGGTTAGAGGCTGGACATGGCAATATGGGATGCATAATATAGCAAGTGGTAGGTATCACAGCATAGCAATAGAGCGAGCAACTAGCAAGAAAAGATAGAAGTGATTTCGAGGGTATGGTCATCTTGCCTACGATCCCACAAGGAAGAAGAACGAGTCCATGAAGAAGACAAACGGGCGTAGTCGAACGAATCCTCACAAACGTGACGTTATCGGAACTAACCCAAAGAAGCAACACCGAAAAGAAGCAAACAACATAGTAAACAACCATCACATAGCATGTCATGATGCACAACCAAGTATGATGCATGTCCGGTTTAATGATTCATGGCAAAGTGCACAAACAAATACTACAAGTTAAGTGGAGCTCAATATGCAACGAGTTGCATATTGACGGAACGTCACATCAATTATTTAGTTCACTCTCGTTTATGTACCCAACAATATTAAGTGTTGTTAAACATGGAGAGGTGGAGCATAAGTAAACTAAACATTAAGGCAAGTTTAAATGAGGCCGGAACAACAAATAACAATTCCGTTAAATCCCCATATGCATTTAGCAATTTGGTGCAACAATAATTTTTAACACTTTAGATGTTATTAGCATGATGCGGATGGCATTTGCAAGTTTTACGCAATAATTATGAAAATGTTGATAAGAGCATGATATGAAGCATTTTGTCATCGTGGTGGAAATGAAAGGGGTGCCACGACAATGACAACGGAAATGGTGCCACGGCAACATTCCGGTTCCGATAGCTCACTGAGATACCGGTGCAAAAGGAAGTGGGTGTGAGTGTGTCATGCAAGGATGGTGGGGTGCTCCCAGATACCGGGTTCCCACATGTCGACGGCAAGGCAACGAGGAACTCGCAAAGAACAACTCGGACACGGTGCAACCACGATCATCTCATACATCACATGCATTCATTCACGGGTGTCGTCTCGGAGTTATACCTTCGAAGCGTGCATTTTCGGACGATTCAGGTTCGATGTTAGCGGAAGTAGTGGTACTCGGAGTCTTGTCAAACCTAAGCGATGGTAGTCGTACACGACGCGTTGTGGAAGTAGTTGTACTTGCGGACTTTGGCGGCGGCAGTCGTTTAGGGTCTTGGCGGTTCGTCGTGTAGCCGTACGTGTTCGACGTGGTACACGGTTCGAAGTCGAGCATGTCCCGTAGATTTTCAGGGTCACCGTGAGGAACTTGTCGAATCCAGGGTCTCAGTCATCAGTAGTGGTACACGTGTTCTTGGTACTTGCCGTTCTTAGCGATTCCGAAAACGGCGGTAGATGTACTTGACGCGTCACGATGTAGTCGAGCTTGACGAAAAAATGGGTCTCCTCGCGGACTTGATACATCCGAGTTCTTCGGGTTTGCAGTTGTACAAAATCCACGGTGTGGTCTTGGCATGCAACGAACACGACACAAAGTACAGGTGTAGTGGTGGCCCTGGCATCCCGCAACAGTAGTACAGGAAGGCAAGGACGCGGCCGTTGGTGAGGTTGTAGCGGCCTTGGGCATGAACTCCGGCGACGGAACGAGGGGAACGGCGAGTTCCTAGATGGAGGAGGACGGGGCTAGCTGGATCTGGTTGTAGTAGACCGGAGGCGGCAGGGCAAGCTCGACGGAGGCGAAGCCACGGACCCAGGGGCCGTGTGTGCAGAGCAGAGGCGGGTAGCAGGAGCGGCAGGAGGATGGCCGGTGCTTGTCATGGTCGCCGACAGCGACTGGACACGACGGCAGGGCTTGGTGGAGCTCGGCGCCCTGGTTCCACGGACACGGACAAGGACGGCGACGGGCGGCCGTGAGGGACCTCCTGTCCAAGGCGCAGTGGTGGGAGCTCCGACCTGGGTAGTCGGGGACGAGGGCAAAGCCAGGGAGGGAGCGGCCGAGGGAGGCCGGAGCCAGAAGTCGAGGCAGCGGCTTCCATGAGCGAGGCAGGAGGAGGCGCGAGAGGGAGGAGGCGATGGTGTGGTCGCTCACGCAGGGCGGCGGAGCTGCGGGTCCTGGTGGCAGGGCTGAGGAGATGAGGCCGAGGGAAGCGGGGCGAGGGGTGTAGCGCGAGGCAGATATGGGATCGAGGGAAGGGAGTGGCTGCGAGGGAGATGGGTATCATGGTGACGGCGCTGGAGGAAGGATCGAACGGGGGAGAGGAGATGGGTTCTCTCCCTGCGCTAGGGTTTATAATGGATTGGGCACTGATGGGCCTAGGCGCAGATGGTTGGGAGGCCCAGCTGGGCTAGCTTCCATCCTCTCTCTCTTTTAAAAAAAATCCTCTCTGCCATTTTCTTTCAAAAAACAACAAAGAAAGAAAAGGAGCGAAAGCAAGAGATAGAGAAAGAATTTGTGCAGGAGGCCAATTTTTCCAGGGCTCACAAAATGAGACTGATCCAAGAAAAATACATTTGACACCGTTTTGGAAGGATTGCATTTGAACATATTTGAATGTGATTCAAATAAGTTTGAATTAGGAAAACATATTTGGAGAGTCCAAAAATGTTCGGAATTTTGTGGAGATCGGGAAAGCGATGAAAGAAATTATGGGCAAAGTTTGGGGGCCAAACTTGAAGCAGAAAAGACATGAGAGTTTACATTGCAAGTGTGTTTGCGAGTAATTCCAAACTAATGGAATATTTATAGTAGCTCCCTAATTACTGGGAGGATATGGTATAAAGATAAGCCACCATGTGAGTTCCCTCGGTTTAAATGGACCGAAGATCCATGCAATTTATTTAGGCGAGTTTTAGTTAGCTTTGAGAAAAAGATGGCATGATGACAGATGCCATGCAAAATATGCAATGATGAATGCAATGAACCAAACAAATCACACGAGGAAACCCGGAAACCCTGGAAGGCATCTGATGCTCCGGTCTTGGGGCATCACAACACTCCACCACTACAAGAGGATCTCGTCCCGATATCTAGGATGGCACCGGAGAGAAACGAAAGAGGAAGAGAAGAGGTACAACTAAGTTGCTTCTTTGACAAACGAGTGAAACCAAAGTACCTTGAAAGGTTAAACCATTTTTGAGAAAAAGAATACAACGGAGATGAACAAAGTTGAAAACACTCCATTAGAAAAAAAGAGGAACAAGGAACATTACTAGAACCTTGTAGGTTGAAAGACATAAGAAAAGAGTTGCAATGGACAAGAAGTACATGCAAGCACTCCGGTAGAAACGAGAGGTACAAGGAACAATAAGGATCAATTATGATAACACTCCGATTAAAACAAGAGAGCGAAGGAATAAGACTGATATAATTTGGACAACACTCCGACTATAAATGGGAGGAATCGAACATGAACTTGACAAGATGAGAAGATACTTGATGAAATCAACAACACACTACCTCCGGAACTATTGAAAGGAAGGCTCAAGGTGTAAGAAAGATTTTAGACAGCACTCCGGTTGAGAAGGGAGGTATAACTTGATAAGATGACAGAACTTGAATGAAGAACACGACACTCCGGTTGAATGGATAAGCAAAAGGAAATAACATGATCCTCACAATTCGAGATGAAGAGTGAAGAGAGCAACCTCACAATGCTTCCGGAACAAAAGAATAGAAGCTAGATTCTTGGAAAGGAAAGAGTTGAGAACAAAAATGACATCTTTTACCACAATAGAATTTGAAAAGCATCCTTAAAATAAGGATTGAACGGAGTTGTTGGGAAATCAACAACGAAAATAACAAGCTTGTTGAGGTCTTATGGAAAACATCCCAAAAACTTGAGGTGAAATCCTGCCACAAATGGAAAACAATTGCTTGCTTTACATCGATGAGGAGATGAAAAACTTATATCACCGGTAGGATAAATGAAGAACTTGGGTCATTTATGAGCACCATAAATAGCAACAATCCTTAGAGAAAGCTTTAGGTGAAATATAACCCAAGATAAACTTCAATGAAGAGATTGATGGGTTGCAAATGATCTCATGAACGAATTGAAAAAGATGGGTTAAAAATATGTCATTTCGAACAACTTGTCAATCATGAAACAAGAAGGAAACTGTCAAAATGACATAATACCACCCAAAAGATGAGATGTGAAAGAATTACACTTCGGAATGCAAGATGAAGAATACTTGAGCTCCTCTAAAAAGAATCTCGATGAATCCTTTGAGAAGGAATTTAAATCCTTGATGAACCACCATGTAGAGCCTCCATGAAGAACTCCAGTAACAAAAGGATGCTCAAACGAAAGGAAAGAGAAGTTAAAAAAACAAAAGGTGAAGCCTTAATGATTTAGATGGATCTCCGTGGTGATATAATTGCGAGAGCTTGGAACTCCGGGAAAGAAAGATGAGCACTTGAAACCAAGAATTTAATCATCGTGTAAAAACTCCGGAAGAAAGGATTAACATATGGATGAAACAAGAATAAGAATTACATTATGCGAATCTTTCACCAATTAAATTGATGACAAGCAACGGATTTGGCATACAACTTATTCTCATAGAAAAGATTAAGATAGATATAGCTTAAACTTGAGGTCTTCAATGAACCACCGGTAGGATTTGAAAAGCACAAATGCATTGATATGATAAACGAAGGAAGAAGAATCTTGGAAGAACCGTAAGAATTGAAAATGATTGAAGAAAAGATAAAGGAGCACCGGGAAGAACTAGAGAACAAATGAAGATACTTGAGGGGATTTAGATACAAATGAACGAATAAATCACGAACTGATTAGAGAATACTTGAATGATGCACTGGTAAGATTTGGAGAACAAGAGCTGAAAGCTAGAATGAATAATTATGAGATGATGGGATCCGGAGAATCAAACTGAAAAGGCTCCTGAATTTCTCCGGATGGGTGAAAAGAATTCTCACAATCGAAAACAATTTTGAGAGGATGGAAGCAAGCAAGAATCATGAATCTTCGAGAGAAAGTACAAGATTTAGAGGAAACACTTCTTTGGTCTTCAAATGTTGAGAATGACGAGAAGAAAACAGCACCAAATTGTTGAGACACTCCGGAATAATGAAGAATAGAAAGGTTGAGCCAACGATGAAAAGAGTTATAAGATCTTGGAGAAAGGCATTTGACTGATGAAAATTCATTCTTACGTCAAACTTTGAAATGAATTTGAGAATAGCTCCGGGAAAAATTAGAAGAGTCAGGTAAGATCCTGGGAAAACACCTGTGGGTTAGGGCCCACTCAAAAGAAACACCGTTGAATGATTTAAAAGATAGATTGCACCGATTGAATTAAATAGCTTGAATGAGATAACAACCTCAAGAGAACTTGAACGGATCGAGAATGTAACCGTGAATCCTCTAAGATATCTTCAGCACTCCGGAACAATTGAATAGCGAGAAGTGGATTATTAAGAGGTGCACCGGCATGGGAAAACATTTGAAACAATGAAAGGAATATGATCAACACTGAAAGGCTTGAGTAGGAACCACCGGAGAAGATAAAAGAAATGAAGAATGATGAACTTGAAGCTCCGTTAGCATCTTCTTGAGAATCACCAGATAAGAACATTGATTGAAGAATGAGGAGACTTCACATCCATAAAAGGTTACTTGATTAAGAAATCCGAGTCCTTGAAGAAAAGAAAGGGTGGGAGGGCGGGAAAAAACAAAGGCAACTTGGGACGGATGAAACAAACAACGTTGAGAAGACTTGAGTTGATCTTGCGGATGTTGAAAAAGATCGGACCCATTTGAAGAGAGACACACTGGTTCAGATGAAATTGAGATGGCAAACTCGAAGATCAAGAAGGATTAGTATTCACATAGGAATATGAGAACACCGCTTAGGAAAGGTATGGAATCAACACTTGACTTTGAAGCAACTCGAATACCACAATCAAAACAAAACAAGGATTGGCTTGTAGAATAAGCCGGAACAAATATATGATAGAGATTTCGTCCAAAGTTTTTGTGGTGGGGCCCACACGGGCTCGATCGTACAACACCATCATGTACAAGGCAGTGCACATGACATACGAAGCGTCCCTGAGTCAGCATAGCCAAGGACTCTTTAAGACACAACGAGACCACTGTAAAACCAACCATGGATAGGCGGACCACTAGACGTCAAACCCCAATCTCATATCATGCATCTGTCGGAAAGATATCCTAGGAGCTACTTGAATTCCCACTTATAAACTCCCGAAACATTCTGGTTATGCAATCAGGTGTTGGGGATATAGGGGAAGCATAATATCTCACCCAAAACTAGCAAATCCTACATCCAGCTGTATCCATCCTTCAACACATAACCAAGAAACCTTCGGAAATCATTTACCTCAACCTTCGAAAAAACGTCCGTTATACGAGTTATGGCAATACTCCCGAACTCCCGCCCCAGTACTGGGTGGTGTCGAGGTTATCTCACCAATAACTGCATAAAAGAGATTTTCGATGTCGGCGAAACTCAGGTATTCCAGAACTGCAACGATAAAATTGTGACGACAACACCTCGGAGCTCAACTCCCCGGGACACTACCACAACCCCTAAATGTCAGGAGGCACCAAGAACAATGTTCTCATCACAAAACTATCAGAACGATTCCAAGATACCAGCGTGATCCTAAAATTTTTTTGTAGTGAAATTTGAGAAGAGAAGAGTCAAAACTCTACGTCAGGAGGCCTCACTAGAGCGACAAAGGGACTGAGGAGTAAACATAATCCTACTCTCCGATATATATATAATCCTATAAGACTCCAAACATTTTTCTAGACTCAACAACGTCAGCGATTTGATCAAGCAGGGGGCTCCTAAGTCGGGGAAGGCTCTGATTACGAACTTGTAACACCCACGATGCGGCTATATCTCCCAGGTGTCGGGGCACGACTTAGAGGCATAACCGCTTAGTAGGCATGTCGCAAGAGGGGTAATCTTTACACATCCCATGTACTGAATAAGAATGGGATAAAGAGTTGGCTTACAATCGCCACTTCACACAATACATAAATATAGCATTACATCATCCAGAATACAATCAAGGTCCAACTACGGAACCAAAATAAAGACAACCCCAAATGCATAGGTCCCCGATCGCCCCGAATGGGCTCCACTACTGATCAACTGGAAACGAAACAACACAATGAACACGATCTTCATCGAGCTCCCACTTGAGCTCAGCTACGTCACCTGCGCTGGTGTCAACGGCACCTGCAACTGGTTTTGGAAGTAATCTGTGAGTCACGGGGACTCAGCAATCTCACACCCGCGAGATCAAGACTATTTAAGCTTATGGGTAGGAAAGGGTAGTGAGGTAGTGCTACAGCAAGCACTAGCATATATGGTGGCTAACATACGCAAATGAGAGCGAGAAGAGGAGCAAAGCACGATCGTGAACTAGAAGTGATCAAGAAGTGATCTTGAAACTACTTACGCTCAAGCATAACACAAGACCGTGTTGACTTCCCGGACTCCGCCGGAAAGAGACCATCACGGCTACACACGCGGTTGATGCATTTTAATTAAGTTAAGTGTCAAGTTCTCTACAACCAGACATTAACAAATTCCCATCTGCCCATAACCGCGCGCATGACTTTCGTAAGTTCAAACCCTGCAGGGGTGTCCCAACTTAGCCCATCACAAGCTCTTGCGGTCAATGAAGGATATTCCTTCTCCCAGGAAGACCCGATCAGACTCGGAATCCCGGTTACAAGACATTTTGACAATGGTAAAACAAGACCAGCAAAGCCGCCCGAATGTGCCGATGAATCCCGATAGGAGCTGCACATATCTCGTTCTCAGGGCACACCGGATGAGCAAGACGTCAGGTTGGCATAGACCCTGGTTGCCCAGGGGGCGCCGGACATCGCTCAGGTTGGACCAACACTTAGAGAAGCATTGGCCCGGGGGTTTAAAATAAAGATGACTCTTGAGTCTGTAGAACCAAGGGAAAAAGGCTTAGGTGGCAAATGGTAAAACCAAGGTTGGGCCTTGCTGGAGGAGTTTTATTCAAGGCGAACTGTCAAGGGGTTCCCATTATAACCCAACCACGTAAGGAACGCAAAATCAAGGAACATAACACAGGTATGACGGGAACTAAGGCGGCAAGAGTGGAACAAAACACCAGGCATAAGGCTGAGCCTTCCACCCTTTACCAAGTATATAGTTGCATTAAGGTAAACAAGATATAAATAATGATATCCCAACAAATCCATGTTCCAACATGGAACAAACTTCATCTTCATCTTCACCTGCAACTAGCAACGCTATAAGAGGGGCTGAGCAAAGTGGTAATATATCCAAACAACGGTTTGCTAGGAAAAGGTGGGTTAGAGGCTGGACATGGCAATATGGGAGGCATAATATAGCAAGTGGTAGGTATCGCAACATAGCAATAGAGCGAGCAACTAGCAAGCAAAGATAGACGTGATTTCGATGGTATGTTCATCTTGCCTGAGATCCCACAAGGAAGAAGAACGAGTCCATGAAGAAGACAAACGAGCATAGTCGAACGGATCCTCACAAACGCGGCGTTATCGGAACTAACCCGAAGAAGCAACACCGTAAAGAAGCAAACAACATAGTAAACAACCATCACATAACATGGCATGATGCACAACCAAGTATGATGCATGTCCGGTTTAATGATTCATGGCAAAGTGCACAAACAAATACTACAAGTTAAGTGGAGCTCAATATGCAACGAGTTGCATATTGACGGAACATCACATCAATTATTTAGTTCACTCTCGTTTATGTACCCAACAATATTAAGTGTTGTTAAACATGGCAAGAGGTGGAGCATAAGTAAACTAAACATTAAGGCAAGTTTAAATGAGGCCGGAACAACAAATAACAATTCCGTTAAATCCCCATATGCATTTAGCAATTTGGTACAACAACAATTTTTAACACTTTAGATGTTATTAGCATGATGCGGATGGCATTTGCAAGTTTTATGCAATAATTATGAAAATGTTGATAAGAGCATGATATGAACCATTTTGTCATCGTGGCGGTAACGAAAGGGGTGCCACGACAATGACAATGGAAATGGTGCCACGGCAACCTTCTGGTTCCGATAGCTCACTGAGATACCGGTGCAAAAGGAAGTGGGCGTGAGTGTGTCATGCAAGATGGTGGGGTGCTCCCAGATACCGGGTTCCCACATGTCGACGGCAAGGCAACGAGGAACTCGCAAAGAACAACTCGGACATGGTGCAGCCACGATCATCTCATACATCACATGCATTCATTCATAGGCGGTCGTCTCGGAGTTATACCTTCGAAGCGTGCGTCTCCGGATGATTCAGGTTCGATGTTAGCGAAAGTAGTGGTACTCGGAGTCTTGTCAAACCCAAGCGACGGTAGTCATACACGACACGTTGTGGAAGTAGTTGTACTCGCGGACTTCGACGGCGGCAGTCGTTCAAGGTCTTGGCGGTTCGTCGTGTAGCCGTACGTGTTCGACGTGGTACACGGTTCGAAGTCGAGCATGTCCCGTAGATGTTCAGGGTCACCGTGAGGAACTTGTCGAATTCAGGGTCTCAGTCGTCGGTAGAGGTACACGCATTCTTGGTACTTGCCGTTCTTAGCGATTCTGAAAATGGCGGTAGAAGTATTTGACGAGTCATGATGTAGTCGAGCTTGACAGAAAAAAAACGGGTCTCCTCCAGGACTTGATGCATCCGAGTTTTTCGGGTTTGTAGTTGTACAAAATCCACGGGGCGGTCTTGGCATGCAACGAACACAGCATGATGTACAGGTGTAGTGGAGGCCCTGGCATCCCGCAACAATAGTAAGGAAGGCAAGGACGCGACCGTTGGTGAGGTTGTAGCGGCCTTGGGCGTGAACTCCGGCGACGGAACGAGGGGAACGGCGTGTTCCCAGATGGAGGAGGACGGGGCCAGATGGATCTAGCTAGAGTAGAACGGAGGCGGCGGGGTGAGCTCGACGGAGGCGAAGCCACGGACGCAGGGGCCGTGCGTGCAGAGTAGAGGCGGGTAGCAGGAGCGGCAGGAGGATGGCCGGCGCTGGTCGTGGTCGCCGGCAGCAACCAGACACGATGGCGGGGCTTGGTGGAGCTCGGCGGCCTGGTTCCACGGACGCAGACAAGGACGACAGCGGGCGGCCGTGAGGGACCTCCTATCCAAGGCGTAGCGGTGGGAGCTCCGGCCTGGGTAGTCGGGGACGAGGCCAAAGCCGGGGAGGGAGCGGCCGGCGAAGGCCGGAGCCAGAAGTCGAGGCGGCGGCTTCCATGGATGAGGCAGGAGGAGGCGCGAGTGGCAGGAGGCGCTGGTGTGGTCGCGCACGCAGGGCGGCGGAGCTGCGGGTCCTGGTGGCGGGGCCGAGGAGATGAGGCCGAGGGAAGCGGGACGAGGGGTGCAGCGCGAGGGAGAGATGGGATCGAGGGAAGGGAGTGGCTGCCAGGGAGATGGGGATCATGGTGACAGCGCTGGAGGAAGGATCGAACAGGGGAGAGGAGATGGGCTCTCTCCCCGTGCTAGGGTTTAGAATGGATTGGGCACTGATGGGCCTAGGCGCAGATGGTTGGGAGGCCCAGCTGGGCTGGCTTCCCTCCTCCCTCTCTTTAAAAAAAATCCTCAGATTCTCAAAAAAAAAAAATCCTCTCTGCCATTTTCTTTCAGAAAAACAACAAAGAAAGAAAAGGAGCGAAAGAAAGAGATAGAGAAAGAATTTGTGCAGGAGGCCAATTTTTCTAGGGATCACAAAGTGAGATTGATCCACGAAAAATACATTTGACACTGTTTTGGAAGGATTGCATTTGAACATATTTGAATGTGATTCAAATAAGTTTGAATTAGGAAAACATTTTTGGAGAGTCCAAAAATGTTTGGAATTTTGTGGAGATCGCAAAGACATGAGAGTTTACATTGCAACTGTGTTTGCAGTTAATTCCAAACTAATGGAATATTTATAGTAGCTCCCTAATTACTGGGAGGATATGTTATAAAGAGAAACCACCATGTGAGTTTCCTCTGTTTAAATGGACCAAAGATGCATGCAATTTATTTAGGTGAGTTTTAGTTAGCTTTAAGAAAAAGATGGCATGATGCCATGATGCCATGCAAAATATGCAATGATGAATGCAATGAACCAAACAAATCACACGACGAAAGCCGGAAACCCTGGAAGGCATCTGAAGCTCCGGTCTTGGGGAGTCACAAAGACGTAGCAAAAATAAGCGTCGGAACAATATCGAAGAAACTGAGGATACGACATGTCGTGGAATTGTCACGGCAGATGTCCTAGAGCAAGGACTTAGTCGTAGGGCCATCACACTAGGAAGCTTAAAGGGGTTAATCGGGACAAAGGACACGAGAGAGTCTTATACTAGTTCGGCCCCTTACGATGAAGGTAAAAGCCTACGTCTAGTTGGGATTGGTATTGCTGAGGTTTCGATGACCAAGAGGCTCAACTCGCCGGCTTGGTTATCGACTTGTTGTTTTTCTTTTCCTAAGTCGCCACCGGGTCGTCCCCTTATATACATGGGTTGACGCCTGGTGGCCTACAGAGTCTCGGACGGCTCATAATCGTGTCTGGCTCGGTGACTTCTTTTACATGCCTTTCTTTACAAGTCTTTCCTTACATATGACGGTTCATAATATTGGGCCTTAAACCGTCTTCAGGCCTTTGGGCCTTCTATAAGGCTTAATAAACTATAATCTTGAATGTTTACTGGGCTTCTTTGTGTAACCCGCCATTGGGGCTGACCCGGCCCCTCCTGGGCGGGTCATAACTGATAGTAATATCTCCAACATTAGGCCCCAGGTTGACTTTGAACTTCGTTCCTTGTCAATCTTCAATACTTAGACAAAAATCCATCTTCTTATCTTTGCTAAAATTTTCTTGTAACCCGCCGTGACATCACCTCTTGAAAATGCAAAAAACTTTCATGACATCATCCTCCAACGGATCTTTTATCTTTAATGTTTCCCGAGAATCGAGGCGCCTGTATAGCTGGATAACCATTTATTCGGCTCTTCCTTGATCTTTGCGCCCGTCTGTTCACCTTTCCCCTTATAAATAGGCTCGCCCCGGCCTTCCTCATTCTTCTCTCTCTCTCTCTCTGTCTTCTTCCTCTCGTGACCCTGCTACTGCTCGAGCTTTGCCGCCGCCGCGCTCCACCTCCGTCTCCGTCAACCTTGGCCGCTGCATCAACCCGAGTTGGTTCAGAGAAACGGCGGCGACTTCCGCAAAAGATCTGTAGCTGTAAGTTCTCACTTTCCCGCTCCTCAGATCCATGTTTAGGGTTTCTGCGTGTTCTTTGCAGTTCGTCATGGCTTCTTCGTAGTTCTTCCACTGCCTCCTCTTTTTGATCCAAAAGAGATGTATGTTCATGTAGTAGTTGTTTGGTGCCTCCTTTTGATACTAGCAGACTTCTTTTTCTTGTACAAGAGCTATATTTAGATTTGATGAACTCATCTGGGCTGTATTTTTAGGTCTAGAATTTTTTTCATTTTGAACATCCATTTGATCTGAAATAATATCAAGCATTTTGGGAAACTTGTTTGTCCCAACACTTAGCTGAAACCGCTTTCTAAAAGAATATATAGTCATGGCGGCTTACCGCACCTGCTTTCTTTTCCTTATATGTCATTAGGCCTTAGTTAAGCTGCCATTACTTGTTTTGCATCTTCATCCCTTAACTGTTAATCTCACCATTTAAACTGAACCGACATGTTGCTTTTATTTTCAGTTCCTTGCACATCATACCGTCCAAAATGCCAACCATCTATAACTGGGTTCCCTCAACCATAACTGAGGAACGTTTAAAAGAGTTCTTCATCATAGGATTTCTGCCAGCGAAAACCATCATGTCTTACCGTGCCCCTTACCCGGAAGAAGAACGGCCCAATCTGAGAGATGGTGAGGTGATCGTTTTTACTGACCACCTGAACCGTGGCTTCTCACCGCCCGGCTCAAAGTTCTTCGGAGAGGTCCTCCATTTTTTCAAGCTCCATCCTCAAGATATCGGGCCTAATTCCATATCTAACATTTGTAACTTCCAAGTACTCTATGAAGTATATCTTCAACAAGAGACGACCGTGGAGTTATTTAGGGAATACTTTTATCTGAACCGGCAGAATGAGTGAACCAACGACCTTAGCTTAGAACTTGGAGGCATATCAATTCAGCGCCGACAGGGTGCCGTCTTTCCCCTTATTGTCTTACAGAGCCACCCAAAGGACTGGAACCAGACTTTGGTTCTACTGCCAGGACACTTCACCAGCAAACGAGAAGCCCCTGCCGGGTTATCGCCCCGATCGTCTTGACTCCAAGTTCGCGCTTCCTGATAAGATGACTGTCGCTGAACGCAAGAGGCTGATTCCATCCACCAAAAGGATCAACGCTCTGTTGGGGAACGGGTTAACTGGAGTTGATCTGACCCGCTGTTGGATCTCATGGCGGGTCATCCCTTTGAGCCGCCGGTCAAAGCTGATGTATGATTACGGTGGAGGCCCGGATGACTCTCTTCGTCACAGCCCCGTTCAATTAACAGAAGAAGATATTGTCTCAATGTCAACTCTTCTGGTGAACGGGAAATACGAAGATTGTAGTGTCGTCGGGTTAAACCCCTTCTGCCAGCTTAACCCGGTTCCAGAAGTAAGGATGTTATTATTTGGCTCTTTAGTATTTTTCTAGCCGTATTGTTTTAATACTTGCCTGACTCTTTACCTTGTTTTTACCTGTCTGCAGGCCAATTTTGACTTCTGGAAAGTTAAGTATGACCACGAGGCGGCCAACAAAGCGAAAGCCGCCGCCATAAATGCCAAGAAAACGACCCGGAGGTCAAAAAGGAAGAAAAAGAGCACTGCTGAAGATTTGAAGAAGCTTGATGATACATCTGACTCAGAGGTAGCCCTTGATTCCCTTGGCCAATTTTTTAACAATCTTATTGACACTGATCATTACCAGGATGACACTGGGGCCAGTCAGGCTGTGGAAGCAGAGGTAACTATCATTTCCTCCGACTCAGAGCCCTTGCCAAGACAAAAAGTTAGACGAGTGATCCGTAAAGTAAGGTTTTCTAACCCTTTAGCTCACTTGGATCCCAACTTTCGTTTGAAAAAGCAGCAACATGAAAGCCGCCGTCAAGCTTGGACTGAAGATGAACCGGTTGTCGTTCTTCAACAAACTCCTCGGAAACGCCCGAATGAGGTTTACTTATTTCTGTCTTTAACTCTGTTTAATGGATCTTTCTCGTTGTATTTCTTTTAACTCTATTTTACCCTTTCAGGAGGTGTCTCGCTCTTCTGGCGACTCATCGCAGACGCAATTCCCGGCTTTCAAGACTGCCCCGGGTAATCAGAAATCCTCCTTTCTTTCGGGTTGTTCAATTGTATCTTTGTACTGACAGCCCTGCAACATCTCTCTTAGTGGTCAAGCTAAATCCAAGAAAGCAAAGGCAGCTAAGCCGGCCGAAGACCCGCCAGTGCTGGCATCTGACCCGGCCAGGCCATCTTCTCCATTAACTGACGCTCCAGAAGACCCGCCTGTTGACACCGAAACAAATCCTCCTGAGCCATCATTTGATGAGACCACTGTGAATCCTTCCACAACCGGACCATCAAGCTCAGCCAACCTGCCGTCTCCATCTGCACAAGATGTTCAGATTACCGGGAGCCATTTTATTGAACCGGGGAATCCAACCGTGCTGGCTCGCCACACGGAAAAACAAGAGGCATTGGAGAGGCAGAAAGTGCGTTTCGCCGTTGCCAATTATGATCATCTAAATGCCAATGATATTTTGTCCGGTTATCTCAGCCATGTGCACTCTAGTCGCGACTCTGAGACTGAAATGGTCAAGCAGCTGTAGTTAAAATACGAGGTACGCTCTTCCGGCTTATCTATATTCCTTCAGCCCCCAAGTCTTCGGATTATGAGAGAAACGAATGATCTGTAGACTTTAAAATATAGGCCGAAACCTTTACCTTTGAAATGTTTCTTGAACTCAAAGCTTCACCTGTAGTCCCCAAGGGCCGGTTCATTTTGATCATAAATGAGCCGGTACTTTAAATTGTTTGGGACCGTATTCAAAGTACTTAATACTCCGACTTAACCTTGATAAACTTGCTGAACTGCATACATTAGCCCCCAAGTGCCAAGTGTTGTTACTTTGTAAGGTACTTGGGACTTAAATATGTCTGTAGAGTCGTAAAAATTTGATTTGGCATACATTAGCCCCCAAGTGTCAGTGGTTTTTTGTAAAGTACTTGAGACTTGAATCTTGATTTTTGAACTTGAAACCAAATCTTGACTCATCTGAATGTTTTGCAGAATGCCTTATCTGAATTGAACTCGCAATTGACTGATGTGTAGACCCGGCTGGCGGGCCAGGAGGCAGAAATCCAATCTACTAACTCCAAACTGCAAATAAGTCTCTCTGAGACGGAAAATTTAAAGACCAGCTTTGCTGCCAAGAAGAAAACTTGGGAGGAGGAAAAAATGCTTCTGACCTAGCATGCTGAGAAGGCCGAAACAACTCTTGAAGATATTTCAACAGATTTGAACGGGTTAAAGGGCCGGGTGTCTCAAATGGTAGCTTCCATCTTTGGTAAGCCATCCGACTTTAACTTTGTGTGCTTTTTGCTGATCAGGAGTATAAGCTGCCAGCTGACTTTGCGTATAAAATTTATGCAGGCCCTCGAAGCAAAAATCTGAGCCAAGACCCGTTGATTAAACTGAAGGAAGTATATACTTTGGTAGAACAACTATATATTGGTGCACAACAGGCTCTTGCCGCCATCTCTCCTACTAATCAAGGAGCCAACTGGCTCAGCAATGTCCTAAAGAAACTGTCAATCCTTCCTGCCAGGTTTCAAGAAGTGAAACGCTCCTGCGCGCGAGCCGGAGCTTTGACTGCCCTGAGCCGCTCCAAGGCTTGGGTGCTAGACCTAGACCCGACGGACGTGGACAAAGGCTATCCCACCGTGAAGGAAGACGAGTCTCGTTTTGATCAGGATGACTTCATGGCTTTGCGTGCGCGGAGTCTGGCCTCAGGCAACTACCCTTGGAGATGATACCAATGTTGATAAATACCAGCCGGGTTTTGATAGTGAGAATAAGAAGACGGCCACTCCCTTGTACAAGGTAACAAATTTGATCCCACCAATAAGAGAAGACACATTTGCCCCGGAAGTTGATCCGGTCAACCTGATCGACGATGAAGCCGAATTTGTCGCCGTGAATGGTTTTGATTGGTCAAAACCCAACTTCCAGCCAACAGAAGGTGGTGAACCGGTAAGGGAGGAACAATGATCATCTTCATGGGCTTATAAAGCCTTGTAATAGCTTATCTGTGAAAACAATGTATGCTTTGATTATGCCATCGCGCATAAAACACTTTTATGTGAGTCTGTGTTTCCTAATGCCAATGTATGCATCATATTTAATATTTGTTTCTACAATGTTTGAACTCTGTTCCTGTAGATACAAAGAAAAGACTGGCTTGGCGGCTTAGAACCAAACGGGTTAAAACACCCAATTTATAGCCAATACATTTACCACAATAGGAACCAGAGACAGATATAAATAAAGGACAAGGGCTGAAACTAACTCTTTTAGTTAATGCAGCAGGTAATTGCGTATAAGTAATAACCATACCTTGTACCTTTTGATCCTTAGACCGCCGGCTTTAAATAACCTGGGTGATGAATTTGATAATTCAATCTTTATGAGAAGCCAATGCTTTTTTGAATACTCAATGATCATTATACCTTGGTAGGTTGCACCTCTTGATCCTTAAACCGCCAGTTTGAATGACCCGGGCGGCTGTGTTGTCAAATAGTCGAGCCGATGAAGAAGACCGGGCTAATTATTTGTAATATTGAAACAACAAAAAACTAAAAGGCAAGCAACAGATAATAAGAATAATTTAACCCTTTATTCAAAAGGTTGGGGGTTTCTGATTCGAATACGATCATAAAACCGGACCAAAGGGGTTAAGCTAAGGTTCGAATACGACCATATAGCCCCCAGTGGCTTTGGTGTTGCGCCGATCAAGAGGGTACCGACAGCTGTGTTCTCTTTGGTTCGAATACGACCTATGTTTGAACAAGAAGCCCCCAAATGACCTTGAGAGGTTTTTAACGACCCTGATTTGAATACGATCCAAGTCGGACCCAAAAGGGGTTAAGCTATGATTCGGATACGATCAAGAAGCCCCCAAGTGACTTTGGCCTTGAGCCGATCAAGAGGGTTACGACAACTATGTTCTCTTTGGTTCGAATATGACCTATGTTTGAACAGGAAGCCCCCAAGTGACCATGAGATTTGCAGCTAGATTCGGATATGATCATAAGCTGGACCAAAAAGGTTAAACTTGATTCAAATATGATCAGTTCCTTAATAGTCATTTGAAAATTAGAAATAACAAAGATGCATAATGTTTGAAAAGAAAAGAGACCGATGGTCTTACTTTATTGCTTATCATGGTATACACAATGTTAAAGTATGTACATGATGAGAGCCGGTGGCTCAGGTGTAGTATGGCCGAAGTTAAGCAATGTTCCACGGCCGGCAGGTCTCCTCCTCAGACTTACGTGAATCTTTGTGCTCTCGAACGTCAATGAGGTAATATGACCCGTTGTTTAAGTTCTTACTGACCACAAAGGGTCCTTCCCAAGGTGGGGATAACTTGTGTGCATCTGACAGATCCTGGATGAGCCGGAGCACCAAGTCGCCTTCCTGAAAAGTCCTGGACTTAACCCGACGGCTGTGATAACGGTGCAGGTCTTGTTGATAAATTGCTGACCGGGCCGCTGCTAAGTCTCTTTCTTCATCCAACAAGTCAAGTGCATCCTGTCTGGCTTGTTCATTATTAGCTTCAACATAAGCCACCACACGTGGCGAGTCATGACGGATGTCACTAGGCAACACTGCTTCTGCTCCATAAACCATGAAGAAAGGTGTGTAACCTGTAGACCTGTTAGGTGTGGTGTTGATACTCCACAACACCGAGGGTAATTCCTCTACCCAACAACCCGACGTTCGCTGTAAAGGAACCATAAGCCAAGGTTTGAGCCCTTTCAAAATTTCCTGATTGGCTCTCTCAGCTTGACCATTGGATTGAGGATGAGCTACAGAAGAAACATCAAGCCGAATGTGCTCTCATTGACAAAACTCCTCCATAGCCCCTTGGGACAGATTAGTGCCATTGTCAGTGATAATGTTGTGTGGAAAACCAAAATGGAAGATCACCTTTTTCATGAACTGAAACGCCGTGGCCGCGTCACACTTACTCACAGGCTCCGCCTCAACCCACTTGGTGAATTTATCAACTACCACCAAGAGATGTGTCTTTTTATCCTTAGACCTTTTGAAAGGTCCCACCATGTCAAGCCCCCAGACCGCAAACGGCCAAGTGATTGGAATCATCCGGAGCTCTTGAGCCGGCACATGCGCTCGTCGTGCAAACTTTTGACATCCATCACATCTACTGACCAGATCTTCTGCATCAGCGTGAGCCGTCAACCAGTAAAAACCGTGACGAAACACCTTGGCCACCAAAGATTTTGACTCGGTGTGATGACCACAGTCGCCTTCATGGATCTCACGAAGGATTTCTTGACCTTCTTTGGGGGAAACACACTGCTGAAACGCTCCGAAAACACTACGATGGTATAACTCTCCATCCGAAATCGTCATTGACTTAGACCGCCGGGTTATCTGTCGAGCCAGGGTCTCATCCGCTGGCAACTCTCCCCGGGTCATGTAAGCCAAGAATGGTACTGTCCAATCTGGGATGCCATGAAGAGCCGCCACCAAGTGCGCCTCCGGGTCAGGAACAACTAAATCTTCTTCTGTGGGCAACTTGACAGAGGGGTTATGCAAAACATCCAAAAAGGTGTTAGGTGGTACCGGCTTATGCTGAGACCCCAACCGGCTTAAGGCATCAGCCGCTTCGTTCTTTCGACGGTCAATGTGCTCCACCTGATAACCTTTAAAATGCCCTGCAATGGCATCAACCTCCCGGCGATAAGCCGCCATGAGAGGGTCCTTGGAATCCCACTTGCCAGATACCTGTTGAGCCACTAGATCTGAGTCGCCAAGACATCTGACCCGGCTCAAACTCATCTCTTTTGCCACTCAAAGACCATGGAGCAAGGCTTCATACTCTGATGCATTGTTAGTGCAAGGAAACATCAACCGTAACACATAACAAAATTTGTCACCTCGCGGAGAAGTTAACACAACTCCAGCCCCGAGCCTTCCAACTGTCTGGACCCATCAAAATGAATAGTCCAATACGTGTTGTCTGGTTTCTCTTCTGGCATCTACATCTCTGTCCAGTCATTAATGAAGTCGACCAGTGCTTGAGATTTGATCGCAGTACGTGGCACATACTTTAACCCATGAGACCCAAGCTCAATTACCCACTTGGCGACTCGCCCAGTGGCTTATCTATGTTGAATGATGTCTCCCAAAGGAGCAGAGCTAACCATGGTGATTGGATGTCCCTGAAAATAATGCTTAAGCTTCCGGCTTGCCATGAACACCCCATATACGAGCTTCTGCCAATGTGGATATCGTTGCTTGGATTCAATCAACACCTCACTGACATAGTAAACCGGCCGTTGAACCGGATGTTCCTTGCCAGCCTCCGTGCGACCACCACAATAGCCACACTAACAGCTCGTGAGTTGGCAGCCACGTATAATAACAACGACTCTTTTTCAACTGGAGCAGCAAGGACTGGCGACTCAGCAAGCTGTGTCTTCAAATCCTCAAAAGCAGTATTTGCAGCATCACTCCAAATAGAAGCATCTGTTTTCTTCATCATCTGATACAAAGGCATTGCCTTCTCCGCTAACCGGCTTATGAACCAGCTCAAAGCAGCAACACGATCCGCCAGCCGCTGAGCGTCATTGATGCATGTTTGTTTGGATAGGGATGTAATTGCCTTGATTTTCTCTGAGTTAGCTTCAATACCTCGGTTGGACACCAAAAAACCCAAGATCTTGCCGGCTGGGACTCCAAAAACACACTTGGCCGGGTTAAGCATCATTTTGTAGATCCAGAGATTATCGAAAGTCTCTTTCAGATCTGTAACCAAGTTTCTTCCTTCCTGGATTTTACCACTATATCATCCACATAAGCATGAACATTGTGCCCAATTTGATCGTGAAGACAATTCTGCACACACCGTTGGTAAGTCGCCTGGGCACTCTTAAGCCCAAAAGTTATAGACACATAGCAGAAAGCTCCAAAAGGAGTGATAAAAGCCGTCTTCTCCTGATCTTTGACCGCCATCTTAATCTGATGATAACCTGAATAAGCATCCAAGAAACTCAAACGCGCGCAACCCGCCGTAGCATCAATGATCTGATCAATACGGGGGAGTGCAAAAGGATCAGCCGGACATGCCTTGTTCAGATCGGTGTAATCCACACACATACGCCACGTGCTATTCTTTTTGAGTACAAGCACCGGGTTAGCTAACCATTCGGGGTGAAAGACCTCCACAATGAACCCGGCCACCAAGAGCCGGGCCACCTCTTCTCCAATGGCCTTGCGCCTTTCCTCATTGAACCGTCGGAGAAACTGTCTGATAGGTTTGAACTTTGGATCAACATTAAGAGTGTGCTCAGCGAGTTCCCTCAGGACACCCGGCATGTCTGAAGGTTTCCATGCAAAGGTGTCCCGGTTCTCACGGATGAACTCGATGAGCATGCTTTCCTATTTCGGATCCAAGTTTGCACTGATGATGAACTGCTTGGATGAGTCGCCAGGCACAAAGTCAACCATCTTAGTGTCATCAGCTGATTTGAATTTCAACACCGTCTCATGCTCTGTTGTTGGTTTCTTTAATGACGTCATGTCTGCCGGGTCAACATGATCCTTGTAAAATTTTAACTCCTCTGTTGCACAAACAGATTCAGCATAGGCAGCATCAACTTCTTCACACTCCAAGGCTACCTTCCGGCTGCCATGTACTGTAATGGTACCCTTATGACCCGGCATCTTGAGCTGCAAGTACACATAACACGGCCAAGCCATGAACTTGGCATAAGCCGGCCGTCCAAACAGAGCATGATGTGGACTTTTGATCTTAACCACCTCAAAGGTTAACTTTTCTGCTCTGGAGTCATACTCATCCCCAAAGGCTACTTCCAGTTCAATCTTACCAACTGGATATGCCGATTTACCAGGTACCACATCATGAAAAATAGTGTTGGTTTGTTTAAGATTTTTATCAGTCAATCCCATCTGGTGGAATGTCTCATAGTAGAGGATGTCGATGCTGCTGCCTCCATCCATGAGCACCTTAGTGAACTTGTATCCACCAACCTTAGGTGCCACTACCAAGGCCAAGTGACCCGGATTATCAACCGGGGGCGGGTGATCCTCTCTGCTCCACACAATGGGCTGCTCTGACCAACGTAGATAACATGGAATCGCCGGCTCAACGGCATTGACGGCCCTCTTGTGAAGCTTCCGGTCCCTCTTACATAAACTAGTGGTGAATACATGGTATTGCCCACTGCTCAGCTGTTTCGGGTTGCTCTGATAACCGGATTGTTGCTGATGATTACCCTGGCCGGGTTGTTGATTATATCCTCCTTGGTTACCAGGATGGCCCTGACCGTGAAATCCTCCTCCACCTGAACCGGCGCCTGGGCCGTAAAAACCGCCTCCTCCTGAACCGCCACTTGGACCATGACCTCCATCAAATGTGTTTGAATTTTTAAACGCCTTCATGATCGTACAATCTTTCCACAGGTGGGTGGCTGGCTTCTCCCGGGTATCGTGCTTTGGACAAGGTTCATTTAATAACTGCTCAAGGGTGGGACCTGACCCGCCCGACCGAGGGGGCTGTCTGCCCTTGCACCGTTGATTATCGCCCTGTGCATTGGTGTTAGCAACAAACTCATCAGCCTTATGTTTATTACCTCCCTGATTTGCCGGGTTATACTGGTGACCCTTGCCGTTGCCGTTCTTCTTTCCCTTCGTTGCCTTTTCTTCATCAGACACCGGGTCCTTGGTAGTGTCAGAATCAGCATACTTGACGAGAGCCGCCATCAACGTTCCCATGTCATTACAGTCACGCTTGAGCCGCCCCAGCTTCTGCTTCAGAGGTTCAAAACGGCAATTTTTCTCCAACATCAAGACTGCTGAGCCGGCATCCATCTTATCAGATGAATGTATTATCTCCTTGACCCGGCGTACCCAATGGGTTGTGGATTCACCATCCTCTTGCTTGCAATTGGTCATGTCCACAATCGACATAGGCTGCTTACACATGTCCTTAAAGTTCTGGATGAACCGGGCCTTCAACTCCGCCCATGAGCCGATAGAATTGGGTGGCAATCCCTTCAACCAAGTATGAGCTATTCCATCTAACATCATGGTGAAATACTTGGCCATTGCAGCATCGCTGACCTCCAATAACTCCATAGCCTTCTCGTAACTCTCAATCCAAGCCCCAGGCTACAGGTCAGCTGTATAATTAGGCACTTTATGAGGCCCCTTGAAGTCCTTTGGCAAACGCTCATTACGTATGGCTGGCACCAAGCAAGGCACACCTCCGGTTCTTGTGGCCACTCCTGCCTCGACCGAGGTTGCTGGATAAGCCGGAAAAGTTTGATGAGCCGCCTGATCTGCTGCCATTTGAGCTGCTTGTTCCGCCTCTTGACGAATCCTCTCCTGATCCGCCAAGTTAAGGGCTCCAGCCCGCACCGTCTCATGCCTGTATGGCCGGTTGTGGTGTTGAGCATTGCTTGACATATCTGCGGACTCCATATGCCTACTGTAACTCGGGCTCTGGCTTGGGTGAGGAGTTGAATGGATCCTGTCTGGACTGTAGGAGTACGCATCCTGCTGCGCCAAAGCTGTTTGAAGAAGTTCTCTTACACTCCGTGTTTCGATTGCCGCCGGTGAGTCACCTTCCATCGGAAGAGCCGCCAAACGAGCCGATGCTGCGATGAGGTTTTCCAAAGGGTTGGAGAAGTGACCCGGCGGTGTTGGTACATAATGAGGTGGAGCGGCAATTATACGAGGTGGTTCCATGGCAGATGGCTGAACCGGTGCGCCGGGTGTCGTGATCCGGTTCGCCTCCGGTGGGTTGCTTGCCCCAGCCCTGGGTGTATGGAATAGGTTCCTAGGATCAAGCGCTAGAGGTAGACGTGACTGAGTTTTCTGATGCCTCCTCCTCATGACCTCGTTTGATGCGTTAAGATCCACCGAGAGCCGGAAGGTCTCCACTTGAAGCTGTTGAGCACGAACATCCAAAGCCGGCCGCTCCGCTGCCATCCTGACTTCCTCTGCGGCTAGATTTTCCTTAGCTTGCACCATCTCTTCACGTACATGTGCCACCTCTGCATCATGCTGGGCTTTATCTGTCGGCTCTACCACAGCGGTCAACAGAGTTGTCAGTTTATCCATGAGGTCCATTAGAATCTGAGCCGGGGGCGCGCGGGTCTCCTGACCCGGCTACAGCCGACCCGGTACCTGTTACTACCGCTGCTGTAGAGTTCTGCCCGAGTTGTGTCCCTGCCATGAAGACTCCGGCCCAATTCGGCGGCTCAAGAGGGTCCGAAATACTGCTGCCATCGGAACAACCCCCGAGAATGCCGTCTTGCAGCTGGTACAAAGAGCCCGTCTCGCCCGTTGATGATGCTGTGTCAGAACAGACGGCCGTCTCACCGCCCTCCACCAATCCTTCAGAGTATTCACCGTCGTGGACGCAGCCGATGAAGGCATGCTTCAGGACAGATTGAACATGGGTGGTCCTTGCGTGCTGAGCCGTTTCGATGAGGTTGGTGCGGACGTCCGGCTCAGGGCCTGACTCGCCGATCCGGCCTATGAAGACGTGAATTCCACCGAAGGGGACCCGGTACCCGTACTCAATTGAGCCGGCCTCGGGGCCCCAGCCTTCGTCGTCGATGTAGAGCTTGCCGCGACGACTCTTGGTCATACGGCCCAGAGCGTATCCCTCGAGCCCTTCGAAATTACCCTTCAAGAACTCAAATCCACCGTGCGCTGGCCCCATGGTGGGCGCCAACTATCATGGAATTGTCACGACAGATGTCCTAGAGCAAGGACTTAGTCGTAGGGCCATCACACTAGGAAGCTTAAAGGGGTTAATCGGGACAAAGGACACGGGAGAGTTTTATACTAGTTCAACCCCTTACGATGAAGGTAAAGCCTACGTCTAGTTGGGATTGGTATTGCTGAGGTTTCGATCACCAAGAGGCTCAACTCGCCGGCTTGGTTATCGACTTGTTGTTTTTCTTTTCCTAAGCCGCCACCGGGTCATCCCCTTATATACATGAGTTGACGCCTGGTGGCCTACAGAGTCCCGGCCGGCTCATAATCGTGTCCGGCTCGGTGACTTCTTTTACATGCCCTTTCTTTACAAGTCTTTCCTTACATATGACGGTTCATAATATCGGGCCTTAAACCGTATTCAGGCCTTTGGGACTTCTATAAGGCTTAATAA
Source organism: Triticum dicoccoides (assembly GCF_002162155.2). Lineage (NCBI taxonomy): Eukaryota > Viridiplantae > Streptophyta > Magnoliopsida > Poales > Poaceae > Triticum > Triticum dicoccoides. The sequence continues at coordinate 176,962,452 of NC_041388.1, read as the reverse complement.
ACTATAATCTTGAATGTTTACTGGGCTTCTTTGTGTAACCCGCCATTGGGGCTGACCCGGCCCCTCCTGGGCGGGTCATAACTGATAGTAATATCTCCAACACGACGGCCAATGCCAGATTCAGTGTCTCCAAACCCGGTCAGTGGAAGAAGCCATTCAAGGGGAATAGAGACAGTCCATCCAATTTGGACAAAATACTAGATAGGCCTTGCCAGATTCATGGCACCTCTAACAAGCCCGCCAACCACACCAACAGAAACTGCTGGGTTTTTAAGTAGGCGAGTAAACTAAATACCGAACACAAGGGGAAAGGACCTCAAAGAGAGGACGATGATGAGCCCCGTCCTCCGAACACAGGGGGACAGAATAAGTTCCCCCCTGAAGTGAAAACTGTGAACACGATATATGTCACTCACATCCCCAAAAGGGAGCACAAGCGCGCATTAAGGGATGTCTACGCTGTAGAGCTTGTCGTCCCAAAATTCAACCCATGGTTGGCCCGTCCGATCACTTTCGACCGCAGGGACCACCCAACCAGTATCCGCCATGGAGGTTCGGTGGCCCTGGTACTCGACCCTATAATCGACGGGTACCATCTTACGAGAGTCCTAATGGACAGTGGCATCAGCCTTAATTTGATCTATCCAGATACTGTCTGTAGGATGGGTATCAACCCCACAAGAATCAAGCCTAGCAACACTACCTTTGAAGGAGTGATACCCAGCGTGGAGGCCCACTGTACGGGATCCTTAACATTGTAAGTAGTCTTCGGTTCTCCGGACAACTTCCGAAGCAAAGACTTGATCTTCGACATCGTCCCCTTCCGCAGTGGTTATCATGCACTGCTCGAATGAACCGCTTTTGCCCGGTTTAATGTAGTTCCACATTATTCTTATCTGAAGCTGAAAATGCCCGGACGTCGTGGAGTCATCGCAGTTAATGGGAATATGGAGTGCTCCCTCCGTACTGAAGAGCATACCGCGGCCCTAGTAGCCGAAGTACAAGGCGGCCTTATTAAGCCGAACAACTCATCGGTCATCAAGACCCACAACACTACTAAACGTGTCAGACCCATGCCAGAGGCCGATAGTTTGGTGGATCCAGAGCTTGACTAGCGGTTTAGCCTCCGACGATCGCCTCATATGGTTGCGGCATATGTTCCACGGGTACATAACTATGCACAAAATACCTTGGGCAACGCCAGAGGCACACCAGATAAAAGGTCCATAACACGGCTTGACCCTATTCGGACCTCGAAGATATTTTCTATTTTCCTTTTTTTCCTCTTTTCAATTCTAGGTTCGCTATAAACCTACCTGAGCGATGGTCGCACGGGGACTCCCTTCTAGGCCCTCTGTTTAGCAGGTGACCAGACTATTTCCCTTTAAGGATATTTTATCAAGGAGAAAGGGCGCAGACGTGCAACAGGGCGCAATTGGGATCTTTGAACCATTACTTTTAGGCCCTGTATAAGCCTTTCCCTTGTGAAAACACTTTCGGCATGTAAAATGACCTTGGCCTTTGGGCACAATTTGTAATGACAGGTCTTGACGTATTAATCAGGGTATAAAGGAAGCAGTTGACCACCACTCTTGTTTGGTAATTTTTTTACATTATCATATGTATTCCCTCCCTACTTCCGCCTGCCAAACATTCTTTGGTCCGGCCTTAACACCAGGGGTTGTATCCGGCCCGGCACGTCTCCAAGTCTAAACCCCTATGTCGTACTCTTCGGCGTCCCAAATATTGCACTATATGCATCAGCTTGGAATCATGTCTTTGGTCTATAGTTGGGTTGCCCGGTGCTTGTGCTTACCACCTTACGTTCCATTTTTTTCGGCTAAGGTAGTAAAGGGAGAACTACTGTGATTGTATTTTTGGTTCATCCGGTCAAATACCTTAGTAGAGAAAGCCGAAAACTAACTATCATGATAATGCGAGAGCTAGTCAGCGATTCGGCGACTTAGTCTTATACTACAAATCGTTAGCGATTTATCCCATGTTATACGAGGGGCTGGTCTTCGCCCAGCCGCGTTGTAAGGGCACCATAGTTCGGATTGCCGCACACGCACCAGGGGCTAGTACTTAGCCACAAAGTCAAGCTTCCTATGGCTAAGTGAAAGTAATAAAGCCGCATAGTCTGATTGCCTGGTTCACCTTGTGGAAACCTCCTTCACGGACTAAGACGTTGGATAACGTGTGGTCACGCACTATGCCGAACACCCCCGTAGGATCTATGTGGGGGCTGAAGCCGACGATTGGCAACTTTTAGAATTAAATGGCCTCACAGGAGGAAAACGCTTAAGATAAAAGGCGCAAATATATTACAAGCATGGGTTCATAACATAGTTTTCACAGCCCGCACACATGTAATCAAATATCATGTCCTTAGAACACTGGCCCTCTACTATTCGGGCCCCTACCAGGATGTCTTTGAAGTACCTCTCTGGCTTGCGGTGGTCCTTCCCTTCGGGCGGGCCTGCGGTCGCCACGTCGATGGCCTTCATCTTTGCCCGGTGCATCTTACCGCAGGCGAAGGCCATCCGAGCACCCTCTATGCAGGCCGAACGCTTTATAGCATCAATTCAGGGCTGCACATCGACAAGCTGCTTCACCAAGCCGAAGTAGTTGCTGGGAATAGGTTCGACCGGCCAGAGTTGGACTATTAAGTCCTTCATGGCCAAGCCCGCCACCCTATGCAGCTCCATGAGCTGCTTCAGCTGGTCATTTAGAGGCGTCAGATGCTCCGGCGTGAGAAATTGTGACCAGAACTGCTTCTACGTCGAATTCCCCTCTATCGGATTTCGGGTTCTGGTAAAACCCTTAAGGTTCGAACACTAGGGTGCGCGCAAAGATCTCTGATACGTCTCCAACGTATCTACTTTTCCAAACACTTTTGCCCTTGTTTTAGACTCTAACTTGCATGATTTGAATGGAACTAAACCGGACTGACGCTGTTTTCAGCAGAATTACCATGGTGTTATTTATCTGCAGGAGCAAACATTCTCGGAATGACCTGAAACTTCATGGAGCCACTTTTCAGAAAATAAGAAAAATACCGGCAAAAGATGAAGGCCAGGGGGCCCACCACCTCCCCACGAGGGTGGGGGGTCCGCCTGCCCCCCTAGGGCGCGCCCCCCTACCTCGTGGGCCCCCTGTTGCCTCTCCGACTCCAACTCCAACTCTATATATTGAGTTTCGGGGAGAAAAAAGTCAAAGAGAAAAACTCATCGTGTTTTACGATACTGAGCCGCCGCCAAGCACTAAAACCTCTCGGGAGGGCTGATCTGGAGTCCGTTCGGGGCTCCGGAGAGGGGAATCCGTCGCCATCGTCATCATCAACCATCCTCCATCACCAATTTCATGATGCTCACCGCCGCGCATGAGTAATTCCATCGTAGGCTTGCTGGACGGTGATGGGTTGGATGGGATCTATAATGTAATCGAGTTAGTTTGGTTAGGGTTTGATCCCTAGTGTCTACTATGTTCTGAGATTGATGTTGCTATGACTTTGCTATGCTTAATGCTTGTCACTAGGGCCCGAGTGCCATGATTTCAGAGCTGAACCTATTATGTTTTCATCAATATATTAGGGTTCTTGATCCTATCTTGCAAGTCTATAGTCACCTATTATGTGTTATGACCCATTAACCCCGAAGTGACAATAATCTGGATACTTACCGGTGATGACCATAGTTTGAGGAGTTCATGTATTCACCATGTGTTAATGCTTTGTTCCGGTTCTCTATTAAAAGGAGGCCTTAATATCCCTTAGTTTTCGTAAGGACCCCGCTGCCACGGGAGGGTAGGACAAAAGATGTCATGCAAGTTCTTTTTCATAAGCACGTATGACTATATTAGGAATACATGCCTACATTACATTGATGAACTGGAGCTACTTCTGTGTCACCCTAGGTTATGACTGTTACATGATGAACCGCATCCGGCATAATTCTCCCTCACTGATCCATTGCCTACGAGCTTTCCATATATTGTTCTTCACTTATTTACTTTCCCGTTGCTATTGTTATCATCACTACCAAATACCAAAACCATTGCTTTTACTACTATTACCTTTTGCTACCGTTACCACTACTATCATATTACTTTGCTACTAAATACTTTGCTGCAGATATTAAGTTTCCAGGTGTGGTTGAATTGACAACTCAGCTGATAATACTTGAGAATATTCTTTGGCTCCCCTTGTGTCGAATCAACAAATTTGGGTTGAATACTCTACCCTCGAAAACTGTTGCGATCCCCTATACTTGTGGGTTATCAAGACTATTTTCTGGCGCCGTTGCCGGGGAGCATAGCTCTTTGAGTCACTTGGGATTTATATCTGCTTATCATTATGAAGAACTTGAGAGATACAAAAACCAAGATCTATCCCTCAACTACGAGGGGAGGTAAGGAACTGCCATCTAGCTCTACACTTGATTCACCTTCTATTATGAGTAAGTTTGCGACACCTACACCTGCTTCTGCTATTCGTTCTGATATGTCGCATGTTATTGATGATGGCACTTCTGCTATGCATGATACTTATGATGAAACTACCTCTATGCCTGATACTACTGTGCCACTTAGTGATTTTCTTGATCAACAAATTGCTAGGGCTAGAGAAATTGAAAATATTGAATCTGATGATACTGATGAAAGTGATGATGAAGAATCACTTGTTATTCCTATGGGTTATGTTTTTGATCAAGAAGCTTCTTTCGCTATTTTAGCTTGCAAAAATAGAAATGAACTCAAAAGGTTATTAGCTAAATGGAGTAAGCAATGTCTCAATGCTATAATGAAACCTGACCCTGCTTTTGCTACTTAACCTATCTTTGTTACTGATATGGATTATGAATTCTCTGTTGATCCTGATATAATTACTTTGGTTGAATCTGATCCTTTTCATGGTTATGAATCTGAAACTATTGTGGCACATCTTACTAAGTTGAATGATATAGCCACCCTGTTCACTAAAGATGAGAGAACTCGTTACTTTTACATCCTCAACATATTTCCGTTCCCATTAAAGGGTGATGCTAATATATGGTTTAATTCTCTTGATCCTGGTTGTGCGCGTAGTCCCCAGGATATGATTTATTACTTCTCTGCTAAATATTTCCCTGCTCATAAGAAATAAGCTGCTTTAAGGGATATATATAATTTTGTGCAAATTGAAGAAGAGAGTCTCCCACAAGCTTGGGGGAGGCTTCTCCAATTACTTAATGCTTTGCCTAATCATCCTCTTAAGAAAAATGAAATACTTGATATCTTTTATAATGGACTAACCGATGCCTCCAGAGATTACCTCCAAAGTTGTGCTGGTTCTGTTTTCATGGAAAAAACACCGGATGAAGCTAAAATTCTGTTGAATAATATGTTGACAAATGAAAATAATTGGACACCTCCGAAGCCAATTCCTGAGCCTATTCCTAAACCAACTCCGAAGAAGAGGTGTATTCTATTTCTCAGTCCGGAAGATATGCAAGAGGCAAAGAAATCTATGAAAGAAAAAGGTATTAAAGCTGAAGATGTCAAGAATTTACCTCCTATTGAAGAAATACATGGTCTTAATTTACCGCCTGTTGAAGAAACATATAATCCAAATCCTTCTCCTATTGAAGAAACTCATGGTCTTGATAACCCGACACAGGTAGTAAAGGTAAATTCTCTCTATAGATATGATAAAGCTGAAATCCCATTTACTAAATTTGCTAGCCCATGCTTAGATGAGTTCGATAAATTTATGGCTAAGCAAGAAGACTTTAATGCTTATTTTGGTAGACAATTGAAATACAATTCAAATATGCTTGAACACTTGGGTGATTATATGGCTAATGTCAAAGGTGAACTTAAATTTATTAGTAAACATGCTTCTATGGTTACCACTCAAGTAGAACAAGTACTTAAAGCTCAAAATGATTTGCTCAATGAATTGAATAGTAAAGATAATGATAATGCTGTTAGAGTGGCTACTAGAACTGGTAGAATGACTCAGGAACCTTTGTATCCTGAAGGCCACCCTAAGAGAATTGAGCAAGATTCTCGGAGAAATAATATAGATGTACCTAGTTCTTCTAAAAAGAAGAAAAATAAAAATGATAGGACTTTGCATGCTTTTAGTGAACCTATTACTGAAACACCTGAGAGTCCAAATGATATTTCTATTTCTGATGCTGAAACACAATCTGGTAATGAACCTGAAACTAGTGGTAATGCTAATGATAATGTTCATGATGATGTTCAACCTAGTAATGATAATGATATAGAAATTGAACCTGCTGTTGATCTTGATAACCCACAATCAAAGAATCAATGTTATGATAAAAAAGACTTTGCTGCTAGGAAACATGGTAAAGAAAGAGAGCCATGGGTTCAGAAACCCATGCCTTTTTCTCCCTAACCATCCAAGAAAAAGGATGATGTGGATTTTGAGCGCTTTGCTGAAATGATTAGGCCTATCTTTTTGCGTATGCGATTAACTGATATGCTCAAAACCAATCCTTATGCTAAGTACATGAAAGATATTATTACAAATAAAAGAAAGATACCGGAAGCTGAAATTTCCACCATGCTTGCTAATTATACTTTTAAGGGTGGAATACCAAAGAAACTTGGAGATCCCGGTTTACCAACTATACCATGCTCCATTAAAAGAAATTATGTTAAAACTGCTTTATGTGATCTTGGAGCCGGTGTTAGTGTTATGCTTCTCTCTTTATATCGTAGACTTGATTTGAATAAGTTGACACCTACTAAAATATCTTTGCAAATGGCTGATAAATCAACTGCTATACCTGTCGGTATTTGTGAGGATGTGCCTGTTGTAGTTGCAAACGTTACTATTTTAACGGACTTTGTTGTTCTTGATATTCCCGAGGACAATAGTATGTCTATTATTCTTGGAAGACCCTTTTTGAATACTGCAGGGGCTGTTATTGATTGCACTAAAGGCAATGTCACTTTTCATGTTAATGGCAATGAGCACACACTACACTTTACGAGGAAACAACCTCAAGTTCATAGTATCAACTCTATTGGAAAAATTCCATCGATTATATTTGGGGGTTTGGAATTTCTTCTTCCTACCGTCAAGAAGTAATATGATATTCTTATTATTGGGGATGTGCATATCCCTGTTGAGGAAACACAGTGTCATTCCAAATTTCTCCGGTTCCATGTTATTCGGAATGAGTTCGTTAACAAGACTTGATCAACCTTGTTAGAGGATTCCTTTTGATGATCATGAGATGGATAGAAGGAACAACCTTCTGTACCCCACTTCTTTCTGTTATTTATATTAATTAAAATAAAAACAAATATTTTTCTGTTTGTTAGCTGATTATCCGTGCAATATAAAAATACCTCGAAAATAAAAGTTCTCCAAATGCCCTGAAATTTAAATATGATTTTTTCCAGAATATTTGAGAATATTTGGCACAAAGAACACATCAGGGGGGCCAACCACCTGCCCACGAGGGTGGAGGGCGCGCCCCCCTACCTCGTGGGCCCATGGTGGCCCTCGTCCACTTATTCCTGCACCCACACACTTCATCTTCCTCTAACAAACACGAATATCCAGCTCAAGCACGAGTTCTAGCTCACTTTGCTGCCATTTTCGATCTCCTTGCTCAAAACACCTCTCACAAAACTGCTTGGGGAGATTGTTCCTTGGTATGTGACTCCTCCATTGGTCCAATTAGTTTTTGTTCTAGTGCTTTATCCATTGCAAATTTTTGCTACTCAGGTGACCCTGTTCTTGAGCTTGCATGTCAAAATTATACGGTCAAAAGTAGTTTCGATGCATGATATAGGCCCTAGACACTTGTATGAGTAGTTGCTATCAATATTATTGAGTTTGGTTTACTTTTATTTGGAAGTTACTAAAAATTTCGGAATTTTTCAGAAAATGATGAGGAGACTATTGAGGGGCTCATTGAGCCAAAGCTCGAAGGAAAAGGCACCGAAGCCTAAGTATAATTTGCCGCGCACCACGGAGATTCGGGCGTGTGAATGGCCTTCCGATGATTTCTTGAGAGCAGCCGGTATTTATGAAGATTTTCATGAGTTGGCTAAGAATGCAGGCCTCACCACTTTCCTCCATGATCAATGCGATCAATATCTCTTACTCACAAATACCTTTGTGCAAAACTTTCATTTCCATTCTAGGAACTCGCCACCTATGGTGGAGTTTCATTTATATGATGAGCATAAGGAGATGTCACTTTATGATTTTTGTCGGATTTGTTTAGTCCCTTTTGAGGGCAAGACAAAAGAACCACATCATGATGATGTGGAGGGGTTTATTGATACTATCACTATAGGGGAAACTAGGAAGGTTTCCGATGCACGAATCACAAGCATACATTTTCCTGTTTTACATTACTTTGCATTATTTGCTAGTCATTGCTTAATTGGACGCGGAAACTATGGAAACCTTAGTATCCCTGATATAATTATTCTGCTCCACGGTTTATGCAGTGATAACACTTTTAGTATGGGAGGTATTATTGCCAAACGGTTAAGTCTGAACCATACCAAGGGCCCCATCTTTGGAGGTATCTATGCTTCACGCCTAGCTGCACATTTTAACATACCTATTAGGCATTTTGCGAAGGAAGAAAAGGTGCTGCCTCGTGTTTATCTAGATTATAAAAGTATGGTGGCACATGATTTTATTGTTAAGAATAGGGAAGGAGAGCTTAAATATCAATTGTTCTTTAATAAACATCATCTTGAGAGTATTACCCTGTCTGCTCCTTCTTTGTTTGATTTATCTTCAGGCACGTACCTTGTTCTGTTGAAGGCTATTCACGCCTACCGGAACCCTGCACCAGCCGAGGAGCTAGAGCCGGAGCCACAAGTTGATCCTTCACGACAGTCTAATTACCAGTGGGATCCGGAGATGATTGTCAGCCAGTGGCAATCAGAGTCTTCCTCTTCTTCTTCTAAGTACGACCCCAACTACTATTATGGATATCCGCCAGGCCAGCCGTGGCCATAGACCAACTTAGGCCAAAAGCCTAAGCTTGGGGGAGTACGTATTTCCCACCGACATTACATTTATGTTCACACACTCATTGCTAGATGTAGGTGCTCATACTTTTTCATTGTATCATCCATGCTAGTTTATTTTCCTTTTTATGCTTTCTTCTTGTGTGTTTAATAAACCTTAAGAAAAACCAAAAAATTTTGTTGTAGCTTTTAATCAGTTTAATTTCCATGCTTGTAGTAGTAATTAAAAAGAAAACCCAAAAATATTTCCTGTTCTTCTTTTGCTTGTTGGGAGCTTTCCCGCGTAAATAGTTTTATTTCTTTTCTTTCCTTTGGGGGTCGATAGGAGAAGACCATAATTAAATTGTTAAAGTGGCTCTTATATGCATCATTGTTTATCTGACAAAAGAGCCCATATTGCCTTGTCTTCTCCTGTTTATTGAATGCTTGCAGATTCCAGCTTAGTCCAATGCATGTGCACTATTATTATTGTTCACATCATTCGATCGTGCAAGTGAAAGGCAATTATGATGATATATGATGGACTGGCTGAGATGAGAAAAGCTGGTATGAACTCGACCTCTTTTGTTTTTGTAAATATGATTAGTTCATCGTTCCTGATTCAGCCTATTATGAATAAACATGTTTGCAATGACAACTAGAGATCATAGTTTCTTGTGCCATGCTTGATTAGCTATGAGTTATAATGGTTTACTTTGCGTGCCAACATGCTATTGAGATAGTTATGATGTGGTATGATAGGGTTGTATCCTCCTTTGAATGATTTAAGTGACTTGACTTGGCGCATGTTCACGCATGTAGTTGAAACAAAATCAACATAGCCTTCACGATATTTATGTTCATGGTGGATTATATCCTACTCATGCTTGCATTCGGTGTTGATTAATTTTAATGCATGTTCATGACTGTTGTCGCTCTCTAGCTGGTCACTCCCCAGTCTTTTGCTAGCCTTCACCTGTACTAAGTGGGAATACTGCTTGTGCATCCAAACTCCTTAAACCCCAAAGTTATTCCACATGAGTCCACTATACCTACCCATATTCGGTATCTACCTGCCTTTCCAAGTAAATTTGTATGTGCCAAACTCTAAACCTTCAAATAAATATCCTGTTTTGTATGCTCGAATAGCTCATGTATCAACTAGGGCTGTCTGTATCTTCCATGTTAGGCGGGTTATTCTCAAGAGGAGTGGACTCCACTCCTCACTCATGAGATAAATGGCTAGTCACCGGGATGCCCAGTCCCATGCTTTATGCAAACTAAATCAAAATAATTACAAACAAAACTCCCCCTGGGACTCTTGTTAGTTGGAGGCACTCGTTGTTTTGAGCAAGCCATCGATTGATTCTTGTTGGTGGAAGGGGGAGTATAAACTTTACCATTCTGTTTGGGAACCGCCTATAATGTGTGTAGCATGGAATATATCGTCATCTCTTGGTTGTTATGTTGACAATGGAAGTATACCGCTCAAAATATTATTCACCTCTATTTCAAAACTGAGCTCTGGCACCTCTACAAATCCCTGCTTCCCTCTGCGAAGGGCCTATCTATTTACTTTTATGCTGAGTCATCATCCTCTTATTAAAAAGCACCAGTTGGAGAGCACAGTTGTCATTTGCATTCATTATTGTTAGTTTACATTGAGTATGACTTGATTGGATCTCTTTTACCATGAATTACAATGTCTAGTCAATCCTTGGTCTTTAAAGGTGCTCTGCATTTATGTTTTGCGGTCTAAGAAAGGGCTAGCGAGATACCATCTTGTTATATCATATTATGATTGTTTTGAGAAAGTGTTGTCATCCGAGATTTATTATTATGGCTTGCTAGTTGATTATGCTATTGATATGAGTAAACTTGAGACCTATGTGTTATTGTGAATGTGGTTAGTTATAATCTGTGCTGAAAACTTGAATGCTGGCTTTACATATTTACAACAACAAGAGAAAACAGAGTTTGTAAAAGTTTTTCTTTATCACTTTTAGTTTGTCAACTAAATTGCTTGAGGACAAGCAAAGGTTTAAGCTTGGGGGAGTTGATACGCCTCCAACGTATCTACTTTACGAAACACTTTTGCCCTTGTTTTGGACTCTAACTTGCATGATTTGAATGGAACTAACCCGGACTGACGCTGTTTTCAGCAGAATTACCATGGTGTTATTTATGTGCAGGAGCAAACGTTCTCGGAATGACCTGAAACTTCACGGAGCCACTTTTCAGAAAATAAGAAAAATAACTGCAAAAGATGAAGGCCAGGGGGCCCACCACCTCTCCACGAGGGTGGGGGCGCTCCTGCCCCCCTAGGTCATGCCCCCTACCTTGTGGGCCCCCTGTTGCCTCTCCGACTCCAACTCCAACTCTATATATTGAGTTTCGGGGAGAAAAAAAATCAGAGAGAAAAAATCATCACGTTTTACGATACAGAGCCACCGCCAAGCCCTAAAACCTCTCGGGAGGGATGATCTGGAGTCCGTTCGGGGCTCCGGAGAGGGGAATCCGTCGCCATCGTCATCATCAACTATCCTCCATCACCAATTTCATGATGCTCACCGCCGTGCATGAGTAATTCCATCGTAGGCTTGCTGGACGGTGATGGGTTGGATGGGATCTATCATGTAATCGAGTTAGTTTTGTTAGGGTTTGATCCCTAGTGTCCACTATGTTCTGAGATTGATGTTGCTATGCTTAATGCTTGTCACTAGGGCCCGAGTGCCATGATTTCAGATCTGAACCTATTATGTTTTCATCAATATATGAGTGTTCTTGATCCTATCTTGCAAGTGTATAGTCACCTATTATGTGTTATGATCCGTTAACCCCGAAGTGACAATAATCGGGATACTTACCAATGATGACCATAGTTTGAGGAGTTCATGTATTCACTATGTGTTAATGCTTTGTTCCGGTTCTCTATTAAAAGGAGGCCTTAATATCCCTTAGTTTTCGTAAGGACCCCACTGCCACGGGAGGGTAGGAAAAATGATGTCTTGCAAGTTCTTTTTCATAAGCACGTATGACTATATTCGGAATACATGCCTACATTACATTGATGAACTAGAGCTAGTTCTGTGTCACCCTAGGTTATGACTGTTACATGATGAACCGCATCCGGCATAATTCTCCATCACTGATCCATTGCCTACGAGCTTTCCATATATTGTTCTTCGCTTATTTACTTTCCCGTTGCTATTGCTATCTTCACTACAAAATACCAAAAACATTGCTTTTACTACTGTTACCTTTTGCTACCGTTACCACTACTATCATATTACTTTGCTACTAAATACTTTGCTACAGATATTAAGTTTCCAGGTGTGGTTGAATTGACAACTCAGCTGCTAATACCTGAGAATATTCTTTGGCTCCCCTTGTGCCGAATCAACAAATTTGGGTTGAATACTCTACCCTCGAAAACTATTGCGATCCCCTATACTTGTGGGTTATCAATCTCTCCCTCACCGATCACGCCCTCAAGCACTTCGTGATCTCAATGGCTAGCTCGACGAAGTCACAACACTAGGGACACAAGCACTACAAAAAAATAAACTTCTGTGATGATATGTGTTTGTCACAGTAGGTCGCTTTTTTGTCATGCATGTACATCCATGACAAATTTATGACAGAATCAAGATAGTCATACCTGTGCTGTCGTAGAAGTGTTCCATGACATTACCAAAATTATCATCACGGTAGTGTCCACTTCCATGACGATAAATCGCGCGTCACAGAAGTGCTTTCGTCAAGGGTGACCGACACGTGGCATCCACCGTAACGAAACGCCGTTAAGCTATCGGTTCGGGTTTTGGATCCGATAACCCGTTAACAGCCCCGTCCAATGGGGATTTCCACGTGTAAAATCTTCATTGGCTAGAGGAAACACGTGTCGGCTCATCGTTGGGACAGATGTCATCCACTCACTGGACAGAAGGCACCTATGATACGTCGACACGTGGCACGGCCCAACAGTGGCCCATTCCTGTGAAAAGGCCGGCCCATTTGACTTGGTCAAAAGCTGGCGGGCCGGCCCATGGAAAGCCTGTTAACGGCCTGTTTGCATATAGCCCATTTACAGCCCGCTAATCCAAGGCCCGTTACGCCATATCCGAATTAGGCCCAGTAGCGTCATCTGGGCCGTCCAATATGATTCCAGCCCGTTTTCACTTCTGGCCCATGTATAGCCCATGCCGTCTTTCGGCCCATATGAGGCCCTTTGTAACTCTTTGGCCATTAGCGACCCGTGCTGAAACTGGCCCGTAATGAACAGTGTATACTTTACACCCATTAACGGCCCGTGGTGAAACTGACCCGTAATGAATAGTGGATCACTTTGTACCCATGAACGGCCCGTTATTCCGTTGGGCCGTTTCCAGCCCAAGTTAACTTTCGGCCTTCTGAGGGCCCATTTATTCTTGGGCTCATTTGAAGCATTCAGTTACTTACGGCCCGTTACTGTCATTTTCTATTTGTGGGCCAAATTCAGCCCATCGTTACGGTCGGCTCGTTTGCGGACCGTTAGTCTATTGGGCCATTTTCATAGCATCACCAAATACGGCCTATTAACGGCCCGTTATGGTCAGCCCATAAAACGTACAATTTCCATTAAAGTTCCATCTATGGCCCATTAAAGGCCTGTACAAGACCCATAAATGAGCCGACGACCCATGGATCCTACGAGACGTACAAGGCCCATGGATCCTACAAGACGTAGAAGGCCCATGGATCCTACGAGACGTAGAAGGCCCATGGATCCTACGAGAGGTAGAAGGCCCATGGATCCGACGACCCATGAAGGGCCATGGTCAGGCGAATTGGCCCCCGTTTGAACGATATAGCATATTCAAAGAATTATCCTACTCAATACTATCACCTCTAAAAAGCCTACACTATTACAACAAAGAGATCAAGGCATAGAAAGGTAGAATAATCCTACACTATACAATAAAGAAATTACAGCCGATTATACCCACTGGGCATTATGGTTCGGCACAGGTGATAATAAAGCATACACAAACAGCAAATTACATACACTGGGCAAATACAGCTCATACATCATGGACACGCATCAACTTAACTCCAATTGAACTATAATCTCTTCAGAAAATAGGATTGGCCGGATTCAGATAGCACAAATTTCAGACTGCAAAATCTCCAATTCCTTCATGGTTACCTGAGTGTCTTGTTTCATTTTTTGACTCCTGCATCTAATACCTGCATGTCCAGTCTCAACTTGTTGATTATACGTTGACAATCATGTACACGTTGTCTTGCCACCTCTAGTTGATGCTCGAGAACATCAACACATTCCAATTCCAATCCATAATCATTCGGTAATGGCCATGCCGCACTGCTCGCAAATCTTTGTGTTGATGTCACTTCATCCTGAAATGTTTCTGTAAGTACACATGACTAGGGCAAAAATATAGTTACAACAGTGAAGCGAACAAGACACTATTTTGTAGTACATGGCAAAACAGGACTAACAATAATGTTACACGTCACTTTCAAAAAAAATGTTACATGTCATGAAGCATAAGCAGGTGATATTTTAAAAATTATAAAAAAGATAGTCTGTGAAGCCTGCATACAGAAATCCCTCTTAGCTCACCAGAGGAGCACGATGTTGGGGACCAATCGAAAACATAGACAAGTTACAAATTTAGACAACACGTTGCGTATAAGTAAGCAAGCAGTTGGCCATTCTGTGCCTCAATTAAAGTCTTAGGGAGCAGAATGAACAGCAGAGGGTTTCATACAAACATACTACAACAGGCAAAACTATGCAATCATTAGCGTAGTATAAACTAGATTGTGAGCCTCATGCAATAATAGTTGGTTAATAGACTTCAAAGCTTCAGGCACGCTTCGGCAGAGTAATTAAATGGTAAGGCCTTTAATTATGTCAACTAATAGTGATACAAGGACCGAACACAGGCATAATTATTTGGGCATCTCATTAACTGAGGACAAATAAAGCAATTGAAAAGAGAAAATTAACTATGCCTGAAACAAATAAGGAATTGAACTGTTGAGTTGCATACAGTGACTTACCTTAGCAGGTTGAAGAGGCTCAACGCAGCTCCTACTTCTCTTGCAAGGCTCCTTCCTAACATCTTGTACTTGGAAATCCTCAATCTTATCTTCATTGCACCCCCTCAGCAAGGTGACACAAACTAGTTATTCGTCTCCTTGGAAGATAAATATGCATACTTTCCATTCTGTGAACACGAAAGAATGAGATTATAACAAAACAACACCACATAATGAAACATGACGCATCTCTTGCACTTGCACACAATGAAATGAGCATTTACTATGCCTGCACTATGTAAAAACTAGGCATACCTTCGAACTGGATCTCCAGGTACTCTTGGAGAGCCTACTGTAGTGTACAACCAAACCTTTATGTCACCTATGAGTTAGACAAGGCCCCACTACAGCAACCCTTAGTGTTTAAATCGTTGACAAGCTCTGTTAGAGTGTTATGTCAAGAACAACAAGTAATCAAAGCAAACAGTCCTAGTATGGCTGGCTGATGCAAACAAGCAATTGAACAGATGTGTGAGCAAATCTTACATATCAATAAAAGAAGCAAAGAAGGAGGCTTAAAGACCATCACTTGAATGACCAGATTTAAGGGCATTTAAACATCATGTGCAACGTATGAACTAACATAAACATTGCATATTTCCAGATTCTACAATGGAATGCACATGTATTAGGTTATGCCATGTATGATGATGCCTAAATGTACAGATAGCAGGCAGGAGTGATTCATCATTGCATGCACAATTGAATTGCAGGTTAAGGGCCAGTTCGATTCCGCCTTTTCAGGGCATATTGTCAAAATAAGCCATAAAAGATGTAAAGAAGTCATTTTTGAGTTATGGGCTTGGGCTTAACTAATTTCGCTTTGGAGGGGGGTGTTTCGAGTAGAACCTCACTAAAAATTGAAGGGAAGGGGAATAGTGAAATGACTCTGTTGTCTGCCTATATTACACTCAAAATGCAACTGCTGACGCCCGTGTCACACCTGACCCTCAAGTAAAAATGAACATGCAAGCATTCATTGCCCTGCCCGCTTGCATCTCCTCTCCCCTTTCCACTATACGATGAATTGCTATGAGCTGCTTCTGCTGCTGCTATATGATGCATTGCTATGAGCTGCTCGTACTGCTGCTATATGATGAATTGCTATGAGCTGCTGCTGCTGTATGATGAGTTGCTATGAGCTGCTGCTGCTATATGATGAATTGCTATGAGCTGCTGCTATATGATGAGTTGCTACAAGCTGCTCCTGCTGCTGCTATATGATGAATTGCTATGAGCTGCTCCTGCTGCTGCTATATGATGAATTGATATGAGCTGCTCCTGCTGCTACTATATGATGAATTGCTATGAGTTGCTGCTGGTATATGATGAATTGCAGACTGCTGCTGCTGCTATATGATGAGTTGCTGCTGCTATATGATGCTTTCAGGTGGTGCTGCTATACGATAATAACCAGCCACTTGGACCATCGAATTTCAATAAATAATTGTTCTTCATTTAAATGTGGGTCATGCATTCTTCATTTAAATTAGGCAATGTGATCTCTATGGAAAACATTGACCAAAGTAGATTGTGCCAAGTAGATGGTATCTTTGTATTTTCATTTTGAGCAAATAGTGATGGTATGTTTTCCTATCATATTAATTACTGCACTGGGTTCAATTTGTGATGTTTGCAAGTCAAATTAATTTCCATATGGGCAGCAAAATGAAAAATATAATGCAATATACACTTTCCACTGATCATACCAAAGATAAGCTGAAAACGCAATGAAAATAACTGGTTGGCTTATTACATGGAGCTTATATTCACAGGTGCTTATTTTCTTAGGATAACTCGTAATAACTGTCCCTAAGAAACTTGGCTAATAGAACTGGCATACAAATAACATGTCATGATGATTTCAATGGAGGAGTGATGTACCATGGCACACTGTATAGGCTCACCGCTGCCTCTCCTTTTTTGCGATGTTCCGTGAAATTGCCACATACATCTTGTACTTTTTCATTGTGTAACCCTATCTGCAAGTTGACACGGCTAATTTCAGACGTCTCTACATGATACTACATTGTATATCCCTTGCGCATATTTAAACCACCAATTAACGATTGTGTGCATACCATAAACTAGCCGTGACTCCGTATGCTGGACTAGCAGGCACTCTAAGGGAGCCTAATGTAGTGCACTGGAATTCCTACATGCCACCTACGATTTTGTGTAATGTACTCCCCCTGTGCCTAAATATATGTCTTTGTAGAAATTCCAGTATGGACCACATATAGATGTATATAGATGCATTTTCAAGTGTAGATTCACTCATTTTGCTCCGTATGTAGCCTATAGTGGAATATCTAGAAAGACTTATATTTAGGAACGGAGGTACGAGGTAGTATCATGTATGACATCTACATATCTAATTTAGCAGCCAGTAGTAGAAATCATTGTCTGCACAAAGGGATTACTGGTCGAAAATCCTAGCAAAGCACGCAGGCAGGCACAAAACAATACAAGAGAGAGAGATGCGCTTACAAGATCATAGCAATGCCTCCGTCCAGGATCTTGGTTGGCCAAGCTGTTAGATCCAGAAGAAACATCGTCCTTGTAGTTTTTGCCAGCTGCATAACAGGTAACAACGACCGGTTAGTATATTTGAAGTACATCGGGCAGGTGATGCTGGATGGGTTTAAAGGTGACAAGCACCTAGGACGTGGCGGGTGCTTGGCATCTCTCCAGACTGTGGGAATCAGGTTAGAAACGTCGAGGGTGGTGACGCTGCGCTGGCTGTCGGGGTCCGGTAAGGAGATCTAGAACCGTCAAGTAGGGTGTTTGTGGAGCGGCTTCGGTAGGGTGGACTACGGTGTGGGCGAAGCGGATCTATGGCCGTGGACGAGGGCGTAGGTGAAGCTGCTCCGGTGGTTGGGTTAAGGATGGTATCAATGATGCGGATCTGCGGCCGTGGACGGGGCGTCAGAAGCTGCTCCGGTGGTTGGGTTAAGGGTGGTGTCGACGATACGGATCTGCGGCCGTGGATGAGGCGTCAGAAGATGCTTTGATAAGTTGGATGAGGGTGCGAGGAAGCGGATCTGAGGCCGTGGACTTGTGAGTTGGCAAAGCGGCCCCGGTAGGGTTGAGAATGATATAGGCGAAGCTACTCCGGTAGGGTTGAGGAAGGTGTCGGCGAAGCGGCTCCAGTAGGGTTGAGGAAGGTGTCGGCGAAGAGGATCAGAGGCTGTCGACGGGGGCGTCGGTGGGGCGGCTCCGGGGGGTGTGGACGAAGCATCTCCGCTGGGGAGTACGAATGAGCCGCTGCAGATGCGCGACGGTTGATGAGAGTACCGGCGAAGCAGATCCGGCGCCGTGGACAAGGCCGGCACTGAATGGGCTATGGTACAATGGTGGATGAGCAGTCTACTTGTTTCTAGGGGAGGTGGGAGGGGTAGATGCGGCTGCAGAAGCAGATCCAGCGAGGTGGACGCCACTAGCAGTGAATGGGCTATGGTACGCCAGTGGATGAGCAGTCTAGGGTTTCGAGAGGGGAGGGGAGAAAGGGCAATGAAGTACGGACGGCGTGATGTAAGCTGCTCTGGTGCTGTGGAGTTAGTTGCTTTTGCGGGAGGGGAGAGGAAATGGGGGTGCCGTGTAGTGGGGGAACCGGAAGTTACCAAAGCAGCCCTGACCTATCATGTAGATGAGGGCGGTATTGTAACTGTTGGTCTCCGTGCACTAAGGACAAAAGGGGGATTTCGCATGCTAAAGACTAAGGTGGCAGAAATTTTAGAAGGAGGCAGGAGATTTTGCCGCCCGCGGGATCGATCGTATCCAGTTTCAACTAATTTTGGACCGTGCTAGCGGGAAGGTCATGCTAGACTGTGTACACGGGGCACGTGTCAGCAGTTAATAACTGGTGTGAAGTCCACCCCAGAAAAAAGACAATAACTCGGGAAGATGCGCCGATAACTTGGACGTTCCCACGGGCACGGCCAATCGTACGGGTGTAGTGGTGCGTTCACAAAAAAGGGATCAAACGCTCAGCCTATGTATTTCTCGTGTAAATAGATAATTTAGTGCCATTGGTTATTTACTTTAAACATAATGCATTGACGTGTTAGTGTAGAGGCGCACAAAAATAAATGTATATTGTAGTCAGCTACTTAAAAGTGTTACCTCATATGATTACACAGCATCCATTTCATAAATTGCGTACCCGTTGAATTCATATACGAATATTACATATATTACTTCAAAATAGAAACTTAAATCATCCAAGACTAATGAATTTGAATGCAAGAGTAACAATGGTGCATGTTCATGATAGCTACATTGGTTGTTTGAAGAAACATCACTGTAACTTTGACATGCACAACTAAAAAGGCTTATTTAAATAGAAAAATGTGATATGTGAGTGTCCAATCTTTATAGCTTTGAATCGATATTGTACCTTTGGCCACGATACAAAGTAGATATTGACTTATGTTCAAGCGATGCACGTCCATGATCGCTAGATATTGATACGTGAATGAATTATGCAATCTCTCTCACACGCATACATATCTCATTTCCCTTTGGGCATCGGAATCACACACGCGCACTTCGTGTATTTCTCTCCCTCCGTCAGGGTTAAATTCGTCTTTCTACCCCGTCCTACAAGTCTCTCAGACAGAAACACACACGCTCTCTATGTCTAACACGCCCACCCCTTTAATTCCGCCCACCCACAGCCACTAATGTCTCTCACACATATGCTATCTACCTATCCCTTAATATAGCTAGATATGTGTCACACAAACTTCTTCTCCCTACTAGCAAGATGCCCATGCGTTGCACGGAACATCAAGATGCATTTGTATGAGAAGTTTATCTTGTGGGAGAAAAGGATGAACGAGGGAATGCCTGATGAAGCTATGTACCTAGGGTAGGGTCATGGACCTGTCCTAACTGCCCTACCCAAGGACATCTCTAGAAGAAATCACCTTTCAATCAACTTGGAGGTGTTCCACTCGACAGACTCGAAGACACTCGACCAAGATCCAGCCACTCGATGGCCAGGAGACCTAAAGTCACTCTGCACGCTAACGGTCGATCATTAAGTAGCTTTTATGGTCATCATAGCACTTTATTACTAGTGTTACCAGTAACACCCTACCTTAATGTACATTGAACCCTTTGTAACGTGGGATAGCTGGGGTCCTGGCGCACTCTATATAAGCCACCCCCTCCTCCAAGACAAGGGTTCACACCCCTGTAATTCATACTCTCATAATCCATCGACCGCCTCCGGGCTCCGAGACGTAAGGCTATTACTTCCTCCGAGAAGGGCCTGAACTCGTAAACCTTGAGTTCTTACAACTTCTCCATAGCTAAGATCTTGCCTCTCCATACTTACCCCCCTACATCACTGTCAGACTTAGAACCACGATAGTTGGCGCCCACCGTGGGGCAGGTGTTTTAGCGTTTGTTGGATGAGTTGCGACCTTTTCCGACCCGAATCATCATGGTTTTCGGTGGAGTTTTGGTGGAGGGCCGTGAGATCCGTCTCGGTGCGCTCACGTTCATCGTCGACGACTCTGCTTGGCTCCAGGAGGCTCCGCTCGACGTGGACGCACTCCCTGTTCACGGGGCAACGCACTTTAGCGCGTGCGTCCGCGGCGTTCTCCTGCGGCAACCGTCGACCCCTACCGGTCGGCTCCTGTGTTGTCCTCCCTCCCCGTTTCCCGCCGGCGCAAGCGCTCCGGTCGGTCGAGACTTCAGCGGTGGGTGAGACACGCGGTGGCACGTCAGTCAGCCACCCTTCAAATTGCGGCGATCGAGCCCGACGAATCCCTCTACGGCCTGTTCGACTGGCTCCGTAGAGACTGCATCCGAGTGCGACAGCAGCGATCCGGCGATGGAGGTTCTGATGGTCGATGGACCGCCCAGTCCTCCTGGTTTTCCCCACACCGGCGGAGGCGCGGGTGGAGGCGACCCGTCGCGTCCCCATGAGGAGTATCTTCCTGAGCCTCTCACGTCGGTGCAGAGAGAAGAACTTCGCCCCTGGAACGTGGATGCACTGCACACTCCTATCATTGGAGAAACCCCTGAGGCTTGCGCCTTGGAAGACGCGCGCCTGGCAAACTTGGCCGAGCGCAATCGACAAGAGAACCTCCAGCAAGCGCTCGACGAGCGTGCGCGACAACGGGTTCCCGAATCAAGTTGACGTCAGCTCATCCCGCCCCCGCAGGTATATCGAACTCCGATTCAGAATTTAGCAGCTGTGGCCCGTATAGCGGAGTCGATTCATCCTTCCCAGTCGGAGGCTGGCAGAGGCTTGCTGCAGATCACAGCGTTACTCCGGGCAGCAGGAGATCAGAATTCCGCTGTTTCTCAGTCGCGGAACAGGATTCATAGCAGATCCATTGCCGCGGACACAGTCCAGTCGGCTCACAGCCCGAGATCGCCCACGAGGCATGAGGGACGCGGAGACCGGCATGACCAGTATGGGAACCATGAGCAGTATGATCACCGCGTCGATCGTGATGGTCGACGTCGAGTGCCCACGCCTCCCCCGAGGAGCGGGTCGTATGTGCCTCGCCAGCTGGATGACAGGCGCCCTCATAGTGGTGGGCGAAGGATTCCAGTCGACCCCAGAGGGCCAGGCTTTGATGCGAGATCCATTCTCGTCCAAGGTTTGGTTGACAGGAACAGGGCTCACCGAGAAGGTCACGACAGAGATGCACCTATGTAACGCCCGGATAATCTTGCTACAGTAATCCCACGCTAATCATGGCACGTCATCCCGATTACTGTTGCTATCCTCGCAATAATTCGAAACCGTTCAAATTCAAAATTCAAATTGATGAAAACAATAAAAGTTTTCAAAATTTAAAATAAAATTGTTCGGTGGTTGACGAATATTACAAAGGTAATTATAGTGCAACAGACATATTTTTATAAAATGGCTAAATGGATTAAATGATTTAAACAGAAAAGAAATAATAAAAGAAAATACAAAAGGAAAGAAAAACAGAAAACCAAAAAGAAAAAAAAACAAAAGGAGGGAAGCCCCCCCC